>NW_027286070.1:54073957-54403957 GCF_022747635.1 Hetaerina americana
CGGATCCCTCGATGTACGGCCGAGTGCTTTAGCCAGTTAAGCTATCGAGGTGTACTCTTACACTCCCGAGATTTTGCGGGCTTTAAAAAGAGATTTTTATTGATTTTGCAATTTAGTTGTCATTTTGCGAGACTTACTTGTATGCTTGAAAAGGAAGAAGACTCATGGAAGGACTAATCAGAATGTTTGTATTTATATAGTATGTAATTGTGATGACTATTTACCTCAAATTGTAATAACTTAAACTTGAGTGTGCATTGAAATGTCCATATTTTGATGGCCTTGCAAAAAACATTTTGGTCAATGATTACATTTTCTTGCCTAATTATCAAAAGTGGTGATGAATAGTAAGCAATTTATACTTAAATATGTACATAATACACACATTTCTACCATGTAATACCTAAATATTCATAGGTAAGTCTTGGTGGAATTGGAAACATACTATTTACTGATGGACCTGGGCAATATCAAAATTCAATGAATCATTTTTTTGAACTTCAAATTGAATCACTCAACCATTGGAAAATTGAATTGAATCTTGAAGCTTCGCAGGTCCAGACTAATTACATGAAACGAGGAAATTTTTAAACAGCCAAACCAAACTAAAGCAATGCACAATTGCATAAGCATACTAATCCAAGGCAGCTTTATTGGATATTTATGAGGATTTATGGCACATCATTGCACAAAGATGACAAACACCAGGTGAAAATACTAGCTCCCATTTAACATGACTTAAATATAAGTTCGACTTTCATACAGCCAAAAGACAATTGTATCACTGGAACATAAAATCAGAATAGTACTTGAACGGTGAATATTTAACAGTTCATCTATTCCCTTGGGGTAAATCTCACTATCGAGCAGGAAGATGCATAGACATTTGAGGCTCCATTTACATCTCAAGTAGATATATACTTGAATTGCAAATAAAATTTAAGTGTTTAACATAGATATAAAACCAAAGTTCTACAGCTACTACAGAGAGTGGTACTAGAAAAATAGTCTGTGCTAAAATAAAATCAAATGACTTTTGTGCAATGAATATTTTAGGTATACTCAAAGTAAATAAGTACCTATATGTGACTCATTTGTAAGCTGGCCACAATATTAACAAATGCAAAAGGCAAGAATACATATGGTGGATTTTGAGTTAATAAAGTTTTACTATATTTCAAATTCTTAACATTAATATGAAATCTTCGAAATATAGACAACATTTACACACCTTATGTAATTAAATCTCTATTAGAATTACTTTTACTCTAAAATGAAACATTATATGTTTAATCAAGCCTAAAAAAACGGAACTATAATAGTATTTGTTATGATTTTGATAAATGTACTTAGCATTATTAAGGTAATTTATTAATCATTATTGCTAGTAAGAAATTAAAGGAACTCTTGATTTAACCGTATGCATAAGCATTATATTTTAAGTTCTGTTTACACAAAGTTAAGTCACATTTGTCACTAACTTAGCACTGAAGCAGGCCCTTGCTGGAAGCCACAGAATAGAGGAAAAGTCTGTCCCCAGAGAGACCTTCATTTATGTATGCCTCACTCATTAGGAGGATATTACATGATTCCTGATGTACAAAAACTGTCCACCAATGAAATACACATGGAAAAACCCTTTCAGTTGAGTTGATTTGATGTATGATTTAGTTTGACCTTTGCATGTTAAGAAAGGAGAAATGTTTTTAAAATATTTTATGAGCACGAGAAGGGATTGACAGTGGCTCCATTTCATAGCTTACTCCAATGTACCTCTATTTCAGCATGAGGATCACGGTTAAATTCAACTGAACTATATTCTTAAGCATTTATTAGAAATTATGTGTTTTTGGTCAATTGTTGGACCATTCTGATTCTTCCAGATAGCATTTGATGCTCCAAGATATGTTCCTCTGTAAAATACTTTAATCCTGCTCTATGATGTGACTGCACACAAGCTAAATGAAACATTGTTTAAATTGATTTGTTATTGAGAGGCAATATCTGAAATGTCAGAAAAATAGGTCAGCTTACAAGTGATTAAATATAAATAAGACTTTTAAGCGGTTACTTTTAATTTCAATTCATACAGTATGCTTTTTCCTGATTTTTCAAGAAATTGCAACAAACACATCAACAGCTAGAACCCGGATCAAAAGATAAATTTTCTAATAGAACAAAAAAGTAAATATAAGCATTTACAGAAGGGCCAAATCTATTAATAACTAACACGGCAAGAGATAAATCTACATGTAGGTTCATTTACAGTGGAATTCAACACTCGAGATTATTCAGGGAGCACCACCTTAAGATGAGATTCAAGAGAAGTCAGTTTTTCACTTTTTAAATTGCTTCCTTTTGTTTTTTTACATAATTTCTTAACTTGCTTTCCTAGACAGAATCACAAAGCAACACTTAAAAAGTTAACCCTGAAAACTTGCCCTTTTACTGCTGTCCTATGCTCCATATATTTAATCATTACATTTACTTAGTGAACATTATAATCAAGGGAATGTAAGATATTTTAGTAGACATCACACTACTTTAAAACTCTCCAGAGCACCCACCATTATCATACTGGACAAAAGCCAAATGCTTACTGTGATGTGTCATATATAGGGAAAGTCCTAGAGTTGGGGAGGTGAGGTTCAGGCCTGAAATTTCAATGGAAGTGAAAACTCAATGGAAGTTAGCATGTTGGGAAATTCATAAGGACCGTCAAAAAGATATTCAACTCGACTCATGCATCTTGAGAATAAAAATCCTGCCCCAGAAATGCAAAAAGAGATGCCTAGCATCTATTTCTGATGCTGGGACTTTTTTGGCATGTAATATTGCCAGATAGGAAGTTTCAAATGTTGAACGAATGTGTTACCATTAATTCAAACTATGGTGGGATTTCAAATTCCACTGTACACAGTTTACATGTATCACTACACGAAATGGGAAAACTACCTTTCTATAAAATACACATATCATTTTTCTATTTTATCTATATCAAAAGCGGTGCAAAAATCTAAATTTTTTATGAATTTTCTCTAAACCATATTAGTTTAATCTATGCCTTAACCTATTTATAGAACAATGTGGTTATTAGAAAACATTGTTGGTTTCATTATACATATCTTTATCTGTCTAACCTACAGTTTTACTCGCAAATTTTATGAAGGAAATGCCAAATGATTTTTGCTGAGACAGCTTTTATACATTTTGCCACAAGATGTAGGTCAGTATGAATATTTTTATTATATCGTATTAAAGAAATTATGAACTTATACAAAATTATGGCTGCCTGTATGATGATTGTAAAATAACCAATTATGAAATTACTATTCATACACTCTGACACTCAGGGTAACAGACTCATGCATCAGCCATTTACAGTACATATGACAGAAATACATACTTCAATCATAATATGCAGGTGTCAATTACTAGGAAAAAAATCACAAGCAAGGGAAAAAATCAAAGGAGCGTCTTATAGACCAAGATACACACAAGAAGCTAACTAATTGGATGCATCAACTAGGACTCAAGGCAGCTGCCTGCAATTTTATTTCTAATTCAAAACTAATTCCTCCACAAAAATTGCCGAGACGTCATCCACTGTTTTGACTAATACAGATAATTCATTGTTGTCTGAATGCAGTCATAAAAGTTGAGTTCTTAAAAAAGTACATTAAAGGATGATTTGCCATCCCTGTGCATACATACAATCATTTAGGTTTAAGTGTTGGAATTTTCCTAGTCGAGATAAAAAGTATGACTTCACCTATTTTGAAGAGAACCCCATTCCAATGTATTTCAAAACTGAGTGAGTAGTAATTTATGTTATTTACATACAACAAAACCATATCAATGGGTGAGGTTTTGTTATTTGCAGCTCCTGAGTGTGTAGTTCATGTAAAATAATTTATCAGTATAAAGCAGGGTGAGAAACATGAGTGACAAAATAAGCCATTAAAAAATATATTTATATACATTTCCAAGATGAAATTATTGAATTTTAGGTGAAAGCTATTTCCACAATATGACTGATAATTTGAAAGCAAGCAAAGGATTCGAAAAGGCATTTGGGTGATGACCTTTAGTGGCTGAATTAGACAGCTATGGATAAAACAGTACCTCAGACTGCTCTGTTTGTTTCTTTCCATCGAGTATTTCTCGCTGATGATCCACTTCAGCTAACAACCCTGTGATAGCAGTCACAACTGTGGGGAGCGCATATGGTCGTTGAACACCATGGGGGAGTGGGTGGAGGGTTTTCGGGGACCGAGAAAGAGAGAAAAGCAGAGAGAGAGAGAGCCTATATTATAGTTTGGTGCAGCGGCGTAAGGCAAACAATTTGAGAAAGAGTTGGCATACTTCAGTTGCCTTAAACCCATTGTGTTCGACCTAGAGGCTGAGTGAGAGGTTTCTGAGGCTTCCAAACAAACAGAATAGACAAAAGGCATATGTATTGGGGGAACAAAAAGTATTAAATCACACAAAAAAAAGGATCCATTGCACACTAAGGTTCAATGATTTACTAAAGGGTTACAGTCATCATTTGTATTGAAGCACAGGGTGTGGGGAGGAAGGGTGTTATCAATGACTGCTTCAGGACACTGAAAATTAGTTGAACCCCTTGGTGATAGCCCAGAGTGAGACTTTGTCCTGGAATTCCATGTAAAAATGATTATCCCTGATCTGGAGGGTACTTCCAACACTATAGTTTTGACGACATTAAAAACCTAAATGCCTCTTTGGCTATCATCTCCTGTTAAGCTGTTCCTAACATGGGGTAATAGCCAAGAAACTTCTAATAAAAGAATGGGAACCATGCTGGAACTTGTGGCATTCACAAATCAGTTAGAAACTTACTTATTGTCTGGCATTTCATATTTTAAGCATGTTTTCAGTCATAAATTTAACACTGAGGAAGGGAAATGTTTGTGGGGATCTGCATGGCCCAAGGTTTTTAATGAGAAGAGATGAGCCGAGAGGAAAATAAAAAAGGAAATGAAAAATATACCCAAGTAATACATACGACAGAATTAGGTGTCGAAAGCCAAGAGCAATCGCCTGAGATAATTTGACCAAAAACTTGCTCAGGACTCTCACATGGTGCATCTCACTTGATCCTGCATTCATATTTTGCCAGTGTAAAAAAAAAAAAAAAAACCTGAACATTCAAACCACAGTGAGTCTTCATTCATCTTGTGGAGGAGGAGGTGATTGAGCTGAAATCAGCTCATGAATGCTGCAAGCTCAAAAGACACAATCTGCCATCATCCAAACTTATTTATAATTAAACTATATCATCTAACGCCTTCAAAATTTTTGTTAAGCTGAAACTTTGTTCTTAAAGCATTAAAATGAGGATGATGAATTGAGTTCCTCTTTCCCCTCTTGTGGATGCTTTAAAGGCGCGAAACCCATGCTTTAGGCAAGTAAAATTGAGAGACACTTTTCATATGCTAGCCATGGCAAAAATTGAAAAGTGCTGCAAAACATTCAAGAACCAGGGTGTGTTTATGCGGGAACATTTATATATATTTATATCTAAAAGTGAGAGTGGTTTACTAGCACATCTATCAATCTAGACTACACAAAAAAAGCAGGTACATATGAATGATGCTGGGGAACATTGACACCAAAAAGAGGGACCAAAAGACATCAACCCCTGCCTCCCAGTCTCATTGGTGGGGAAATGCAGGCTCACGCAAGTGGAAGGAGAATGTGTGGAGAGCAAAACTAACACAAAAATAGTAGGTGGGAAAGATGGAGGAGGAGGAGGTGGACACAGAACCTTAGTGCCCTAAAGCAGTGGCTCTCAAAGTGTCATTCATTTAGATCTTTCCAAAACACAAGTCTGCTGCCAAACAAAAGTACTTACAGAGAGTACAATTCCAATAGCAATTGGAGAGAGTAATGGAGGAATCAACATTAGGTGGGAAATGACAAACAATTGGCCAGCTGTGAAAACCTTGTGTTCAATCACTCTCAAATCCTAATTTTTCTTGGTACAAGGTAGAGTTTATGCTGTGTTTGGTTTTGAATTTCTTATATTTTCTAATTTAAACCTTGCTTTTAAATGTTATTATCTCTGCCACTTTAAAGTTGTCAAATTTTTTGGAGATTAGTTGAGTAACACTAAATTTATCTCCTCTCTATCACAGTCTTATTTCTCTTAATCAATTATTACACTTTCTTTTTGAGTTATATTTTCATTGCTTCTTAATGAAGGATTACCAATCTTTTTGCTTGGCCAATGAATTGATTAAGTAGGAAGAAAGTTCTTCATGAATAACATATACATATTCTTACTACTTTGAACACAAAATGTTTACTAGAAGAAGCCAAAATGATATTGAGCAGAGTGCATGGAATGAAGAAATCTTGAATGCTATGACATAAAGAAGGCATTGTATGGCAACACGTGATGCAATGCTAATGAGAGTATTTTTCAAGAATTCCTCGGAAATCTCAATTGGTGAGAATGATAAGCAATCTTGACGCTATTTTCCGGTGACAAACTCAATCACTTCTAGAAGGCAAGCCATGGGGATCTAATACCCACAAAGGCAGTTGGCAAACTGAAAATCTTTGAGAGCCACTTCCCTAAAGAGAGACGGAGGGGCTGGGACAATCAAACGTGACACACACTTATGAGGACGAGAGGACCGATTCATTCCAACCACCACTAGGGGAGAAAGGGAAGGAGCCCTGACCTTGACACTGAGGGGAGAAGACATTTGACCCTCGAGGAGGCACTTGGAGGTAGGAGGGACTGCGGGAATGGTTTTATGGGAGGTGGGAGAAGGAGAGAGCTTGTCGGATACAGTGCCCATTTGAGCCACAATCCGTCCCATTGCAGCTTCGGTCTCCTCCAAACGTCGCCTCAGCCTTTCAATCTCCAGGTCTCCTGTCATCCAAGGCATGCAGGGAAAGAGGTACAGAGAGAAAATGTGATGTCAAATGGACAATCAAAGAGAAGGCTAATAAATTGTATTCCCACCTCAAAGGGACACTTGATGTCGACTGAGGTTGATATTTTTAGGTGGAGGGAAGAAGGAAAGAGGATCAAAATGTCAGTAACATACCATAGATGACCTGAAATTCATGTACATGGAATGAATAGAGGCCACTTAAAAAAAAAGAATTCACACAAGATGTACCAATCCAAACTGAGCAGACTTGATTTGCTCAAACAATAAGGATGGATCTGTGCTTACTTCTGGTCATTAACACTTAAGGATTTCACAAAATGATAGCCACAAAAAACTCAAATGATTTACGGCATAAAAAAATGAGTCACAAAACAAAGAAAAAAATTATCTTGCTTTTTCAATAATAATCCATGCATATAAGTTGAATAGAATGGACTTGCATGAAGGCAGACTGAGTAATAAGGTATAATAATAATAACCTTTCATTTCTTACAATGTGCCATGACATTTTGAACAATGCACACTTCTTCATAAGACCAGCAGAGCTGAAATTTGTAATTATGCAGTCAACCATTTCCAAAATATCTGAACTTGATAAATTGAATTTCAAGGAAATAGGTTTTGCTATGGACATTAATTTAAAAAATAATTCTCCTGTAATTTATGGATACATGTATACACACTTCCTAACGTTTTTTATTGGAATCACAATATTAATTAAATTTGCAATGGAAAAATTATTGGGAAACTCAAAAGAGTATTGGATCGGATAAGTGACAGCATAATTAAGACTTTTAAATGCCAATATTGTATGAACTACCATGAAGATGTGGATGATATTTAACTATTCAGTAACTATTGATATCAATAATATTTAATTTTTTCTTGAAAGGTGCAATTAATATCAAACCAACACCCAAACAGCCAAGTATGTGGCTTGATAAGAAAATGAGCAAGACAATGCAAACTTAATATTGCAACATGACTACATATAATACAGGGTGGCCACTTATTTCTGATTTCAATAACCACCGACTTTTCCTAGACAAAAATCATGTTTTTTTCTTACTAGAATCGAAATGGTAACTTTGTATTCCACATGAATTTTATTCAGGTTTCATTGCCTTGCGATATGGAGAAGGTTATAATAAACACTAAGAACATGCCAATGTACCGTAAGGTCGAGTGAAGTCAATCAAAATTTCAAATTTTTCCTAGGAATTGATGGCTTGATACACTTTAAGCATTAACAAATTAAATTAATATCTTGCAAAATTTTCACTTTTTATTTAAGGGTAGGAAATTTTTTAAGTTGCATGAATGTATTTTTTTATTCTTAAAAAATGATTTCCTTCACAAACAATAATATGCTGAAGGCATTTTTAGATTTGCGTGTGCTGTATGCTGTATGTGTTGCAAGATCAATGCGAATCAATAGCCCATCTCTATTTAAAGGCTTTTCTACAAAAACATATAAAATAGTATAAAAATATTATTCCACTAAGGCCGCCATACAATAAGTTGCTATGACCTTTGGATAAATAGATAATACTTAAAATTAAAATAAAACTATATGTATTTTAGGAATTTCTAGCTTGGATTATTAAGACTTCCAAATAGGATTATGAGATTATTACTATCACCTTCCTTTGTCATCAAATAAAAGATATGAGGCAAAAAAAGCTGTATTGAATGGATCAGCCTGTACCTCTGACACATCTCAGAAGGAAATATGTCTGGCCCCTTGAAAAATGTGGGCGCGATATTCAGAGCATTGCACAAGTGATGCATCACTGTGCAAAAGTCACATAATTATTGACTGGCATGAAATTTATTATCACATAAAAGGGTCTTAAATATAATAAATGGAATATTCTCCAGCAGAAAAAACCTAATCTTACGGTTTGACTAATTGAAAATTCATTACTTCATAATATTAAAATTTCAGCCTTCCCAAAATTTCACAGTTTGATAACCTTGTATGCCTCCTCATCATACATTATCTTACATCAGTATACTTTTTGCCAGGATGAATTACATAAGAAAATGGAATGCATTACACACTGCAGCAATCTACAAATGGAAATGCTAAGATTAGCATCATAGCTTTCTTCTTTAAGCTAGGCAAATGTTATTTCACATAACCATCAGAAGATTAATTTTCTACACAGACTTTGAATATCATGTCAAATGGACACTAGCATTTTTATTATCAGTAACTAGCTTACAAGGTTTTACAAGCTCTTTTATGATGATATTGCTTAGGATGATGATTGAACTTACCAAGCAGGTCTGAAAGATTTTCCAATAGCCAACAATGATAAGTGAGAGTGTGCAAAATTCAAAACATGAAACTAATGACTGGCTTTAGACATCCTGAATCAACTTCACCAGCCTTTATGGTACATTGGAATGAGTGAGACAACAGAATATATGCTTTCAAAGTGAAGGTGATTTCCATTGTGGGTGACTTTAAGGCAATTGAAGTAAAGCTGAAACTATAACAAATTTCAATGATAAGAAGAAATCAGACTTACTTGTATCTCTCTCCTTCCACCCTGGCAGCAAAAACAGAAGGAAAGAAAAATGTATAAACACAGACAAATGCATTAAGAAGTGACACTTTCCAGTAAGAAAAGAATTGAACGACTTGCTGCCTAACACTTATTCTTACAATATATAATTTTCTAGGGGTGGGTTTTTAAAAGCTGACAAAAACCTAAATCAAATGAACAAAGTTCCACTCCAAGAAGAGTGCTTCTTATAAGACTAAAATAAATATGATACAAAAATCCAGGCACTTGGTGAATACATGGCCAGTTTGTCCACTTGGCCAACAAAATAGGGGGAGTCATGCATTCTTGGGGTAAAATACTGATAAATAGGAGTAATATTGATAAATCATACTGGGTAAAATTACAATGGGATTCAAGTAAACCAATAACATGAGAGCAATTTATGATGCTCGACCAACCATTCTAATGCATTTCAATAATATTCATTATGATACTTTTTAATTCATCTGTTATATTACAAATCTTAGTGCCATGGAATATCAGTGAAGTTCGTTCGAAGGTTTCCGCGGCGATGAGTAGGTGATTTCCACATTTTTCGGGCTGCGTCCGCGTATGTCGTTTAAATATACAACAGTTTCGCCAGCTATCCTGCTGGCGTCCTCAGGTCAAGGATGAAAAGAAGCTTGTTGTCCCGTCTTATATAGGAAAAATCCGGCGCCAATACCGGGAAATTTCTTGGCCAATCAGGGAACGTCCTCATATTTGCGCGGAATTATTCGTTTCCACGCACTGTGGAGTGGATATCCATCCTCTCTGTTAAAATTTTTTGGCCTTTTAACGATTTCAATGGCCTCTCTGATTATTCTCTGGAAGTATTTTCCTTCTTTCGCTATTATTTTAGCGTCGTCGAAGAGAATAGAGTGTCCAGGTTCACTCCAGGCGTGCTCAGCGATGGCCGATGCTCTAAACTGTTTGGCCTTGGTTGCCCTCTGGTGTTCACTCATGCGTGTTTTCAGCGCTCTGCACGTTTCACCGATGTACCATTTGCCACAGGAGCATGGCACTTGGTACACGCCTTCTGATATTAACGGTGAAATTCCATCCTTGGGTCCGGGTAGGGTGTCAGCTATCTTGGTGACGCAGTTGAATCTGGTCACCACATCATGTTTCCTTAAAGCCCTCGCGATTCTTTCCGAAGTCCCTGCGATGAAGGGGATGGTGATCTCAATACTTCCAGAGAATAATCAGAGAGGCCATTGAAATCGTTAAAAGGCCAAAAAATTTTAACAGAGAGGATGGATATCCACTCCACAGTGCGTGGAAACGAATAATTCCGCGCAAATATGAGGACGTTCCCTGATTGGCCAAGAAATTTCCCGGTATTGGCGCCGGATTTTTCCTATATAAGACGGGACAACAAGCTTCTTTTCATCCTTGACCTGAGGACGCCAGCAGGATAGCTGGCGAAACTGTTGTATATTTAAACGACATACGCGGACGCAGCCCGAAAAATGTGGAAATCACCTATCAGTGAAGTTTTTTTAACCTTTAATAAAAAGTTGCAAAAGCCAATGGCTTTAACTGGGTGGAGCTTGGAACTTTGAATGACATACTATTTATTTGAATTGAAATGGAGAAAAATAAAAAATTTCACGGAGAGAATTGATTCAATTTATGAAAACTTCCATAGTGAAATGATCATTTGAATCAATGCTGGTCCATAAAAGGTCATTTGAAAACTATTCCAAGAACGAAAATAAACTGTGTTTTTGCACAAAGTAACCTACTGTAAGGCACTCAGTTGAAAATACTCACATTACAAAAAATAGCAAGTAAAATAATATTTCTAACTTAAAAAAGACGGATTTGTGAATACATTGAATTATGTGGGTTGCTAAACTATTCCTTAGAAAATTTAAGAGATTACACTGGCATGTTTGGAAAATATTTGGTTTTAGTCAGCCTGATCTCTTACTAGATTCCTATTGAAGTTTCAGCTATATCCATAATGTGGTTTCATTTTGGTAAATTTGATTGGGCAAATGAGTTTAAATGTGGCCGTATGTGCATGAATGAAGAACATTGTTCAGGATGGTCTGAGGAAATGACTTCCTCCAAAATGATTGACAAAATCCATGATATGGTTGTGCGTGATCAGTAAAATCAAAGTTTGCAAAATAGTTGGAGCCACAGGCACATCACAAGGGTAAAATGTTTTCAGTTTTTCACGAAAAATTGGGTGTGAAAAAATCTCAGAAAGATGGGTGCCGCATTTGCTCTCAGTGGAAAATAAGTAGTAGTAGTTTTGAGGGGAGGCGACTGACAGCTGAGGTCATTTGCGCCATAGGGGATGGACAGGAAAGGATGAAGGGTGGAGAGAAACCCGGCGTCGGCATTAGCCTACTCTTTACGAAAGGCGCCAAGGGGTCCGCGGCTTAACGTCCCATCCGACGGACGGCGTACTCACCCAAAGTGCCCTCCACAAAGCACCTCAAGTAGGGATCGAGATACCTCTGAAAAATATTCAACACCGCCGGGATTTGAACCCGCGCCCTCAGGGTGGGAAGCCAGTACGTGAGCCCCCGCACCATCTCGATCCCCGTGGAAAATAAATGCCTGTGGTTGATTCAGAGGCTGGTTCAGTGCTTTTCTAAATCAAACCTGATGAGTTTCTGTAACAACACATGACTGCAGACAAAACATGGATACACTACCACTTCCAAAAGAACAGTGGGCTTCTCAAAGCAACCAAAGAAGGTGGAAATGGTGAAATTGGCTGACAAATTGATGGCCATGGTTTTTTGGGATGCATGCCAAATCTTCTACATTGATTACTTGCAAGAAGGACAAACAATAAATGAAGAGTATTATGTGTTGGTTATTGCACTGATTCAGCAGAGAAATAAAGAAGAATCCTCCTCACTGGCAGAGAAAAAATTCTCTTTCATCAAGACAATGCATTGGTGCTCATCTGCACAGTTTCGATGGTGAAAATCATGGAATTAAAGTTTGAAATATAGCAACATCCCTTGTATTCACCAGATTTGGCCCACAGTGACTTTTTTTCAATTTCAAAACTCGAAAAAAGAGAAAGACTCTCCATTCTCGGGATGTCTATGATCCCATATCCCTTGAAAAAAGAGCTTAGTAAAAAATGATTCACAATGACTGAGGTGGTCATCACCAACAAAGATGTCTATTTTGAGAACCTTCCAAAATCTTACTTAATGTAAGTCTGAATGAAGTTGAACAAAAAGCTGGGAAAAGTGTTTTGAGCTAAGAGAAGATAATGATAAAAACTAAAAAAATCTACCAAAATAATTTGTTTTTCTATTTTATTCTTAAGGACTTATTGAACAACCCATGTATGAACCTCAGAAGTCATAATTAATTCTATCTATAAGTGAACAGAACTATTTCAAATAAAAGGATGAGTGTGTGTTAGTGTGAATGTATATAGTAAATAAATAGAAAATAATAAGTATCATAATTATTATAATATAATAGATGGAGTAGTTATATGACTTACACACCATCCAATTACTAGAAAAATTCCCTTGGTGCACAAAATAAAATACTATACCATAAACTATTTTTAAAAATTCAAATATTATTAATATAAATGATAGGAGGGTGAAAAGAGATAAGCACTACTCCTTAAATGATGGAAAATAAAATGCCATGAAACATAAAATTGGTGCATTGAATCCCATGTACTACTTAACCATTCCATATTGCACAAAAAATAAGAAAAATGAAAGGTTTCAGAGTGAGAAGAGAATGGGGATAATCACCAAGTTTCGTTCCCCCATCCCGTGACATCTCTCTCTGCGGTTTGGCCTTCTTCTCCTGGGGAGCAAATCCATTACTGCGGAATGCAGGCTCTCTTGGGACCCCAGTGGGAGCAGCAGCATATGCCACATCCTCCACACGAGAGCCCACAGCTTCATTCTGGGGGAATATCATTCGGTGGAACTCGGGGTCGATACCAAGGTCTCTATACTTTGGAACATCTTCCGTTTTCTTGAACAGGACCTGTGAGTCGAGACGAAGTAATCCATCATTCATGATTTTTCTTCTTCAATGCCATTAGACAATTCTGCACTTCAGTACATTAATTGGGATGGGAGGCACAAGGTATGAGAAATGGGGGACAGATGATGGATTAAGAGATGTACACGGAGGACTGGTATATTGCACTCAATGCTTTATTATATGAAAACCCTAACAAGAATTTTTTTTAATCCACCTCCAAGTAATCAACAATTGAATTAAACCATAACAACTACCATTATTAATGTATGTGCATGTTTGTTTCATTTTAATTTACTAACATAGAACAAGGAACTATGCATATATTACAAAAAGGATTTTTTTGACCCCTCATCAGCTTGTAAGAACCAGTGAGATATGAGAGTCGCTACAAAAGTTTTAAGACAGACTATGTTGCCATCTATAATTGCCATTCCAAGAAAGTGGGTCATCAGTGATGTCCTTTCCGAGTAATGCGCACAAGTTTCAACTTTTTCGGTTTACCACTGTTGCTAAGCAGTCTTCATTTGTTTCTTTTTACACGGCATGCAGGTATTATGAGAATTGAGCCGTCATGAAAGAACTTTTGGGCAATGATTCCATTTGATTTTAAAAGTGGTTTAAACAAATCTGAAAGCCTTGATTGTTTGCCACCGGCCTTTGAAGACCTTTCTCCTTCCAGAGCATCAATTTTTTGGTGGTTTCAAGAATTTAGAAGAGATCGAACTTCGTTGAAAGATGAGGAGAGGAGCAGGCATCCAGCTACCGCAGTGACTGCGGAAAACATCGCCACTGTGGAGAAAATGGTGCATGAAAATAATCAAGTGATATTTAAGGATATTGAAGCACCACTACAGATTGTATCGCCAGCAGTTTCCAAAATCCTGTACGAAAATCTTTGAGCCAGGAAAGTTTCATCTTGATGGGTGCCTTACACTTTGACAGAGGCACAAAAGCACATCTGTGTTTAATGGTGCGAATACATGCTGAAAAGATTTGATAGAAGCACCCCAAGGTGTGTTTCTGACATAATTACTGGTGATGAAATGTGGATTTTTCAGTTTGATCCTGAAAATAAGCACCAGTAGACTGTATGGATTTTTTCCGCTAGACATCTTCCAACAAAAGTTAAGTGGCCTTGAAGCATCGGAAAGAAAATTGTTGCAACTTTCTTCTCCAAAAGCAGTCATGAAGCAACTATTTTCCTGAAAAAACAAAGAAATGTCACTAGTTGCGTCTTCAACCTAGCTTCACGAACGCTGGCTGAAGGCAGGACTGCAGGGCATTGTCCAGCACCATGACAATGCATCTGAACACACAGCCAACCTTACCATGCAGATCCTGGAGTTCATAGGGGATAAACTAATGACTAATCCTCCATACTGTCCTGACCTGGCCCCATGTGATCATTTCCTGTTCCTTGCAGTCAAAAATTGCATTCGTGGGAGGAGGTTCCCCAGCCCTGAAGAAGTCGTTGAAGCCTACATAAGTGAACTTGCAGCTCTTGAGGAAAATGAGTGGAAAAACTGTTTTGAGAGGTGGTTTACGAGAATGCAAAAATGTATAGAATGTCATGGTGAGTATTTTGAGAAAATATAGTAATCAAAATTATTTCAAGTTTCTTAGTTTTTAAGTATCTCAAAACTTTTGGGGCGACCCTCATATAAGCACTTCCTCCCCCATGTTATATTATCATCTCTGATATTGCTCATATATATCAAACATGAACTTTTTTCCAAAAATAGGAAAAAAGTAACAAAAAGATTTTTCATTCAAATTATCTACTGATGATTATGCGTTTGCACTGGAACAAAGTATATTACCTTAAAAGAAACCTTTTTCAAATTTCAGTGGTAGTAGAATACATAAAGTAAAATGGAATGTATATTTCAGAACCCTCGCACAGGCCAATTAATGCTTGAATAATTCTGAAAGGACAGTTTTATTTTGATAAATTGAACACTGGATTCTTTTGTGAGAAATAATTCTCTCTCAATCAACAATGTCTGAAATAATACAGTAAGAAATCTAATGTACATACGTTTCCTAATGAAAATGAGGTTCATGAATAGTTTCCCAATGGTTTATGAAATGGCACACACCCCAAAGGCCTAATGTGATTTAAAGACAGCCTCCCACCAGACTGGCAAAGGCAAAGCTGTAATTCTGGGATAGAAAACCGTCTTCCATAATCAATAACTGCACTTACCTTCATCATCGTATACACAAAGAAAATAACAATGCCCATGGTATAGAGTGGCATGACGATCCCCATCGTGCCACTTCCCCTTGGGGGTGGTGGCACTACGTGGCCTGGTCCACCTAAGGGTGGCCTCATTCCAGGTATTGGTGGTGGCTATCGTGTGTGAGGAAGGAGGCAAAGAGAAAAAGATCATGTGTGAGTTTATCATGAAACCTTTACAACACAAAGCTAAGATTTATAAATATACAATGGTAAAATTGATTAATGATGGTCCAGAGCATGTTTTACAAATAAATTAAGTAATTTTAAGTAGCGTTTGGCATTGAAAACATTAAAAAGATTTGTGATTCCAGTCCTGCATTATCCTCTTCTCCCTTCACTGGATTTTCCTCTCCTTCTTCTGCCCACCACAATTCGATGCAAAGACTACTTTGGACAGTAAAGTTTACTTTGTAATGGTCTAGTTTAAATTGAGAAGTAGTTGACATCAATTATAAAGTAACCAGCAAATAAAACACAGAAGAGATAATTTTAGTGCCATTGAATTGGCAGGTGACAGTGACTTTACAGGAAATTGACTGCCAAACCAACTGATATCAGACATCATTTTTCTCTTGGAAAATCAGTGAACACAACAATGGGATACACCACCTATGAAAATTTGAACTTCCTGAAAATAAAATGATACAAAATGAATGCCATTATTCACCATGTGCCATGAATGTATGGGGGGACACATGTATCCATGGGCAGTTTTATAGATAAGATAAAATAAAGATTCAGATACTGTTTCAAGACCAAACCCTTAAGGAGAGGAATGAGTGAAAAATAAAAAGATCCTTGAAAGACATGGAATGATGAGAAGCTAGAAGAAGGTAGCAGAACCAACAGTCATTCTGAGAAAAGGAAGTTGAAGAACTTAAAAAAAGCTATCCATGTTCCTTACATGGAAAATGAAATTCAGGATATCAAATGTTTTGGTGCTTTATGTGGAAGTGAAGGCGTACTAAAAGAAGACTATCATGACACAGTGTTCCCTCTTTTAAAGTTCTAATTTGATTCCTAAATAAGAGAAATTAAATACGTTATTTAGTAGAACTTTTTTTGAAGAAATCCTTTGAGAATTAGGATTGTCGATATACTTTTGCCACCCTCAGAAATTTACAGTTTCAATTCAGTCTTTAACCTGGATGTCAACAGAATACTTAGTAAATGAATTGAAATCTAAGTTAAATCAACCAATACATTCATTTAAAACATTTAAAGTGGATAATTTTGAGTTAAATTTGCAGAAATCATCATTTGCACTGAAGCCTATGCCTTAACTCTGGTTAAATTTATTATACACATGAGAACCTGGGAGAGAATGTGCATTAATTTGTAACAGCAATGAATTAATATGGTTCAAGTCATGACAAAAAATGGTAGAGAATGAACTGCTTTAGATTTTAAAAGCAATGACAATGAGGATTTTCCCTTGATATACACCAGAAATGGTGCCTTTGCCAAAAATTATAATCTCAGTTAGGGAAGATAATCAAAACTTCTATTGCACCAATAAAATATTATGCATGCTGAAACAAATATCAAAATTTCAAATGTTATCAAATGCTTGAGAATGAATGCATTATCACGACTACCATTCCCATTACCAAGCCCTGCTAATTGCCTGTATGCAAGGATAATCATAAATGTTGCCTATACCTAAGGATAATTTACTGAACCTGGCTTTATGCAACTAATCAGGATTCAGCTTCCCTTCAATCCCTTAATCACCTTAAAAGTGCTCACACAACACTGTGGGAAGTTCTCCCAATAGTTAACATTACTAAAATATTTAAAATTCATTATAAATTATTTATAAATATAAAACAGAAACAGTTTTCAATGTAGGTACATAGTTGTTTTATTCAACAGAGAGTGGGTATAGATGGGGAGTGTCAGGACAGCATGAGAGAGAGGTTGTATAGAAGATGGAAGTGGAAAAAGCAGGACAACAAGAAGGGCAGAAGTACAGCAGGAATATCAGGAAGGGAGAATGGGAAGATGTAAACATACAATAAATTAAAATTGCCAAAAAGATTTCAGGGCAACATTGCTCCAGTGGCAATGGTCATGGCTATTTTCATTCCAAGTCATCACTTATACAAGCCATTGTTCATTTGGGAGATATTCTATACTAGGTCTATTACAATTCTACCAAAATAGCTTTCCTGAACAACACATGTGCATTAAAATAAGTTTGGAAGCAGATAACTTTAAAAAAATTACACAACAATTCACAGTAACCATTTTTTACACCTAAAAATTGGCAAATGATTGCTTCAATAGTCTTTATTTATTCTTTATCTGTATAAAGTTGCAAGTCAAATGTTTTTGTACAAATGGGGTAAGAGACCTATTAAAATAAAATGTATGACGGTAGATGCATTATTTTGTCATTAATACATATTTTTTTTAAAATATTCATTTATTAACATTTTAACTGCAAAAAATTTTAAATGGTGTATTACCTTTTCAAAGTCTTGAATACTATACTTGAAATAGGCTATAATTATTCTTTGAAATGAGGATTTATATTTTCTATACTGTTTTAAACTCCCTTCTGAACATTATCGAGGCTTCCTTGAGGCCACCAATACTATGATTGTATCCATTATCTATTTTTTAACACAAAAAATATTTTTGGGTAATTATAAGAGGTGAGGAAAACACTGTCAACAAAATGTGTTTCATTACACACTATGGACTTAAATAATTGTTACAGTTTTACATTCACTACATTGCAGCCTTTCCATTAGAATTTGACAAGCATATATAATTTCACTTCAACTTTTCCTAGTCCATTTCATAAATACCCAGTAAATTCAGCTATCCCATGTCCAATTTAGAGGGAAATTTGATAATATAGCATTCTGGGTTATTTATGTGCAGTTTTATACAATCGGCATTTTAGCCTTACCAAATTCTTGATTTTGATAATTCTCTTTCCATCACATTACAAAACTCAAGTAACATGCAACACACTGTCTATGATGCAATCTCTTGTTTCCCTTTTCATTACCAAGCTGCTGAACTTTAACAGGAATTCAATGTTGCCACCTTCACCATTTTATGAAAAACAAACATTACTCAATGATGATGTTGAAGAAAGGGCACGAAAAGATCATATAATGACAATCCAAACTCTAAGCTATGGGCTATGATGTAAACCACTAAGTAAATGCAGACTTTTGTGCCGAGTTATAATCTTTTAGGATAAAGAAATTTGAGAACACCAACTATATAAATAGCAAACCTAAAGGACTTTGCTGGTTTCTAGACGGACTACAATATTAATTTATCATTATACAAAACAATTAATAATAAGTTAATTAATAATCAACAATAGCTGAATTGTATTTTAATTTTACAAAATATAGCCAAATGAATAGTTAATTAAGAGTGCTATTGGGTGAAAATCCAGAGAAATCCACCGAATTATGAAAAGAGATTAAATTTCTTGAGTGAAGGAGGCAGGATTTTATTATATCAAAGCATTAACCCAATCCCACATTGGATTCTAACATAGATGAGAGAAGATTATCTCCTTAGTTTGCCACCTGACTCACCCGAATAGTCTGGTCCCTTCCCTCGACAATGGGAACTGTGGCGATGGGGGGAGGTCTCTGGTGGGCGTGGGGCATCTGGTTAAGCGGTGAAGCCGAAGAGGGAAGGGATGGGGGTACAATGGCTCGCCCCTTCTCCCTCAGCGCCGGGTGGAGCATCTCCGGGTGAAGGTGTGGCGGTCGTTCGGGTCGTAGGTGCTCTGAAATGGTGGTTAAGTCATGGAAGGAAGCATTTCAGCCCAGGTAAAAATTGCTGCTTCCATTTTAAAAATCTAGGAGGCAACAAGAGACGATACAAGTAGAAGATAATGCAACCTTTTTAAAGAGTAGTTTCACAGCAAACATGCTCATATTGTGGGTGCAACAAAGGAATTAATGCCATGTTATTGAGGACTGCAGGTTAAAAAGAGGTGTCGGCCTGATCAAGACCCTTAACTGCTCAAAAACATTAAAGCTGCACTCATGGATTTTTCTTTCTTTTTTTAGTGCACAGTGTGTTTCATTGCTTCATTACATGCAGAACTTAGCACCAATATACTATAGTGCTGAAGAGAGGACTTAAATACCTCAATGCCCCTTGCTCAAAAAGGTAAACGTACAGAGTTGTGTAAAACTTGCTGTCAATGGTTATAAATTATACCAAGTGGTTATGTAAGTCAAAGTAATCCTTTTCACCACAACATGCCTTCAAAATTTGAGATTTTCATGATGCATAGAGTATAAGCTTTGTTGTAAAATACATTTGGCTGCCATATTAGTGCAAAGGATGAAAATCTCCATTAAAATGAGGTAAGGAAGTCATTTGCTCGCTCGTTGCTTGATGCTGGAGTTAGCAAGTGCTCAAAAAATGAAAATATGTACGTGTTATATTTGCTTAAAAGCATGGAAATGATCAATTAAACTTTAGAGCTCTTAAACTGACAATCAGATTATTAGCACAGAATTAATCAAACATTTAAAACTAAATAAAGTTACACACATGAGCAAGAGAATGTCTGAGTAACCAAAATGCATTAACCAAATATTTTTACACATTATGAAAAATTAGCAATATTATCATTTGCTCTTCCACTCAAAAGTGAGAATAATTAATTTGAGAATACTGAAAGAGAGAAATGCCATAGTTTTTACATATTTTGACAAGTTTGGATAAATATTCAAGGGAGGCAACATAAACGTTGGAATGAAGGGAGGTAGAATGCATACAGAATTAAAGGAAGGTTTATTTCAGTGAGGGATGTCAGATTGTCTAGTAAGACAAGGCTTAGAAATGCAGCAGTCTGTGTCCATCCAAAACCTATCTTAAAAGATAGACCACCACCATTAATAAAAAAGATACATTAAATGTTAAGGAAAGGGAAAAAAGATTAAATTAAAACGTCAGTTGGAAATTCTGTCAGCAGCATGCTTCTAAGTTGTCACTTCTTTCCTATAATGTTCCTTCTGCTCACTTCCAACAATTTATCTTGTAACATGAAAAAGAGATCAACCTTCAGGCTGATGACTGTGTTGATGGGAATAAGTGATGTAGGCTTCCAACTGAATTTAAAATAATCTCTCTTAAAGTACTTTTAGTTGTATCACTGTTGTATGAGTCAGGAAAATATTTGAATGTCCTTCCACATCTCACAATATCTTTGAATTGAATCCAAAGTAAGCCAGTGCCAATTTGGAGAATTTGGATTATTAGCAAAAATGCAATGTGCAAACTGTAAAATGTTATTTCATGCTGTACTGTGCACCCTTTTCATTGCAACATCTGCCCTGCTTCATATAAGGATGATTTGGAGCTAGATTATTACATTTGGGAGTAAACCTCACGCGGAATTCATGCATGATTTTAACAGAGGATGAGAGGAATTAATAGGGTAGTGTGTAAGAAAATACTCTTGCAAATCCAAATGCATGAAAAATTAGTTCCAATACACAATCACACTGCAGCTGCAGCAGATTTTTTTCTGAAATATGCATGTTAACCAGCATAGTTACACTTACTCATTGTTAATATTTCACACTTACTAAAAGCTCCAAGTCCAACCACACAGATGCTTTAGGGAATGTGAGTTACGATGGCAACACTCAAGTCTTACTAGATGGGGGACGTACAGGTCCCATCCTCATCCGCCTAGGAGCACCTACTGTTCCAGGATCCAATCCAAAATATCGTTTAAGGCATAGAGACGTGTTGTACGTCATGAAAGTTTGAAGTCGATGGCGATAAGCTGCTGCAAGGCCCATGGAAGGGCCAGCAAACATTGAACTTGCTTTGGCATGACCACTATCTGGTCGTAATATGTCTGCTATATCCACACCACACGTTAAGAGTACTTCCTCACGACACGCTCCTGGATCAGGCTTTCCATCTGGACCCAATTTCAATCCTGGTACACTACCACACATTTCTGTAACTATTCTTAGAGCGTTGATATCCTTTTCAAAGATGACATCACAGCAACCTGATTGTAGGTCAATCGGGAATTTCAACTTATTATCACACCATCGGCCAAAATGATGAATAATTTGACTATACATAAATATGCATGCGCCGGCGCTCATAACAAACATAAATAAATCAAAGTAAAATAAAAATAAAAGAGTTTTGACTTTATCTTCTTGACCGACTTAAAGAAACTGGCAAACGCTGCAGTTATGTTCTTAACGCTACATTATCAGTACCATAGAACTGGAAAGAGTGTTTCAAACACAATCATATAAGAACGCAACAATACCGCAGAATAGTGTCAATTCAAGGACAACTACGACTTGGTGAAATTCCTTACCTTGGGAGTTATCCACCGTTACGGGAACGTTGATCGAAGCTTGCAGCATGGGATAAAAAATTTTGGGCCATAATACAGCAAAACACCCCACAACAATTGCCAAAATAAAAATCGTTTTGCCCGTCCCAAATTCTACTGCAGCCATTTTCGCCTGTTTATTGTCGAGGGACTATTCACATTTCTTCTTGCTATTGCCGTTCGCTTTGATCGCCGTGCGCATGCCCTGATATTTACCTTTTTGGGCAGGCGACCAACGAAGCAGACGACACCACAGGGGTATAAATTGAACCCTAACCACTCTTAGTTCATCAATTGGTCGCAAGATGGTAGGAACTACGTTTCCAAGTCAACTCTCCGGAGAGCGAATTTTAAAGCAAGCGTTTTCCTTCTTCCTAGATATCCGGTATCTTTTGGCGCCGATGTGCCGCAGCGGATATAAGTATTTACTTGAAGCTGCCAGAATATACAGAATGTAGAAATTAATAGCAAAACAGTGTTTTCTACTGAATCATTATTCACTTATCATCATTTAATCAGTGAATTCTACAGTTCTTTCTCCGGCCTCTTCTATTTTCCGTCTTTGCTTATTCTAGCATTTCATTACATACGATAACACACATACTGTAACCCATCGCCGCGAATCTAGGAAACTTGAGCCCTACGACCTCGTATAATGAAAAATTTAAAGAAAATCTCATATGGCTATAACATATTAGAACCATTCGTCCAGAAGGAAAACTAAATTGTTGTGATGGTTGGTGGGAGAAGGATTGGACATAATATGTTAAAATATGTGGTCATAACCCAGGCATACTTGGAGTCTTTTCAACCCTATTAAGGATTCCATTTTGGGTTGAGTGTGTGTCTGTATTTGACCACTGGCGAGGAAGTAACGTTCCCGCAAACCTCTACAGAGGGATATTCTGGTTGAGAGGTTCTGGTAGGTCACTGTCGTGGAACACCTCCTGCAAACCATCACAGCAATTAATAGTTCCTTTTTTTGTGAGTGGTTCAAATTTATTACGGCCATAGGAAATTTTCTTCAAAGTTATGGTGATCATCACGAATAAAAAATACTTCATATGTCATTAAGATTCATCATTGATTCCGGTTGTCAATGGAAATCCATTATTAAACAGCACCGGCAAGCCTCATACGACATAATATTATTCCCTTTTGAAAATACACCGAGATCATTAAAACCCTAATGCTGTTTATAAAACTGATTAAAATACATTTAAAAAGACTAAAGAAACACTGGAAAGATCCTTCACTCTGGAAATTATTAGAGCTCAAATCAAATCCAGTTCTATTATAAATGTTAAGACTTCAACGATTCGTTCAAGACGTGGAAGAATATTGGATCGAGTGTATAGAACCAATGGTGTGACTGTGAACCAATGGACAATCTTTAAGCATAATTGTGAGCCAAGTTTCTGGCTTAGGCTCCGAGACTTCAAAATGACCAAAAAGTAAGCTAGGCTAACAAAATACAAAAGAGAGCTTGAGGGTATTTGACAATTTTATTTATTAATATTTGTTTTCATAATAAATATTTAAATAATTTAAGAAATATTTTCAAAAGCGTAATGACAGAAGCCGAGTGGGTAGAACGCCGAGGTATTGACCGGAGGGCTCGCGTTCGATAGGCGGCACAAAGAAGGAAACTGGCTCCTCTAACATGATGTGTGAATTTCACACTCCATTGGGTTTATTTTTTGTATTTGGTAAGCTTGACCCTCACCTATTAAATGAATATTTGGATTGAATATTGTATTTTTTTAAAGTTACGAGAGGCCCCATTATTTACAAACATCTTCCCTCAGCCAAGATGCAAAATGCAAAAATGAGAGCAGATATTTTCAGCGGTGTGAAAACATGTAAATAAACGTACATGAAAGCACACACTCTCGAATGCAAATGTATTAAATCCGATATTTTCTCGGAGCTGCGCTTAAAGCTACCGATTGCTTCCACCACGTTAGGATTGTGGGTCGGCCTCTAGATATTGATTAGCGGCTAAATAAGCGGATGCACTGGACGACTTTGCAGTCGTGGACCATAAACGATGCTACTCAGAAGTGTAGAGAGTTAGATATATATTAAAGTGTATCTTGTATGTACTTTGATAAGGTAGCTCTATCAAAATATAAGATATACATGCGAAGATGACGTGCAATCCACCATCATATATGCCTCCCAAACACCCAAAAATGAAAAGGCGGAGAGTCCGCCAAATAAGTGAAAGTGGAGACCACGCGGGGTCGGTGCAGTAACACTCATCTAACTAAAGACATGGGAAATATTACCTTAACGGCTGCAGCTCTGTAATTTGAATGGAAATCAAGGGGGAACCACACAATTATCATCCCGAGGAGCAGGAGTTCACCCATTCTTCTCCTTTTACATTTCATTACAAAAGTACATGCTAGAGCCTTCTCGCAGACCAATTAATTTCGTGACCACGCATAAGACTGCAATAACTACGTGGCTACAGATATGAAAAGTTATGAAGAAACGTCATTTTAAATTAGAGAAACCGAAGTAAAATATGAAGAATGGATGTCATGTAGTAAAATTAAAGGAGAATGAAGAGAGAATCGTATTCCAAAATGTTTAGGACATGAATTTGCAAAAACATGTTGACTAGTAAATGTAACATAGTAAATGCGATCTAAATCGGAATGAGGAAAGTCTTCAGGAGAAAGAAAAAGATCACGGGGGAAGCAGTGCACTTGAGGAAGAAATATGAAGAAAGCGAGAATTGTAGGCAGGTAATCATAAGAAATTGCATTGGACCAAAGGAAGAAAAGCAAAAGGAAAAATGGATGGATATCTATGCGAGGAAAAGAAAAAAGATTTTACTCATGGAAAGATAAAACAACCTAAGAGATAATGAGAAAGCACCTCCATGTACTCAGCGTAAGATACAATGTGAAAAAAATACGAAGCAGAACAGGGATATAAATTGAAGATGAAGATAATGAGAGTAGAGGAAATTGGTAATTGAGAAAGGACTATTGGGAGCAGCAATGGGAGGTATGGTGAGCATAAAAATAAATGAATAGGGCATATATGCCAATGAGGACATAATGAAGTGGAAATATTACGGGGATATATCTAAAGGGAAGACTGCTGGGGTCAGAATTTCATACAGCAGTAGAGGTCATACGCAAAAACAAGGCTCCCCGCATCAAATATGTTGCTGCCGCACTTATTTAAATGCTGGAAAGAAGACTTTAATATATCTGTGTAAAATAATTTGTGACATTGCTCAACTGGAAAATTAGTGAAAGGAATTTCCGGGAAAACATAATATTCTCTATTCCCAAAAAGAAATGGGCAGATAAATGCGAAAACATTCGAGCATGCAAACATAAATGCGAAAACATTAGTCTGATTGCTCATGTGCAGAAGATATTGACGAAAATCATCCATAGAATGGCAAAGAGTAAAAAAACAGATGAATTCTTAGACAAAGAACAGCTTGGATTACGAACAGTAAGAACACGTAAGATAATGGGGAAAATAATGGCCAAGACCAAGCTGCCTTCATTGAATACGTGACTCTTGGGGTAGATTATTCGCTGAAATAAAATACCTTTTATTTTTAAAGACAAGAACTGCCTTATAATTAATAACAGTGATTCACAGACCTTGTGGAAACCAGTGTTTCATTTTGAAAAGCCACAAATCAGTGGCATTCTGGGTTCATTTGCAATATATCAGCCATTTCTAAAAAAGAATCAGAACTAACATCTATCCAGAAAAGTTCATAAAAATTTCCACCTTCTTCCATATGCTGTATTCTGCTCGCTCTGAAGTTGCCCAACGTTTTAATATTTCATTAGAGGAGAAGATTTTTTTAATGGGGTAGGATTTTTCAATTACATATCTAACACACGTTCAAAATGATGATTGTAAATCGCTTCCATGAGACTTTGGTCTGTCTCATAGAAGCGATTTGTAAAAATAGGTTTAAAAATAGATTTATAAAAAAAGTAAAAATCAATCCCAATTCAGCGCTAGTATGCAAAAATTAAAAAAAAATCATAAGCCTACACAGCGTCCGAAATCCATCATGTCAAAAAATAGTCTCTTACGTTATAGTGGTGGTATTCAAAATGTGATATAATCTAAATCCTTTATTCCATTACATTTTGTAGCCGATTACTAATTCTCATTTTTCCAATCTCAAACACCCATTCCCATTTTATCGAATGAGTCTCTGATTGGATTAAAAATTTAATAATATATTTTGCATAATAGTTTGAATCCCAACTTATTTCCTACGATGAAAATTTAATTTTAGGCAACTAAACATAGAAGTGACGCGATTTCTTTTAAATTGCGACAGTGGTAATTATTAAAGACTATTTTTACTCCGTTTCCACCGATTCCAAATCCATTGAGTACATTTTTGGAAGTTATGCATGCATGATACAATATTTTAAGCACGCTGAAAATGCGACACATACTTAACAGCTTAACGGATCTCGAGGTCGCACCTGACATGCAAGGTGTTAGGAAGCTGATGGTTAATATATTGAAAGGTCGTAGGTCTTGCAATGCTACGTAATTTTTCGCTCTTTCCATTACATCTTTAACTTCTTAGCTATGGCGTTATGGAAGCCCAAAAATCGAATCCATCACATTTGTTAGTTATAAAGAAAACCCTTCTTTGTTTCTATAAACGTCACCGTGAAGGGTGGAGTCATTTCAGATCAATTATGTGAATGCACTTCCCCAAATAAATGTCACTCTTCATTGTATATGATGTAAATTCTTCGAGATGGAACCTGAATTTGGTCGACATTTCTTCGATCAACAATGATTAATCTATCATATCTTTTGAAATTCGGGCATATTAAAAGAACTTACGCCAAAAATTATGGCTGATTAAATTTCCTTTAAATATCCAAATTATTTCGCTGCAATATAAGTCATACGCGCATATATCGAGGTGCTTCTCCGCCATACAGAGAGTTGGACAATAATGAATTGTGATAAAGGATAAAGTGAATATTTACAACGAAAAATGTCGGATATCCTAACACTCTCTGAGGATCGTGCTTACGAGGTGCGTTCTAAGGCCACCCAATTTTTTCTCGAGCCCGGGATTAGATGGCAAGATGTAGCTGAGCTTGACATCCTCAGGAACTCTTAATGAGAGTATATAGGAGTATATCTGCCGCTAGAGTAAGAAGCGTTTTTAATACTTAAAATGGTATCGTTTAGTGTCAAAGAAGTATGGCTTCGTGCTGACTCGTTAGGCATTAGGGGGCAAGCTTTTAGGTGCCTAAATGTTAGGCACCTAAAGGTAAGGCACCTAGGTTAGGTACCTAAAGATAAGGCACTTTGAATTGGGATACCCTACGTAGTGGTGCTGACAACTTTTTTTACTAAGGGCATTAATTAATGCTTACAATCTCCAAACACAACATTACGCTGAAAGATTATTTTCCGTAATGCTTACATACCGAAATAAGATTTAAGAAGCACACAAACGAGGCATGTATACGAAGATGATGTTTTTAGCCATGAAATGAGGCATCAAACAAAGACATTTTCTTACCTTTACATTCCAAATACCTGTATCCAATAACTTGATAAATGAAGTTACCACAGGAATTAAATTACATAAATGCGGAATACGACAAGCTTCCCTTGATTTTGAAAAGCTCTGACTTTTCTTACCTCGCATTAATTTTGTTTTTTCATCGAGTAAAGAATCTCTCAAAGAAATAATAATAAAATAAATGTAATTATAACCAACAAATATTATACGAGACACTCCCGCTATGGCGATTATTCTTCGGCTAGTCGTCTCGCTTTTAACACTTGGAATTATGGGGTTGAAATATGGCGTATTTCGGATAGATTTCTTGTGTCCTAAATCCGGGGGCCAAAATAGGTGCCTAAATTTGCACCCTCTCGCTGCCTAACGAGTTTGGATACCCTTCAAGATGGCGCCCAACCTAAATCAGGCGATTTATGCGCCTAAATGACGAGTCTGGGCACAGCATATTCTATCCTTTCTTCCACTGGCGTGGCTTAGCACCCTTCAAAATGTTCTATCATTTGGGTGAAACATTCAGCGATGGTTTTATGAACGGATCAGCCGGTTTTCGAGGGAGCAAAACGGATCCCTACAGAAGCGTTCTTGGCGGCCATTTAATGAAATTTCGACGTTCTGAAAACTGCGCACGCCTACGGGGATATTATTTTGAGGAGTAGCAGGAGTTTCAATTTCTGATGTCAGTAGTTAGTCATAACAAAATCAAGAGTCTTCAGAACTTAAATGAACCACGAGGGCGTATTGCCAAAGTGACCAATAAGAATTAACCACATACCAATGGAATTTGGTACCATTTCTTCGGTGCGTTGGATTGACGATATTTTACTTTTATTCATTAATTTACTTGTGTGACCTAATTTTACTCACTACAAAGTATCCCGCGTCAACTTATGTGTTTTAGATTCTTTTTTCGTACGGGATTTGGTTTTAAAGGGCCGAATTCTTGTTTTGGAATGAAATATTTGGGCGGAGAAGTAATCAAAAATTGTGAAAACATGTTTGTCTTCTTGGTTTATTTAGTTTATTAATACCATTTAGCACCTTTAATACCGCCTAAAAAACCAATTCTCTTCCATTCCCCGCTTGCACAGCTTTCTCTCCTCCATCATGACCTTCAGCATTCACCTCTCAATACCCCCTATGTCTACTTGTTCACTCTTCCCCACCATGCTCTAACTTCGCCGGTAGTTCTCTCCATCAAACTTAATTTTCTAAATTCTTCTCCATACCAGCCTCCATTTTACAATTATTCTCTAGGTTATAATACCAAGTTTCCAATCTACATATCACTAGGTTCATATTATTTCATTATTTTATTTACGTCTTTATGTGGCGCAACTTCTTTATTTTAAATTATTCTTTCGCCACTGCTATTCATATCCTAATACCCCTGTCACTACTTCCATTCCCTACAAAATACAGTTCAAATATATGAATTATCCCACCTGATCTAGTTCTAGTCTAGCCTAGATCTATCTCTTCTACACAGGTCTCATCAGCGATAATGTTGGAAATGCAGTATTAGCCCCATCATATTACGTTAGGTGAGATCACGTAATAAGAATAAAGAGAACATGTGCGGAACCGACAGATTTGATTGTATTTTTCCAGCGAATGATAAAGACAAATGTCAAGGAAAACACAATCGGGACACTTTATTAAAAATTACAAGCAGCCTAGAATATTGTCATTATATTTTGTAAACCTTTTTTTATTGATTTCATATGTACTAACAACTCGTTTCGCATACGCTGAGAAATATTTTGCACTAATATATATATATATATATATATATATATATATATATATATATATATATATATATATATATATATATATATATATATGTAGCTGTAGTTAACAATATCTCGAAAGTTTGAAATATTTTTTATATTTATTGTTGCCCAATATTTAAGCAAAGCTTAAAAGTGATGTTGAATAGTTGATGTAGAATCTCTCTCTGCCACACTCCCTAGTGGCGGCTTGAAGAGTACCATGTAGATATAGCTGAAACACTAGCTGGACAACCATATTACTCCTATTTCTGTCACTGCTCGATCTCCTCCCCTCATTTATGTGTTTTGATGCATGCACAATCGTGCCTTAGAACCCCGAATATTTTAAAACTCACGCAGACGATTCGTAAAATACCCGGATACCTACGCCTGGCGGACGGGCGGTGGACTTGAATCCAATAACCGCCTCTCCACTCGAACCTTCACTTCTCCATGCGGATGCCGACACACGGACGACTTAAATGCGTGGCCCCTTTGAGCGAAGGAGACCAGATTATGAGACACGAATTTTAAGAAAACTCGCAATTCTGGAAACCCGATTTTTTCGACTGCGCAATATATGCAGGTTTCAAAAAAGTCGCTTATCCCTCCAGTCCACCGCCATAGCAATTTCATGAGCTGCGAATGCTCCGTTTCATCGTATGCCTTCTCCACCTTCATGAAGCACGCAAATACATTCTGATTGCATTTAATTTCCCTTAGAATTAGCCGAACGAGGAAAACTGTGTCCAGCCATACGGCGGTTTGCAAATAATTCTCTTTTATTCACTCCGTTTATGTGAGATTGTTGGCAGTATCCATTTAGCCTAGATAATAAATGATTACAAATAAAAATACACAGTTACAAAAGTGGGTGGTGATATCACATAATCAAATGAAAAGTCATCTACAGTTAGCACTGCGTGCATTGCGGACAAACGAATAAGCATCACGTTGCCCGATTACCTCAGAGCAACGTCATTACACAAGTTTTACCCCATTCGACAATTTTCTCCAAATGGATATAAAGTAGAAGGGCTACTTACAGCTATAAAATCCATAATATGTATTAACGGCGAAGTACCTACGTGATGAATTAATACTTACCGTGTACAATCGCAGTTTGTTACAGTTTGACCTTGAAAATCAAAATTTCAATGAAAAAATCAAGTATCGATCTATACATGAAAGAGGGCTTTTTATCAAGTTAAAAAATATGTTATTTCAAAAGTGATTTGAACTTCTACACGGTCACATTCCGAAATTCACTGCCATTTACGTCATGTATGGATGATAATTGTCGATAAATTGACAAAAGCGAAATAAATATCGATTATTTACCACTTGGTGATTACCTTAAAAAGTGTTGAATTATTTGTATTCTAGTCATTACTACTTGAGAACATTTAACAAATGTTCAAAAGTTATACGAAATAACAGTTTATTCGCTGGAATTAACTTAGTAGCATCAAATAATTACGGACAAAACTAGGGTATACTCATTCACGAGACGTGTAAAAAAACTGAAATTTTCTGAGAAAATTCGGGGTTCGACCTTTACATGAGATGGACATATACATGTACACGAGTATATACAGTGTGCCTCGGGAGAAGTTCACATCTACATGCTCTAATTTTGAAGTTCATAGAATGGTAATATAGTCTTCTCCATATTTACTAATCAGCTTTCAAATGTTAATTAGTAACTTGGACCGCACACTTTCGTGAAATCCTGGACAAATATTGAGCATTGAGGTTTTCATAGTTCTGGAATGTGGCGTTAGAATTAGGATTGTATCATTGCATACCCATTCTCTCGAATTTTAACGGGTCCCTCTACAAGTTAATAAAAAATTACGTGGATTAAACTACGGTTCACTGTCGTATATGGCCGCGGTAGCCAAGTAGCGAAACATACTGTAGGCGCAACTCGCACAAACAAGAATCGATAGTTTTGTGGAGGCAGCAGAATCGAGTTACGAATTCTGATCCCAGCTCTCCTATATGTATAGTCAACTAAAAAATACAAAAATTTTTCATTCTATGTATACCTATGACAGTGGGCCGAAATGACAAAACAGAAAGGGAAAAAAGCTTATCATTTTTCTATTGAAAATACTGTGGAGGGGTTGTAAGACAGTTGGGACAGTTTAATGAGAGCAATTTGATTGCTTTACAGAGTAGGAAGGTGGAGAGTTTGGATGAAATAAATCACTAATGACTCCCCTGTCACAAATAAAGCGACAGGTAGATGAGCCGTTTCGTAAACAACCTCTTCATTTTATACTCCAAAATCCGGTTTTGTTCTTATTCTAGCTGGCACAGTCAGCGATAAAGCTTGCCCTGCTACCTTTTTTGACACATTTGTCCTAGTTTATGATATTTTTAAGCAAGAAAGCTTTTTCATCATGAGAAACACAAAAAGCTTTCTTTGGTCCCATAATTGACTGCGACTTTATCTGTTATCCTCTCGATTGGATATTAAGAAATACGTGACTACGGCAATTGGAGTCATGTCTGTCCCTAAAGGATGCCACTCGCGCGGGCAAGATGGCGACTAGTGACACGCCGGCTAACCCCTGTAAAAATCTTAAGAATGAGTTTTTATATTAAAGTGTATTTAAACTACTCATGGTAGAAAACAATTAACGTTTTAGTCAATTTCGAGCATAACTGAGCCAATAATTATGAGGACGGGAGTGACGATTTGAATTTCGACAGGTTCCAGCTATGGAGTTTTATTGCGAGTTATTACAATATGGTCGGCGGGCAGATAATCAACAAATTTTTAAAACAAAATTTTATATGATTTTAAGTTCTTGAACAACATGGGTAAACATAATGTCACCTTTATTTTGGTGTTTAATCATTCGCCTTGTAACGCTTAATTTTTAAACCGTTTAATTTCTTATTTTACGCAAGAAATAATTTCGAGGAAAACTGATAAAAATTTAAAATGTAAAACAGGGATACGACATTGTTTAGAATTCGGGAATCGTCGAATGTCTAAGATTTTGGGCATTCTTCGAATGTTAGGGATGGGTATTAATTTTAGAAAAACATTCGAATATTTCCCATATTAAAAGCAGGAAAACGATTTTTCCTGTTCCTAATTAAAGGAAATGACATTAGAAGTTACGTATAAATGAAAGCTATCTTAAAGAGGGTCGCGTCAGTTGGACTTGCGACAGTCTCCTAACTATTGGTGAGAATTTTGCGCCAGGAAATTGATCAATAGTTTTCATGAGATTTATATCATCACTGCCAAATTATACACTGATGTGTCTCATAAAAATGTCGAAAAAAATTAAGAATTTTGATCATTCTAAGTATCTGGAAATAAAATAAGCATAAAAGAACACACTCAAAGATAAAATTAACAATGCTGATTCCAGTTCTAGGTTTACATCCTGCAAAACGTATATCAATTTAATTTCAATGGAATAGCCAACATTAATTTTCTCTGTAGCAAGAGAATACCTTTGATACCGAAGAATAAATGCTTCCTTACGTACATTTCGTATGTTATAATTTTACTTTCTTTCTCTTGTTTGCCTCTTGTCCTTCCTTCTCAAAACATGCCATTTGCATTAGAAGGGCACACAAAACTTACCAACTGCTTTCGTCCGTTAGATTAAAACCCGAATTATTCCTTGATGAGTGAACCGTCCAGCCTTAGCAAAGGGTTGAATTCATCAAATAAGCTAACTTTAGCAACTCAACAGTTTTTAACTGACGGTGGCTTCTTCGAAACGGGTACTAACAAAGATCTCAAGACCCCACTTTTCTCTTTGAAATCAATTATTTTGAGTGAAATGATACGGACAAATGAAGTTAAATTTAGCTGCATAATTACTCCAAGATAGGCGTCCGAAGTTAAATTATCTTTCCCCTCGAGGAAGCCCTCGTCCGGAAAAATATGGTATACATTTTACGAAAACATTCAATTCGTAAAACAAAGTGGTCTTAATTGAGTCAATAGCAATAATTTCGACTTCTATAAACTGTAGGTACCCGTATATATAGATCTGTAATATGTGCAAATTCAAGGCTCGCTTAGAACTAGTTATAACAAAGGATTTCCTAGAATTCATAACTTTTCAACATCATTTATTCTTTTCACTCGCGTCTTAGCCTCTTTCCGCCGATCAAAAATAAGGAATACATAATATAATAGACACGAACAGTAGAAAATCTTGAAATACTTTACCAATTTTCAAATTTTTTAGCGATTGTAACGAAAAAAATCATCTCTGGGATGCCGTCACAAGAAGGCAGTGTGCAAGAGGACTGTTTTTAGTAAATAGGTAGTCAAAAGGAAGACGTAACTTAGTAGTACAGAAGATTATTTTATTTTGTTCTTAAAACAGGTACTGTACGTGACTGAAACAGCAAACGAATCGGATTAGGAATGCCTCATGGAGAATGTGTAAAAGGATTATGGCCCACACTTCTTTGCCACTATGAAATAAAGTTTGATTCATATTAGCCGATCGACGCCCAATCTCACGTTGGTACCTCCAAGGGTTTAATCACATACATTATTAATATCATTGGCAAGTTGCACCTTCCTGCAGTATCACGGGCTCTTCAGGAAATAAGAATCCAGGATTTGTGATTTAATGACGGAAAAGGGGAGATGTTCCCTTCATACACACGGGGTGAACTTCTTGTTGAGACTTTCAAGGCCTCAATTTTAAATTGACGCTGCTATAACATGGAGCAATCAATGCGTTGGACCCTGAAATAACACAGATATCGATTATACATGTTATATTAGAAATATTTAGTTTTTTTATAAAAGTCCCTTTATTTTACTATGAAAGAGGTTTTATTGAAAGAAATGTTATTTTCATACAAACAAAATAACAATAAGGTTTTGAATTTGAATAAAAATACAATAATAGGTCGTACATTATGCTTTGAATGAATGTTCATCATAGCCGGGCACTCGCTTACTCCACCAGGGGTTATGTCTTTAAAAAAACGAATTGGATAGTGCTGAACCTCATAAAGGAAACTCAATCATGACAAATCTGAAAATAAGAAATTTTGCAGCCACGCGCGGGAATAACATACAGTAAGAATTTGGAAAAAATTGGAAAAAAAACAATGTGGCTAAAAAGCATGCCGCCGGAAAAATAGCATAAATATAACAAATTAAGAAAATAATACGTATTAAATTATGCAAACGTGTTTCCATTACTCTAAATAACTTGAAAGCATTTTATTCAACCTTTAAACATAACCGTGGAGACTTAATAAATAGCAAAAATGAAGCTCCTTGTATGCATACACGTATAATACTAGCTATGTTATTGACAATAACTTGACAATAATACCATTAGAGGTAGATGATGGCCATCTTACTTTATTCCTGCCATCGTTTATAGCTATAACGAATACCTATGAGATATTTCATCAACCAAAGTTATTACGAAGACCTGAATATTGTGAGGAACAATGCTTTCAAAGAAGGGTTATTTAGTCCGTGAGTGTAATCATTTAAGTACACAGACACCACGATTTAACCGAAACAAATGTCAAAAACGTATATTTATTTCTTAAGGAGCGAATGTAAATATTAAGCTATGGGTTGGTCTCATCCCATTAAGATCGGATGCGTTGGCAATGTTTGAAAAATTTAGGGAAAAGCGAGAGGTAACTGGCCCTCATTTTTCTCTCACATGAGCGTCTTCAAAATTGTGGGAAAAAGTTTAAATATTATTCAGTTGGTAGAAGCATGACAGTATTTACTCATCGATACCTTAATTATGATACCATTATCTCTTGAGCTTCAAAAAAATCATTATTTTCCTGGATTAACGAGTCGGATGTGGCAATTATTACAAGACTATTACAGATTGCGTTACGAACAGAAAGTAAAACGCGTCTTGACAAATATTTCACACCAACTTGAAAAATGGTAGTACCTATTCAGGGAAGACGACTTTTTTTGCTTGAATATTTTCAGCAAGAAGAAATCATGAGGAAAGGCTATAAATGAATCAAAAAAGTAACAAAAATGTGGCAATGGAATGGTAACGAGGGCTATGTCAAATAACAATTGTTTGACACAAAAGGTAATTAAACGAGTGCATCTCGTGACATCTTGTGGTGATATACAAGTATGTTTTTTATTCATATGGCATCTGCTGTTAAGCTAAAAGAAACTGCTTTACTTAGAAGAATCAGAGATTATCTCATTTTTTTCTCTATTTCATTTCTTTTCTTTGAACAACGTAAATAAAACGGCGACGAAGTAACTGTATTATGGCATATGCCACTAAATTTACCTTTTGTACAAAATGTTCATCATCACGGTTTCTCAATCCGAGGATTAGTTTATAGCTAGTCTCAAGACGACCCTACTCCATGCCGATCTCTTCCTCATAGCACCATGCACCGACATTTTCATTACCCCTTTCTCCTAGTTCATCCTGGGCTTTCCTTTGTAAATTTCCCCTTCATGTTTCCTTCAATTATGATCTTCAGTAGACTCTCGTGTCTCAGGATAGGATCAATCAATATCCCTCTTCCTATCGTAAGTGTGCTGCATGGTCTTCCCTCTCCACCCATTCTTCGAAGTTCTTCATTTGTTACTCTATCCGTTTTCTTTGCAACATTCTTCTGTAAGCACCACATTTCCATCACCACCAATCTTCTTTTCTCTGCTGCTTCAAACATCTACGCTGCATATCCGTCGGAAAGTAGACTTCATATACTTATCGAATCACTTCCTTATGTCTATGTCAGTACGATCTATTTGCTGTTACAAGTTACTTTTGAAAGATACGATGTATAGATATAAGATGGGGATATTAAAACGCATAAAAGAGAAAGTGAAATCGAGCAGAACACAAGCGCAAAAAGTGCCTTTGGCAGGGAGTTGACCCTCGAATCTTCAACTTGCTCGATGCTCTTAACTGCATGCGCTGTTAACGAACCTTAAATCATACTGAAATCTGAGGGGGTTTATACCAACTGCCAAAAACCAACTGCTCCGATCCGTGGTTCAACTTCAGGCTTAGGAAACTGTTTTGCGCTCATGTTCTGGTCGATTCCGCTCCCCCACAATTCCTGTGTTCGTCTTTCACCTGTATTTGTATCCCTTTTTCATAGTGTATATATATACGAGGGTCATCCGGAAAGTAGTACCCGTTCGTGAAATAAAGACACAAAAGTAAATATTAACAAATATAAAAAATTTTATTTGAAAGAGGATACTTTAAACTACTTCTCAACATAATCTCCAAGCAAATTAAGGCATTTGTCATAACGTGTGACAAGTTTCTGTATTCCTGCTGCATAGTCCTTCGCCGCCAGCTCATTGAGATACGCGAGGGACCCATCTTGCACAAATTTTTGCATAATGCAGATGGTGTTTAACAATTTCATGAACAATTGTTCGAGAAACATTGGGAAAATGCTCACAGATGTCATCAATTGTGACGCGCCGATCGTTCCTCACGAATTCGTCAACTGAGCTCACCAGTTGGTCTGTAATGACAGACGGTCTCTCCGAACGCTCATCGTCGTGTGTGTTCCCCCTCCCCATGTTGAAGTTGCGACACCACCGCCGAACAGACGACTCGTCCATTACATTGTCTCCATACACCTCCTTTAATTGGCGATGAATATCACATGGGCGAACGTTTCTTGCATTGAGGAATTTAATCACTGCCCTCACTTCACAACTGGCGGCGTTCTCAATTTTTTTAAACATTGTAAACAATCACAGAAACAACACAGGCAATGCTAGCGTCACGCAACTTGGCTCAGAGAAGGCAGACAAGCCACTGAAGCTATCTGACCTCGTCCAGCGGCTACTCGCGTCGTCAGCACTTCATGCGGCACGAACGGGTACTACTTTCCGGATGACCCTCGTATATGTGTGTGTGTGTGTGTGTGTGTGTGTGTGTGGAGCGTTGGACTGCTGACTGGAAGGGCCCGGGTTCGATTCTCTGGTGAGGCACTCTGGGCACCCGCAGCTCCACCCAAGCTATATGATTTTTCGGGTACCAGGTCTTCCTGGGAAACCATAACCGGCACAGGGAAAGGAGCTGACCCTGATGTGTGAATTTCACACGAGGTGTAGGGCTTAGTACTGGGTGAGCTCTACCATCACCTACTAAACCGACCTTCGGGTTGATTACTGTGTTAATGGTTTATTTATATTATATATATAGATAGGCACAGGGAAAGGAACTGGCCCCCCTACCCTGATGTGTGAATTTTCACACGCCGTACAGGGCTTAGTACTGGGTGAACTCTACCATCACCTACTAAACCGACCTTCGGGTTGATTACTGTGTTTATGGTTTTTTTATATAATATATATATATATATATATATATATATATATATATATATATATATATATATATATATATATATATATATATATATTACGTCCATTTTACCCTTCTCACCACTAGTGATCTAGCAATAGAAATAGACATAGCAAATATTTACCGGTTACGTCCATTTTACCCTTCTCACCACTAGTGATCTAGCAATAGAAATAGACATAGCAAATATTTACCGGTTATAAAGGGTGTCACTCCCTAGTCTAATGCGGAAATAATCATCTTTAATTCGAATGTGGACCATTAACTTAGGGTAGATCTAATTTATGTTTAGATTTTACTTTTTCATCCTCTTCTCCTTAGTTCCTAAAATTCATAAAAAGGTATTATTTATCATTTACAAATCTACATCTACCCCGCAAACCGCCTCAAGGGCATGTGGCGGGGGGTGTTCGGTCACAATCCGTAAAAAGAAACAAAACCACATGCAAAATCAACACATACATCCAAAACTATACCCACAGTGGCGTATGCATTCATACAAAAATAATTTCATTCTACACGCATGCAAATATATATACTATCATCTAACTAAAAATTGCACCTTACGACGCAGTAATAAATTTATCCAATAACATGCAAGCTAGAAATTGAAAAGTAAGAAGGCGAAATTCCACAACTACATGGGCATTCAACATACTTGTATAAGTCTCCTCCCCAAGGATACAGGTAGGGAATGTAACCCAACGCTACGGATAACTGGAGGGTCCCTTCACAGAGAGAGACGAGGGTTGGAAGGGGAACTTAAAAACAGACAAGGCAAAGTAAGAAATAGTGTAAAGAGCACTGCATTATTTAAAGGCATTCTAATGAGGTCACGCGGAAAGAAGGGGTTTTGACAACAAAACACGCGAGATTAGTGGAAGTGCATCCATTTGAGTGGAGCTGCTTATTCCCTAGACGCTGAGGGCGGCAAGTGGAATTTTTGCTATCTATAACTCTCCTGTTGCTACCCTGTATTGTCCGTGGGAAGGAGTCCTTGAGTCTGCTAGTTCTGGCATCTATTTCCCAAATTTTATACACATGATTCAAGCGACCAATGTATTTTGGAGGCGAATAATTTGCGATGCCTCAGTGCTGAAGCAAGCGGATCTGAATTTATTTAGCAAATTCAATCTATCTCTGAATTGCCTTTCTTCTAATGATTCCCACCCCAACTCCATTCACATTGAAGTTACGCTTTTCGTTTTATCTTAAGAGTTTTTAACAAAACGAGCTGCAAGGCGTTGAACCTTATCAATTACCCGAATTACGCCTTTTTCACTCGGATCCCATACGCTGCATGCATATTCTAAATGAGGCCTTACGAGAGCGTGGTAACAACGTTCCTTGACCTTGGAGACACGTCTGCCGACAATGCGTCTAATAAATCCGAATTTTTTACATGCTTGCCGGCAGACTTAACATATGTGGTACTCCCAAGTTAAGTCTTTAGTGAATGTAACACCTAGGTATTTTACCGTATCAACGACTTCAAATCCAGCCGCTTTTTAAACAAATCCCGTTGATCTTTTAAAGAAATTTATCACCGAAAATTTATTAAGGTTTAATGTCAATGCCCATTTTGAACTCCATTTAGTAATGCAATCTGGATCCTGTGCTAGAATTAATTGATCATCATCCCCAGATATATCCCGATAGATCACCGTGTCATCCGCGAACATCCTAATTTTACTTTTCACTTCGCGGTCCAAATCATTAGCAAAAATCAAGAAAAGCAACGGTCCAATTACACTTTCCTGGGGTACCCCTGAGGTCACTCGTATGCTGGCGGAACTAGTTCCGTCAAGGACTACCCTATGTCCCCGCTCTGAAAGAAAGTCTTCAACCCAATTTATTGCGCCCTTGTTTAAACCTGCGACCTTTAATTTATGAATGAGTTTACAATGGCGAGCCTTATCAAATGCATTTTGAAAATCTAAAAATATCTCATCCATTTGCCTACCATTTTCACCCGATAAAAGTAAGTCATGTGTGACTAATCCTAATTAGGGCTCGCATGAGCGGGTTTTCCTGAAGCCGTGTTGATTGTCACTTAAAAAGTTAATGCTATCAAGGTATCTCATAATGGAACGGACAATTATGTGCTCTAAAATTTTGAAACGTATAGAAGTGAGAGATATGGGGCTGTAATTATTGGGCTCTCCCTGTCACCACTTTTAAAAATAGGCGTTATTTGCGCGGTTTCCCATGTAACTTCTAGGTATGGGGCGATGTCAGAAGTTAAATCTTGTTTCACCCTTGCTGGTATACATTAGGGACCCGGGGATTTGTTGGGTTTAATCTCATTGAGCAATTTGACAATTCCTTGTTCGTCCGCTGTTATTTTTGCCATGGATTCAGTATGTTTTGTTTCTTAGAGATACGCGGTGGCAACATCGTTCGTGAAAACGCTCTGGAAGAATGTATTTATAATGTTAGCTTTTCCCTCACTGTCAGCGTGTATGCTACAATCCCTTAAGAAAGCCAAGGTTTGCTTACCCCCTTTTACTTTCCTAAAATATGACCAGAAAACTTAGGGGTCAGTGTCCAAATACTCGCAAAGTAATTCAGGTTGTCTTGTGAGGCTTGTAAGTCTACGTAATTGTGTTTTGGTTTCAATTTTAGAAGAGCTATTCTTGTCCAATGACTCTTTATTCTCCGAGAATGATATGTTGACGCCTACTTTCTTTACCGTAGAGTGTAATATTCTCTGCTTTCGACGGGCTTTTCTAACGCCTTCATTGTGCCACCTGGGGTCGCGATTTGCTTTAACGTATTTTATAGGGATGAACTCTGTGCTTTCATTTTATTTTTGTATAATATTGAAAAATTGTGTCCAAGTCTCTACCACGGCGGCATGACTATGATGGCTTCTACTGACAAAACAACCTGACATCTGACACTATAATAAAGCAGTCTTCATTTCTACATTAGTCCTTCCTCTCCTCGTTCCTTATATCATCCTATTATATTCCTACCCCTTCCTCACTTGCTTAACGTTCTCTCCGCTATCACAGTCCTCCTTGTGAAAGATTCTTTGGCTATCGCAGTTCTTCCTCTAATGTCCCTACCACTTTAACTACTTTGGTCCAAAACACTTCCTAGATAGGTAAACATTTCCACCTGCTCTTGTTGATGAGACCGTATTTTAATATTTAAGTATACTTTCCCTATCCTTGAAAAATAGATTATTTTTTTAGTTTACACTGCTTATCATCTCATACCTATCGGACTGACGTTCCAATTCTCTTACAATACCTACAATCTTGGCTAATTGGAAAAATAAAGCTTGATCATTATGATTAAATCCGTAAAAATATACTTTTATACAATCCCCACTGAATTTATTCCTCTACCTCACCTCTTTCAATAGTCCCTTCACTAAGTTGATAACCACAGGTGATTATGGACAACCCTGTAATACCCCTTTTCCTAACATTACCGATCCCAACTCCCAATCCACAATTCGCACCGGAACAGTCTGAAATATGTTCAGGTTGTGGATAAGTTGTCAATTCCTCCAATATACTTCAGTGAAATACATCAAAAGTATTAATTCTCCCCAATTACATCGTCTTCTTGAACTCTTCCAAACAAACGAGTACATCCTGATCGTATTCTATGTTCTTCTCTCTTAGCGAAATTATAATTTCTATGGTATCACGCGTGCCTCTCTCCTTCCTGAACCCAAACTGAGTAAGCCCTACCTGTTCCTGCTCCTCCTACCTGTACCTGCTCCTTTCTGAACCCCCTGAGTAAACCCTAAGTAATAATTTTCACTCCTCTACATCCTCTTAACGATGACCATTAGTGCCACATCTGCTGCGACTGAAATAAAAAATAAACAGGTGTAAAACTTATTGTCTTTAATCCTCGTGTACTGCTGCCTTTCCTTTTCTTGAAATGGGAACTAACACTCAAAGAACAAGTCAAATTCTTCCCTCATGAATTAGTCCACAGGCACTCTTCCTCCCCCCTACGTTTTCCTAAATCCGTAAATAGTTCCGCGAAAATACTATTCACCCCAAAGGCCTCACTTGATTTCAGTGCCCTTAATACCCTTTCTATCTAACCATCAAATATGTCTGGGTCTAAGCCATCCTCATCAACGTCACTATCTCTGGTTTAAAATTGCTGGCCGAAATATCTTTGCCATATATTTCCTATATTTTTCTTTCCGCCATTCTTGAATCTCTCCTGATTCAATAAATAACAAGTTTCATGGCTTATCTCACTATTTGGACAGATTTCACCTCTTTGACTTTTTATACTTCCTGCCACCTAACTCTGTGTTTACATTCTCCCATTTCCTTCCATCGTCATCTTTTTAACTATCTCGTCCGTCATACATGGTTTTCTGGTTATTTTCACATTTGAACAATTTTAATTAGCAGCTTTTGGCACCCCTTTTATGATATGTACACATATTATTTCTAGTGTATCCATCTCCCTTTCCTTACTCATTTAATTCTCTGCACCCTGATTATATTACTTTCTAATCGTACCGGTAAATGCTTTTACATTCCATTTCCTCAACTGACTTTTCCGTTTTATTCTCTCGAATTTAACGTTACACTTCATTAGTTCTAATTTATCATCTGAATCTGCATCCGCTCCCGGTAAACTGTTCGCATTAATCACACTGTTCCTAAATCTGTGCCTTGTTCTAACTGATATCTTTCTGAATCCTCGGTAATTTTCCACGCATTATAATGCTCATTGTCTTGTTTAAACCAAGTTTTCGCTATAATCAAACCCTGTCTCCTGAAGAACTTCAACATTTTCTCCATGAGGACATTCCTTGTGCCTAATCCTACCTCAATACCATCTCTCTCAAGACCACTTTCTCTTCGGAAACGGCCATTAAAACGGGTATCAAACCAATGGTTGATTTTCGCACGCGTGTGCACTATGATTTCCAAAATTCTTTGAGCAGATACCGAATCGAGTAAAGGTGAAAATATTCGCTATGTTATCATTAAATGGCTAGCTGGCACACTGGCCTCTCTGAGCGACGTAAAAAAATTGCAGCCCAAGTGACCTGCAAGCCAGTAAATACCAACATAACAGACGTTTTCACCTTTCTCAAGTTCTCGCCGTGCGCGTTGACTGCCTACAGACTTTTGAAAACGATATTATAACTAATCTTAAGTACTCTCATCGGTTTTCAAATCTCAAGATTGGTTTACTGCAGCCTAATTTTCCCCCATTTAATGCAATCTCCCTTGCGCTCCCTGATAGATCTTCCGTCAACATCTCTCCCCCCTTTGCCTACAAATTTGAACTTCATCGAGGGGCTCCCCTTTCTACGTATCATGATCCTTGGAAATCTATTGTTTCGAAGTGTGTCCAATCCATCTAGCTCTTTTCCCTGCCGTTCACTCTATTCCATCCCCATCCTCTATTTCCCTTTGTAAGTGCTTTCAATTTTTGCATTTATCTGCCCTTTGAATTTCTGATTGATCATATCACCGAATGAAATTCACACAGTCGGGTTGCCGATGGAATCAATTCCTTTCCCCGAGTTACTTGCAGTTTCCGGAGAAGTTCTAATATTCAATAAATCACACCACTTGGATTAATAGATGAATTTGTCATAGTGAGACCCGGATACTCCGAACGCTCACTTCCCTGGGTGACTAGGCAGCCCTCGAACGACAATTACCTAATTCAACCCAGTAGTGGACTCGTTGCAACGCAGCTGTGATGAACAGAAGTTGTGAACGCATGTCAGCGACTAATCCTCGCTCCCTTTGCCGCAAGTACGAAGAAAGGTGCGTCAAATAGAGCAAGTTGAGACACACGCTCTATCGTTTCATCCAGCAGACAGACTAGAGTGGGGATAAAGACCGCGGTCGAGCTCAAAAATATCGTCAATGGTCGAGGCCGAAGTCTTTAACTACGACAACTGCTACGACTAGCGTACGGGAGGTGGGGAAACTTGAGAGGCAAAAGCTGGCTGTGGAGTGGGAGGGGAGAGTAGGATTGGGCCCGTTTTGGCGCCGTGATGCGTAGGGGAAGGGCTACTTTTGGCTCTTGTCGATTCGTCCATGAAACAAGGGACATTGACACTCGTAATCCTCGCCATTTCCGCGTATTTCAAAGGAAGGATTAGCTATTAAGATAATTTCTTCGGCGAAAGTAGACCTATATTCAGGAGATCGTATGTTTATGACGCTTAGCTAATCTTACCAAAGCTCTTGACAGACTCGATACGATATAATCTAAGAATGTACGAATTCAACTATTATTAATTTTATTCATTATATTTTTACTTTTGGTTAGATGGCAAGCAAAGGCGATAGGAACAGAAAATTTGCATAAAGTTCATCATTGGGACAAAAAACCCGTTACGGAGTGCTTAAACAGAATAAAATGTAGTGAAAACACAAATCACCAACGTTATGAAGCAATTAGGTGGACGATTGAAATATGTGATCGCAAAATAAAACTTTGAATCAAACGGGGTGAGAGAGGAAGAAAATGTGCGTATAAGACCCCTTCACCAATGTACAGGGAGTAAAGTAGTAAATGTAATAATATTATAATTAAAATAAAGGAAGAAAAAATACGTTCATTGTTTCTAAGACCCATAGGGCGATATGTTTAGCTTTCCGGGACTGTTAAAATCGACCTCTAAACTAGCCGTACCCAGCAAACGGCCCACGGGCACAATCTGCTTAGAGTGATATCATAATCTAGTACGAAATAGTCGGAAAAGTAAGCAAAGAATTAATTTTTTTGAATTTTCGCAACATTCATTTATTCTATAACGTTTTTCGGCCTCTCTGTATTCATTTATTTTTTCTCCAACATTTCGCGTCCTATGCTGGATACATTATCAGAAAGTGTCATATTGTATGCACATAGGGTGTTTCTGTACTTAAGTATGATATAAATAAGTGGTGCCACACAAATGAGCATATTAAAGTGTAACAATCTGATAAACGCCGATAACATTTGATAAACGTCGCGGAAGTTTACATAGGAATATTATGATAACTGACGAAGTCAGAAGAAATACATGTAAATGTTTCTTCAAGAAAAAGTTACGTTCTTTGGTTCTATGTCAGAAAGATATTCAGTCCACGATATCGAATCGGGTGGCAGAAAGAATAGTACCGACTATCTACTTTCTTAAAAGAAATTAATATCCCCTAGGAAAATTAATGACTCATTTAAAGAATATTTTTATTTTTTTGGTTAAATATTTCGAGATCAAGGTCTAAAAACATTGAACCAAAGTACAGCCTACGTTGTCCTTTGAAATGCATAAAAATACGTTTCCGACGTATAAGGGGCGTGTCTGTGCTTTTGCACTCACCCAGTGACGGGCGTCCCTCTCTAAGGCCTCAGAGATAAAATGTTACCCTTGTTCCTAGGACGTTCCGTTGACAGGACGTCACTACAATTTGAAGTGTCACCTAACAAGACAACCTTGCACCCTACGCTACAACAAACTCTTCTCCACTCACTTCCTTTATCACTTAATTTAGTCCAACATGCCTATGCTATTCCTACCCCTCTCCCCTTGCCTCCACCTCCCTTCTTTCACAGTCTAAAACATTCCATCACCAGTCAAAACACTCTGAATCCACCTTTTGTGCCTCCTTTAGATTTCTGCCAACAATCTCCTCTCATCAACTACCAATACTAACACTTCCTCGCTTGTTTTTCTTACTGTCTCTTTCACCCTTTTCATACTTCTCCACTGTCGCAAGGGGCGTTCCTATGGTGCGACACAAAGGGTATCGGGGAAAGTCAGAATAACTACACCGAGTCTTACCCAAACAATCGTTTATTATACAGCTTACAGTTATAATGCACCATTTACAAAGGTATACGCAACTTATGGATGGCTAGACCCTAGGTAAACCAACGCGCGTCCGAGATGGAAATCGAGATGGTGCGGGGGCTAACGTACTGGCTTCCCACCATGAGGGCGCGGGTTCAAATCCCGGCGGTGTTGAATATTTTTCAGAGGTATCTCGATCCCTACTTGAGGTGTTTTGTGGAGGGCACTTTGAGTGAGTACGCCGTCCGTAGGATGGGACGTTAAACTGCGGACCCCTTGGCGCCTTTCGTAAAGAGTAGGCTAATGCCGACGCCGGGTTTCTCTCCACCCTTCATCCTTTCCTATCCATCCCCTATGGCGCAAATGACCTTAGCTGTCGGTCGCCTCCCCTCAAAACTACTACTCGACTATCGTCATGCTTCAACCACCAAGTTTCCGCGATGCACAACTCTACATAATAAAGGGTTCAATAATTCTTATTCAAAGCCCTTGTCATTAACTCTCGCCTCCTTGCGATAGCTATTTTTCGAACACAATTCTACTTACTATATATCGCTACTGCAATGACCATATTGGCCCAATATACTTCGAAGATAAATAAGCTGTTCTCCCGGCACCAATGTCTGTCCTCCAATTTCAACGTGTCACTTAGCCTTCCACTTTATCGAACATGTCATAATCCTTGTTATGTTTACATTTATCCTCTACATATTACACTAATTTAGGTAGACATTAAGGTAGAGTAGGTACACATTAAGGCAACTTATGTCGCGCATTGATCTCCCTCGTAACAACCAGACCGACCCGCTTCTGTACGGGTATCGTATATCACCGTATGCATTTGATCAATTATGCTGGTAGAACTAGTATTTCTCAGGTACGAGGGTAGTTTGACAGGATATCGGAATCATCACCAGATATCAGCGCTAGCGCAACGAGTTTCCCGCGTGGTAATAGGTGATCCTTAATAAGTAAACACGTAACGCGTCAGTGCTCTGGGAAGAGATCTGTGGTGCGGATGAATCTCTGTTTCTGTTTCCGTGTATTGATTTGTGAAGATGGATAATTTGAGACTCGAGCAGTGAAATTCATGGCGACTTTCAGAACACTCTGGGGGACTCTGCTCTTTCACATGCAACTCTTGTATAGAGGACAAACGAGTCAAGGATTGGTCAGGACGGCTTAGATGATCCGTGTAGTAATCGGTCAAAATGTGCCACTACCCCAGAAATGATTGCAATAAGCGCCTAAAATGGCCATGAAGGATTGCTGGCTGAAATTGCGATATTACTGATGTTTTAGGGATGCCACTGAACGGGCGTATCACATTTTAACAGTGGAATGTGATATGAGAAAATTATCTGCCATATGAGTGCCGAGACTCATGACGTAATATTACAAACGTGTAAGAATGGAAATTTCCGCACGACGCTTGACTCGTTTTAAGAGCAACCAACAAGATTTTCTGTGCCAGGAGGAGATCTTTGTCAACTGGAGCCTGGACCACGACAACGCGCCGTCCTACACCACCTTCCTCGTGACCGAGTAACTGGCCAAGCGCAAGGGGCCAACGCTGCCCTAGCAGCCCTAGTAGTAGTAGTTTTGAGGGGAGGCGACCGACAGCTAAGGTCATTTGCGCCATAGGGGAAGGACAGGAAAGGATGAAGGGTGGAGAGAAACCCGGCGTCGGCATTAGCCTACTCTTTACGAAAGGCGCCAAGGGGTCCGCGGCTTAACGTCCCATCCGACGGACGGCGTACTCACTCAAAGTGCCCTCCACAAAGCACCTCATGTAGGGATCGAGATACCTCTGAAAAATATTCAACACCGCCGCCCTATAACCCCGATTTGCACCGCCGGACTTCCTTTTTGTTCCCAAGAATAAAAAGAAGCTTGGGAGGCAACCATTTTGGAACGCCGGGTAACATCAAAGAGAGTGTGACATGGCGCCTGAAAGAGGTTCCCGTCGAGGGCTTCCAGTAAGCGTACTGAGGTTGACAGAGACTCTTGTCATCGGTGTGTCGATGCACAAGGGGGGCACTTTGAAGAGTCATGATAACTTGTACTTTGACCTACGCTTATATATATTATATTTATATGTAATATACGATAATTTGTACTTATTTTTCGGGACAGGTCTTGTAAGCCCATGATTGAAATGGAGCTAATGGCCCATGAGTATCTAGTTAAGAGAAATAGCTGGGCACCAAAATGTTTATTATGTAACTATGAGGTAAATTTTGATCAACGTAATCCTATATTCTTAAGTCATTAGTGTAGATTAGCAGTAATTGTTTCAATTAGTTTCAAACTCATCCCCAAGCCAGAATCACAAATATTAAACGAGTTGAATTACTTATTCCAAAGAAACTGCGGGAGATGCCACAACAGTAACTTTTAACGGAGTCATCCGCTAATGTGCAATTCAATGCAACATTTTCCAGTCAAGGCGAATGATTTTTACACTCCGAAAATGTTGCATTGAGTTGAATTACACTTGATATTTACCAAATACACAAAAATAGAATTGCATTACCCATGATTGTCATTTTAATAATTACATTAAATACAGGTACAGGTATCTGTATTTAAACCTGGTGAACATCAAATGTAATATTTATTCAAATCGCTTAATATTTGTAATTCTGGCCTGGGGCGGAGTTTCTGTTGGTAAGTTACCTGTACCTTCCAAGACTTTATTAAAGTAATGAGTTTTTCAAATATTAATAGAAATAACCAGTAAAAAATAGGATTTTATTAAAAAATTTCTTCCATAATTATCGAAAAAATCGCGTTTACCGTTCTAAAGTTCTTTCAACAAACTATCTTATGAGCATTTTTTTCCATAAATCTCCTCCGGCCTCAAGACTGGGTATGATTTACATGTCCCCTACACCTGAAGAGCTATATCATAGTTCGCTCGAAATTCATCATGAAATATATTTGATTGTAAACACGGTGTTCCAATCTAAAATTTACAGAATTTTCCTCTGCAATATTAAAATGGCAAAAAAAACTATTGATATTATGTGGTTGTTTGACTGAATCAAATTTTGGACGCCTGACGGCCCAAAAACCTATCTTTTACCCTTATCAGACTTCGTTCCATTTCGCGGTATTCTGCAATCTGCGAAGGACGTCTTCCCTAGACATACTTGTACACCAGGCTTGCATGCAAATCAGACGGCACAAGTTATGACAGTGGAGAGAAAATAGGGATGGGCAACGTCAGAAAGGGAAGAAGAAAGGTTGTCCGTTATCACCGGTTCTTTTTACTTACTGCGGAGGAACTGTTAAGCATGGAACGAGAAGGAATTAAGTAAGGAATGAATATGGGTGGGTAGCTAATTGAGTCAGGCTTGCAAATTAGTTAATCAGACAGCTAAGAGATTACAGCTATTTTTGAGAGCCAGTGGGAAGTGTATTGGATAAGATTAATTCGAAAAAACCCAAATCAATAAGATTTTCAAAAAGTTGGAAGGTAAATTTAAACACCAAAGTGGGACGAATAGACTAGAACAATAACATCAATTACATATTCAAGCAATGTTACGGAGGAAAATGAGCGAAGTGGTAGGGTCTTCAGTAAAACATTACGCTGGTGACAGAATTTGTATTGGAAGAAATTTATGTACCCCACGTAAAGACATAAAGAAAGATTAGTAAAGGTACTTTTGTGACTTTAATAATTAGTAAACATGCGATTTATGGCTCCTAAACGTGGTCTTCGAGGCAAGAGGAAGACTGTGGTATGGAGGGATTTGTAATGCTGGTATGGAGAAGAATAAGGAAAACAATTTTGTTGGAGAGGTAGAGTAAAAATAAAGTTATGAATATGGTGTGGGAGTGAGGAAGATGCTCCATCTCAATGCTCCATTGAAATCCATATAAGGCAGAAAAAATGTTAAATTGAGAGGCAAGTAATGATGAAGGCGAATGTCAGGCAAGCTGGGTCGGGTAGGTAGAAGGTATGAGGAACTTACGAAGGAAATAATTAAGGAGAACCGTGAGGAAAACGTTGTAGTCGTACATAATAGTCGATAAAGACTACACAAAGCTTGCCACCAACTCTTGGATTACTTTGATTGATTAACTTCCTAAAATCAAATGTCGAGGAGCGCATATTTTTAATTTCCAGAAGCACTCCTTGGATTCGAGGAATTGCGGGCGTTTGTGAAGACATGAAGTCTGACTTCATTGCGGTAACAGAACACACCCTCGCATATCTATTGCATCCGAGACAAGTGAGACTGATTTTGGAGTCTTCCAAATCAAAATCAAAAATAAGAAAATAGGCCAAAGCGATCCGAGAAAAAAGTACTACCGGACTATGTACATTTTTATTGCGTTTTTGTCGCCGAGTGTGAGCACTTTATAGTTACCTTTCCTTGTTGCTGCTCAATGAATGTTTGAATAATTAATACAGCCTTCAGCTATTGACCTCTAATCTCTCTCCTCGAGATAAATGATTATTTTGTTGAAGCGAGGCTAGACGCTCAGCTATCAACGAATTACTACCAATCGTCGCACGTAAGCTATCAGGAAGACGTGCTTTATCATCCATTTTGTTAAAAGCTTTTCTGTGACGGCAGAGGAATACAACTTTATCACAGCTCTATAGCCTATAATTATTTTTCAGTCGCTTGACACTAATTCAAGTAGGCCATAAACATTTTCCTCCTAAATGACATTGCTGAGCTTCCAACACTTGGAATATAAACACCAATATACTATATTTCCTAGGTGTATATTTAGGACACCAGCTAGACGGCTACCGGTAGCGGAACTCATTACCAGGACTTAATATCAGAAATTGGAGATATCATTCCAACTTGACAATGTCTTTTCTCACCCTTTATTGACTCAGTACCCTGATTCCTATCCCATTATATTAGCAAAAAAAATTGATTTGGGAATTGATCGAACGGAAAAGTGAACCGAATATCCCTGAGGGATTGAATACCACTGCCACATACATGCATTAATTTATTTTTAGTTGGTATTACCTTCTACATGCCTTATGCAACATGATTTTTATAATATTCCCAGCATAATAATCACGATATTGTCCCATTTATTGCAATCTTCAACATTCCACTTATTCACAATATTTCCTCTACCCACATTTACCGACTAATTTGAATTTCACAGAGCACTTCCCTCTCTTCCCTTAACTCTTCCGGTAGGTTTTCTCTCGGACAAAATCATTTTCTCAATTATTCTCCGCACCAACATTCAGAAGTTCATACTGAAACTGAAGAAAATGTATACATCCATTTTATTTCAAATTTACCAGCCGGTTAGACCCACAAGTGCATCATAAAATGAGACTTGAAAATGGTCTTCATTTCATCTTGTAAGCTGCCACAAGGATACGTGTCAAAATAGTGAATTGGCGATTTTAGTGAATTTCGTTATAATTTTATTTTTGGGTGACTGTATTTTTCGTGAGTTGTGGTTGAGACTATTGTGAACAGGAATTACGTTAGGCGGTAAGGACTACTTATACTCAACCACTCTGTCGTTATGACCTAGTTGAACAAGAAACTCGGGGCTATAGTTATCTATTTCCTCCTTGTCATCACTAAACTCAAAGTATTTGCGGTAGGACACTCGTTACGGTAAACAGTCTCCCGAAAAACAAATCTATCTTCAGTCATTTAGGTCATGCATAAGTAACTTACACATATGAACGAATATTTATTATCTACCTCTCCGAAGGAAGCAGTAAAAGATTGTTGTATTTATTAACTTATTTATTTAATTACAAGGCAATTAAACCGTCATTCAGGTGGCTAAATAATCAATTAGAAACAAGCCAGGTAATAGCAAAATCCAAACATTAGAAAGAAAACGTAATTCAGTCTAGATGGTCGGCCATATTAAAGCAAGAAACTTGCGCTTACGGTCTATCAAGTTGAAAAGAACATGTTATTAAATTTCACAGTTAGATACACTACTAGGCAAATAATTTGAAAAAATACGTATTTACCCAATCCCTGATGCCTTTGCAGTGCTCTGATTAATAACTTTGTGTTTATTTATCCTTTTCTCGACCATTTTCTGCAAGGTTTTCAAACACTCCCCAACTTCCGCGTTCTAATTCACTATGTTCCAATCGTGAAACCTTGTGCGTATGAATGCGTGTGTATGCATGTGTGCATACGTAGAAACACATATATACACACCAGTCTATAGGGCGTTGAACAGGTTTGGAAATTATAAATGCAATGGTTAAATAAATAAATAAATAAATAAATAAATAAATAAATAAATAAATAAATAAATAAATAAATAAATAAATAAATAAATAAATAAATAAATAAATAAATAAATAAATAAATAAATAAATAAATAAATAAATAAATAAATAAATAAATAAATAAATAAATAAATAAATAAATAAATAAATAAATAAATAAATAAATAAATAAATAAATAAATAAATAAATAAATAAATAAATAAATAAATAAATAAATAAATAAATAAATAAATAAATAAATAAATAAATAAATAAATAAATAAATAAATAAATAAATAAATAAATAAATAAATAAATAAATAAATAAATAAATAAATAAATAAATAAATAAATAAATAAATAAATAAATAAATAAATAAATAAATAAATAAATAAATAAATAAATAAATAAATAAATAAATAAATAAATAAATAAATAAATAAATAAATAAATAAATAAATAAATAAATAAATAAATAAATAAATAAACAAATAAATAAATAAATAAATAAATAAATAAATAAATAAATAAATAAATAAATAAATAAATAAATAAATAAATAAATAAATAAATAAATAAATAAATAAATAAATAAATAAATAAATAAATAAATAAATAAATAAATAAATAAATAAATAAATAAATAAATAAATAAATAAATAAATAAATAAATAAATAAATAAATAAATAAATAAATATACATACGATATATATATATGTACATACGAGGGTCAGTAGCCGCTGGACGAGGTCAGATAGCTTCAGTGGCTTGTCTGCCTTCTCTGAGCCAAGTTGCGTGACGCTAGCATTGCCTGTGTTGTTTCTGTGATTGTTTACAATGTTTAAAAAAATTGAGAACGCCGCCAGTTGTGAAGTGAGGGCAGTGATTAAATTCCTCAATGCAAGAAACGTTCGCCCATGTGATATTCATCGCCAATTAAAGGAGGTGTATGGAGACAATGTAATGGACGAGTCGTCTGTTCGGCGGTGGTGTCGCAACTTCAACATGGGGAGGGGGAACACACACGACGATGAGCGTTCGGAGAGACCGTCTGTCATTACAGACCAACTGGTGAGCTCAGTTGACGAATTCGTGAGGAACGATCGGCGCGTCACAATTGATGACATCTGTGAGCATTTTCCCAATGTTTCTCGAACAATTGTTCATGAAATTGTTAAACACCATCTGCATTATGCAAAAATTTGTGCAAGATGGGTCCCTCGCGTATCTCAATGAGCTGGCGGCGAAGGACTATGCAGCAGGAATACAGAAACTTGTCACACGTTATGACAAATGCCTTAATTTGCTTGGAGATTATGTTGAGAAGTAGTTTAAAGTATCCTCTTTCAAATAAAATTTTTTATGTTTGTTAATATTTACTTTTGTGTCTTTATTTCACGAACGGGTACTACTTTCCGGATGACACTCGTGTGTGTGTGTGTGTGTGTGTGTGTGTATATATATATATATATATATATATATATATATATATATATATATATATATATATATCTGCATGTATATTCCGTTATTTATTTATTCAATGCAAAATTCCTAACCTAAAATATATTGAGTAGTTCTGTTATACCTATTCCATTTTAAAAAACCTGCCCATCGCATTGCGGCCTTGCAATTGCAATGAATGCTTGAGGCCAAAGTGGCGAAACGAACACCAGAACAAGACCGAAATATCTTGCTAATGCCGGAATCTGTGCCGAGAGAAAAAAATCTAATAAAAAGCTGAAGGCTAATTAGCAACGCGACACGAATGCATATCTGTGACGACGACTGGTGAAAAAGCGAAGCGTCTCAATTTCTCCGCAAACTAACCATCTCACAAATCCCTCCGCGCGAGCATTTTTTTTTCCTGTCTCTCGCGTGATCTATTTCGGGTCATTCTCGCAAACTTAATTCGTTTATTTACATTTGCGGCGAGGATCCATCCTCTTGATCTTGGCCAGATCACGGTCCTCCTGAGGGTGGAGGCGGGGGATTGGGGTGCGCGCGGCCGGGGGTTGAATTCTAAATCCGTCCCCATAGCCGCGAGCACAAAGACCTACCCTCTCCAGAATCCCCCGACGCCAGGTGCGACATCTGTGGGCGGAAATAGCACTACCTACGCGGCACGATTTCATTACCGCCCACGCGAAAATTGCGGGAGCCACGGATCCAATGCGTCGAAAAAGCCATAAGAATGGTGTTTCGCGGGCGAAAAATGCATATGTAACTCCTAAAATTAGTACAAAGGGCATGGTACAAAAGTGTATGTATATATATATATATATATATATATATATATATATATATATATATATATATATATATAAAGAAACCATAAACACAGTACTCACCCCAAAGGTCAGTTTGGTAGGTGATGGCAGAGCCCACCCAGTACTAACCCCGACGGCGTGTGAAATTCACACAACAGGGTAGGGGGGCCACTTCCTTTCCCTGTGCGCTTATGGTTTCCCAGGAAGATCTGGCACCCGACATAGCTTGGGTGCAGCTGCAGGTGCCCTGAGAATCGAACCCGGGACCCTCCGGTCAGTAGTCCAACGCTCTCCCCCCTGAACTACCACGTTTATATATATATATATATATATATATATATATATATATATTTTTTTTTTTTTTAATGTAATCTACCAGTCAAGGTAGGTTCTGGATGGACACAACTACCAAATAAATATTTTGTGACTCCTAAAAAAACAGAATCCAGCAACCTACTCCACATCAAGTCCCTCTTCATCCCTGGGTACTTCCTTCATCCCTTTATCCCATCCGACATCCATATCCTGTTCCTGCCCTTTCCTCGCTTGTCTAACATTCTCCCCTCTATTAAAATCTTAAACATCCCACTGCCGATCAATACGCCCTTCATCCATTTTTCCTGCCTCCTTATGACTTCTTCCAACAATTCCCTCTTATTGCCCACAATACCTAGTACTTCCTCATTTGTTTTCCTTTCCGCCCATTTCACTTCCATTCTTCTCCACACCCACATTTCATAAGCCTCCAATCTACTTCTATCATCCTGTTGTAGTGATCACGTTTCCTCGCATTACATAACTACACTTCATATCAAAGTTTTGATGAGTCTTTTCTTAACATCCTTACGCAGCGTCCCTGCCATCGACTCCCTCCTCCTTATGAAAACCTCTTTCCCAAGTGCAATTCTTCTCCTTACGTCCCTACTACTTTGACCATGAGGGGCAAAAACCAAGAGACGTAAACTGTTCTACCTGCTCCAGTTTTTTATCTCCTATTTTAATGTTTAGTTTAGCCTTTTTCTTTCTAGAAAATTGCTTCACCTTTGTTTTATTAATATTGATTATCATCCCATATCTGTCGCACTGAATTTCCAATTCACTAAGCAATGCTTGTAACCCATTGGCTGACTGACAAACTAAAGCTTGGTCATCAGCAAACCTAACTTATTTTACGGATTCCCCTCCTACTTTCATTGCCACCTCCACTTCTCCCCATGCCCTTTTAATCATTTCCTCCCCGAATACGTTGAACAGCTCCGGTGATAACGGACAAGCCTACTTACACCTCTTTCTAATCCTGCCCATCCGGACTCTCCCTTCCCCACTCGCACCTGCTCAGTCTGAGACATGTATAGGTTGCGAATTAGCCTCCTGTCCCTCAAAATATTCCTATTTTCCGCAATATACCCATTAGTTTTTCCCAATTCGCTCTACCGAAAGCCTTTTTGAAATCTACGAAACAGGCAAATATGCCCTGGTGGTATTCTATATTCCTCTCGATTAATAATCTCATTACTGCAATGGCATCACGCGTACCTCTCCCCTTCCTAAAACCAAACTGATCATCCCCTAAGTAATCATTTGCCCGACTCTGTATCCTTTTGTTCATGATCCTGAGAACAACTTTAGCTGCGTGAGACATCAAACTTATTGTCCTGTAGTCCTCAAATGATGTAGCCTTTACCTTTTCCGGAATACGAACTAACATTGACTGAATCACAAAATCTTCCGGCTAGATTCCTTCCTAATAGATACTACGAATCAGTCCACATAGAGTCTTTCTCCCACATTTTCCTAAACCTTTCAGTAGTTCCGCAGGAATGTTGTCTACGCCCTGGCCTTATGCAGTTTCATCTCCCTTAAAGCCCTTTCTATCTCCTCGTCGAGTATGCCTGTACCTAAGCTATCTTTCTCTACGTCATGTTCCTTTTCTATGTCTAACCTTGTTGGCCTAAGTTCTTTACCATACAGGTCTTCTACATATTCCTTCTATCTCTCTTGGATCTTTTCTATGTCAACTATTATCTTACCCGACTTATCTCTGTTAGCACAAATCTTCTCTTTTTACTTCGCGATAAGGATTTAACCTTGCTGTTTAACTCACCAATTACGCCCTTCCTCTGCAAACTTTCCATATCCTGGCACTGCGTTTTCCGCCATGCTTCTTTTGCTCTATTTGTTGCCCGATTCAATTTATTATTTAGCTCTTTGTACTTCATTTCGCCTCATTCTGTGTTTCATTCTGCCATTTTCTTCCCTCATCCATCTTTGTAATCATCTCATCCGTGATCCATGGCTTCCTAGTTCTTTTCTCGTTAACGGTTCCAATAGTGTCTTTTGCGGTTTTTGATATCCCTTTCTTGAAACTTTCCCATTTTTCTTCGATAGCACTAAGCTCTTTACCGTTCTCCATGATTTTATCTACTGCCTTCTGGTACTCCTTCCTTGTCAATCCATTTAATGCTTCTACATTCCATTTCCTAACCCGCCGCCCCTGCCTTATCTTTTTGAAACGGACGCTACATTTAATAACAACCAAATTGTGGCAAGAGTCCGCATCCGCTCCCGGGAAGCTGTATCAATTTATCACACCTAAACCTGTGTCCAACCAGAATATAATCTAGGTGATACATCTCTGAGTCACCTGGCATTTTCCATGTATACCTGTGTCTTTTGTGGTGTCTAAACCAAGTGTTGGTGATGGCTGACCCCTGTCTCTTGCAGAACTCAATTGATTTCTCCTCGCGGTCATTCCTCGTGCCTAAACCGTAGTCCCCGACCTCATCATCATCTCTTCCTTCGCCTACCGTCGCATTCCAATCTCCCAAATCTATCAAATGTTTCCATGCAGAAACACATGCGATTATGTCCTCTAATTGCTCGTATATCCTATCGACCTCTTCCTCTTTATGGTTGCTCGGTGGCATGTATACCTGAACAATGACCAAGTTCTTCGGTTCAGCTTTTATCTCTACTAGTTATATTCTAACCGTTGCTTGTTCTATGTTGACTACGCTTCTTCCTATCTCTTTCTTTGATAGTATGGCAAACCCTCGTTGGTTCTCGAACCCGCCGCTGAATATTATTCTATTATTATCACTCCAGTAATCCTATTCTTCCATCTTGCCTCGTATAAACCTAAATAAACTAAATCTCCATATCTTGCTTAATATTCTCTAATTTTACTGTCGTCCACATTTTCCTGATATTCCTAAGTTTGATTTTGCACACAGCGAAAGTGTTTCTCAGGATCATCACAAAATTGATGTAGAGCCGGACAAATGATTACTTAAGGGATAATTAATTTGGGTTCAGTAAGGGGAGAGGCACACGTGATGCCATAACAATGAGGTCACTAATTTACAAAAACTGGATACATGCAGGATGCATTTACATGTTTCGTAGGTTATAAGAAGACTGCTGATCGAATGAATTGTTAGGTTTAAGGAATGCATTGTAGAAAAAAGCAATAGACTGGAAGGGTAGGAAGCCAATCCGAAGTCTCTACATGCCTCAGACTGCTCTGGCGCGAGTGGTGAATGGAGGGTTAGCATGGGAAGTTTTAGAAAGAGGGGTGTTACAGGGTTGTCAATTATCACCTGGAATTTTCAAAATGCACGTGAAGGAAATGGTTGAAGGGGCATGGAGAGAACTGGAATTGTAAATATAAGTATAGAATGGGGAATTAATAAAATCAGCTAGGTTTGCGAATGATCAAGCTTCAGTTTATCAGTCAACAAAGGAGTTGCAAGCGTTGCTGAGAGCATTGGAAAGTCAATGAGCTAATAACATTATGATTGATAGGGTATTAGAATGGTGAATTCAAACAAAACAGAGGTTATGCAGTTTTTGAGAAAGATAAAAGCTAAATAAAATATTAAAATAGGCTCTCATGAACTAGAGCAAGTGGAACAGTTTACCTATCGTTGAAGTGTTTGGGAATAAATGCTCAAAGTAGTATGGACATAAGAAGAGGAATTACGTTAGGAAAAGAAGGTGTCACAAGGAGGAGGGAATTGAGGATAGGGGCGTCGAGTCTAAGAAACTAATTAATATAAGAAACGGCTCGTTAAAACTTTGATATGCATCGTGGTTTTGTGCGGCACGGAAGCATGGTCATTATAGCAGGATGATAGGCAAAGATTGGAGGCTTTTGAAATGTGGGCGTTGAGAAAGATAGGAAAGGTGCAATGGACATAAAAGAACATAAACGAGGAAGTGCTTGGCATATTTGGGGAGGAGAGTGAGGATCGTTTGGAGAAATCCAAAGGAAAAGGATTCAGAGCATCTTTTTTGGCGATGGGATTTGTAAGACCGTGATGGAGGGTAGACCTATAAGCAAACGAACAAGGGATAGAAATTGAATAGGCATGTTGGACAGATAGAGAGGAGGAAGACAGTATGCGGAATTGAAGGGGGATTCATTGTAGCATCGGTTATGAGGTAGTTTTTTGTTAGGAGAGGCAAAGCATTGTGTCATTGCACTGTTGTATAGATTATGCCAATCCAAAACCTATAGTAACTGGTAGAGTTCCATTAATATTAATAAAAATAATGAGAGGCTCTGATTTTGGCATCAAAACAGTAAAATTTGGGAAATACTTTATTCTTTTATTTTTTTGGTCATCTAAATCTGTTATCTTTGTAAAGATAATTGAGATTTATTCTTTAACTTACTTCTAAAATTAAAATTTGATTTACCGCAAGCAAATGATAAAATGAGTCAAAACCGTGCAAAAAAGCATATTTAAAATGTGTAACTATAGTGACAAATAATGAAAAATAAAAATTATTTAATACTTTTTAATGCCACCTTATGTTGCAGTGAAATGCTTTAAACTATCGCAAATGCCGTGATTTTGTTCATATTTGAAGTTTTAAGCATGTTTTTGGTATTCCATGAGGGAATGAAAATTCCCTAGTTCGGTGTCGGCCCTTATTCAAGAAGTTACTCGGCATACGCGTCATTTAATTTAAAACTTCCCAGAAAATGATGAATTGACTACTTGATCATTAATAAAATAATTTTAGTTTGTTATTTATGGGCACCGAGTTCAAAACAACATATTTCATTTTCATCTTTTCCAGAAAAAAAACTCGCTGAAACTACACAACAAGGCATAGTATATTTCTTAGGCAGAATCCATATCCGAAGAAAAAGAGTTGCTGAAAAACCACGGATACACCAGTCAGAGTATTCTTAAGATAATTTGACTTAAGATGACCAGAATAATGTCCCTATAAAGGATCAGAGGGGAGAGGAGATAGGAGGGGAAAAACCAACTGCCTATGAGGAGATCCGTGGCCTGCTCAAAAAGGCGAATGACCGCATTCAGAGTGATCTTGCTTAGGGAGTCCACGGTATCTAATGCTTGAATGGAAGATACTACGTGTATCGGACAACACAATAGATTCATAATATATGGACGCAAACAAAACCAAAGGGCACTGACACAGAAACAATTTCCTCTCCACGGAGAGGCGGCGCGCTTGGGCCGAACCCGGATATACGACATCATGAAAGGAGTTACGAAAATTATTGCTAGGGAAAATCGCTCGGTCCAATACGAAAACTCGTTGAATTAACCAAACTCTCTTTCACTTTCAACGGATAATTCCTTGCATTTGAATGAAAAAGGATGTTGCAACTATGCCTGATGGAACATTGGTTCTTAAGAGGGCCACGAAGGAGCTAAGACTAGAGCCAATCAGAGCTTCGCAAATCACATTGATTTGAAGCTGCTCCTGAAACGGAAACAAAGCTGTCGCCTTAATAGGAGAAGTTGAGCGAAAGAGGGGGACTGGAAGATCGGCAGCACTAAGTTATGAGCACGGAAAGTGAACAAAAATCAACAATTTTCACGAGGTTTGTTTACTCTTTGTCCAAAAGGGGTTGCATTAATGATCAGTTTCATTCCACGCCTTAATCGTGCCTAGTGTTTTTCTGCATATGTTGGCATTTAATGTAACACCTTATCATAACGTTTGAAATTATATTTAAGCACGAGATGGACTTTGTTTAAGAAATTAGACATGAAGTGTTACTAAATGATCAATGATTGTGAAATGCTTGATTTTTTAGGGTGTATTGTGATTGAAATTGGTTTTTTTTTATTAGAAACCAAGAAGTATAAAAAATAAAATGCGCACATCATTATAGCATACATACTTGTTGAGTGATGTTATAGTCACTTTGTGGGCTACAAAGATCTCTGAATGAAATTTAAAATTTCTTTACTTTCATTTGATTAAGCAGTCTGTTTCCGAGAAAATCGAGTTCTTCATGTGGCGAGGACACCGGTTTTTTCAAGCATAGCGATCGCATGCGGCTAATATAAGCTCGTTAAGTGGATACAATACACTTGAAAGCCGACTTTTAAATTTATTATAAAATTTGTGTACGAATGTAATCACCACTTAGTGGTCGCGAACGTGATTGTAGTTATCACAATAGGGAGAACTGGGAATCCGAGGTTCCTGTTTTGAACAGCTTTAGGGGGCTAATTTAGTGAGGTGCAAGGTTTAGGTGGTGGGACAAGTTAAGCTCGACGCAAATAAGTCGAGGGTCTCAACTAAGGCGGAAGGATATGATGGGAAAGATGATGTGCGTGCTGAATTTTTCAACATCGCGGCTGAATTTCAGCGTGAATCGAGCGAAGTTATAACATTTTTGGCAGGAAGTGTTGATACGGGATTCATGTCAAACTGCTCAATCGTTCCCATTCTACGAAGATAGATTGAAAACTAGTGCACACCAGTGCTTGTAGACTACGTAGGAAAACAAATAGCATGATTGGGCAATAATTAAATTGAAGTAAAAATAGTAAGTTTCAAAATCATAAATTTATTTTTCAACATGATCATCGTTAAGGCTTTTCAACGTAGTCACCATAAACAAATTTCTCCAAACGTGTAATAAGATTTTTCATTCCGTCACTGAACAACTCTTCCGACCTTTCTTGAATCCAGGACTTGACAGCTGCCTTCACCTCATCGTCCGAGGTGCAGTGATGACCCTTGAGGTGTCTTTTGAGTTTAGGAAAAAAAACAAAAATCGCAAGGGGCAAGATTTGGGGAATGAGGAGGGTGTGGAATCGGTTCGAATTTCAGGTTTCGCAGAGCCTCTCCAGTTGCGCGTGAGGTGTGTGGACGACCGTTGTCATGTTGCAAGATAATTGGCACCAGGCTGCCTTTCACAAGACAAACTCGACGTCGGAGGTGTTTTAGAGTCCGTATATACTGAAACGAATTCACTGTTGCCCCGCGAAATCGGTCACATAAACTCGGTGAGCATCCCAAAACACAGTCAAAAGAAGTTTTTTTGCGGATGGTTATCTTTTGAACTTTTTCTCGTAAATATTGGTTTGCAATTATTTTGAACGAGACCCAGTGAAAATACGCTTTTATGCCAACTCTACGAAAGTCTATTTACAGTGAGCTTACTACTGCTTTTCATTTTAATATGGTATGAAATCAAATAACATTAAATATTCTGTGTTGTCACCCTCTATCACGTGACAATGCACTCTCAGTGATAATTTCTCTACGACATTTTTCCAAGGTCATCGGATTCCTTTGATGAATTTAGGCTTTAAAATAGTTCCCGAAACACTTATTTAAGAAATAAATCCTAAAAATGATCGAGCTACTGCTCAAAATGTTGGCATGAGATATTTTAAAGCTCACTACATTTTAAAATTCCATTAACCCTAACTTTTTCTGGTCGTGGACTGAATTTCATTAATTGCATGAAAACTGCGTTGCATTAAAATTCAATTGCAAAATGAATTAAAATTGCATCAATGCATTGCATTAGAACATTGAAGAGGGCGGATATAAAGCATATGGATTCGATGACAAAAAAAATACGTAATCTTAATTACTGAAATTATGACCAATTAGCGTGTCGTGAAAAATACTTAAATCGAGGGAATGTGAACATTATCGGGTAACTATATTCCCCGTACTGAATATATTGCCGCTTTATCAGTGACATACACTGACGGACATTCAGTGCAAGATAAAGTTGCTTCGTCCGCATTATATTTGATGACACGACAACTGAATACAATAGGTAATGAAAATTATTACTGCTATGTTAAATGCTTTCAACGGCTTATTCTAGTCTGCATGGTTTTATCCGTATTTACACGATTAGAGATATTGAATTTCAACTGTCGGCCTCTAATTAATGAAGGGAAAAGATTGGCAAAAGCTTGCAAATATCACGTCTTCTCACGCCCTGTGGAGCGTATGGAAAATTATATGGAAAAAATGACAAAATGTCACACAAGTATTCGGTCGGGTAGAAATAACTGAAGCTTATGCTAAAGCTTAGGTAGAGTTGAGGCTACCCAGTGGTGTGCGCGGGAACATAATCCAGGGTAGTGGTCTACCGGCCGCCGGGTAGTGGTCTAACCCCCCCTGCAATACCATTTACAATAAATACGTATATTTACATGCATACGTATTTATTTATTTATTTATACGTACATGCATGTATATATATGTACATATGTATATATATATGTTTATATATATATATATATATATATATATATATATATATATATATATATATATATATATATATATATATGTATATATATTTATATATGTATGTATATGAAGAATTCTGCATGTCCGGGTTTTCACCGCGTTGTTGTTTGAAGCCGACAACAGTTTCGCCGAAGTTTCATCCGGCGTCTTCATCTTCGACCTGAAGACGCCGGATGAAACTTCGGCGAAACTGTTGTCGGCTTCAAACAACAACGCGGTGAAAACCCGGACATGCAGAATTCTTCAAGCCACCGCCGCGAAAATCTACGCAGCCATGTATGTATATATGTGGGTCGCGGTTGTCCAGGGGGTAGAGCGTTGGACTGCTGACCGGAGGGGCCCAGGTTTGATTCCCGGGCAAGGTACTCTGGGTACCTGCAGTTCCACCCAAGCTATGTGATTTTTCGGGTACCAGATCTTCCTGGGAAACCATGACCGGCACAGCATAAACATAGTAATCAACCAGAAGGTCGGTTTGGTAGGTGATGGTAGAGTTCAACCAGTACTAAGCCCTATGCAGTGTGTGAAATTCATACATCAGGGTGGGGGGGGGGAGTTCCTTTGCCTGTGCCGGTTATGGTTTCCCAGGAAGCCTTAGTACCCGAAAAATCGCAAAGCTTGGGTTGAGCTGCAGGGGCCCAGAGAGGACGGCACAATAGAACACTAAAATATGCATGGAAAACACGTAAATGCGCACTGGCATTTAAGATACCTTGAGATTTACGCATTTAAGATAGTTTGAGCCTTCGGCCTTTTCCTTGGCCTTCTGGGAGAGAGAGCGACAGAGAAAAGTTTAGCTGGTTTAAAACTAACTTCACTAAACTCCGTTAGCAGCATAGAGGTGAGAACAAGAAAATCCGTCAGCTTGCAAACACATATTCTAAAGAATATAAAAAAAACATAAATAAAGTAATCACCCAGAGGGTCGGTTTGTAGATATAGAAAAAAGAGGCAGGAATACAAATAAAGAACCAACACGATTTTATTGAGGGAGGTGGAAGGGCGTCATTTCCAAGCAGAAAAGAAAGTCTCCTTAACCGGGTGTTAAACCAAGAACCTTCAGCTAAGGGAACCTATTCTCTACCAATTAAGCGGAAATAGCATATATATTAACGATTCGAAGTCCGCAGATTACGACCTAACCGATTATTCCACCACTCTGCCCAGATAAAAACCATAAATAAACAACAGCACGTCCACTATACTAGTTTTCCCCCACCTCATACTATACGACTCCTTCCAGTTTTGAATAAAAAAATCATCATAAATTCCCCCGCGCCCAAGCCTCAACAAACAGCCTATCTACTACCTTGATCAAAAATTTCCCGGAATTTATTCAGAAAATTAAAAATACAAGTTTATTCATCTAAATCTATATTGTCCCCTTCAAAGTAATCCCCATCGACTGCAACACACTTATGCCAGCGCTTGATCCAATCCTCGAAACATTTTTTATATTCGGTTTTCGGTATGTCCATCAGTGCTTCCTGCGATTTTTCCATTACTTCCTCTCGGCTGCTAAAACGCGTTCCCCGTAATGGTTTTTTTAACTCGATTGAACAGAAAGAAGTCACAGGGAGCCAAATCAGGTGAATTCGGTGGCTGTTGGATGGTATTTGTTGCATTTTTCGTCAAAAAATTACGAATAATGATAGCACTGTGCGACGGTGCGTTATCATGGTGCAAAATCCACGAGTTTTCTGCCCACATTTCTTGTCTCTTTCGGCGAATTGCTTCACGCAAACGTCTCATAACGCCCAAATAATACTCTTTGTTTACTGTCTGGCCTTCTGGCAAAAATTCATGATGCACTACACCGTTGTAATCCATGAAAACCGTCAGCATTGCCTTCTTTTTTGACTGAAAACGACGTGGTTTTTTTGGTCTCGGTTCATTTGGTGAACGCCATTCACTTGCCTGATGTCTGGATTGCGTGTCGTACTCATAAACCCACGTCTCGTCTCCAGTAATGATCCTTTTGATGAATGTGGGATCGGATTCAGCCTCGCAAATCATGTCTTTTGCGACGTTAACACGGTCTCTTTTTTGCATGAAATTGAGGTCTTTTGGCACCAACTTTGCTGCTACACGACGGAAACCCAAATCATTAACCACAATGTCTTGGGCGGATCCGGGAAATCCGTTTTTTACGCAAAATTTAATACAAGTTCGTTGTTGCAAATTTAAATCCATTTCTGCAATTGTAAAAAATCGCCAACACACACAGAGATAGATGTACTCTTGGCTACGTAACTTTTGCAAATGTCAAGTTATGACACTAAGATTTAAAGGGAATATCAACAACAGATGTACCAATTTAACAAAAAAAACAGAACTCAAATCGGAACGATGGGAGCGCCACACGGTGGTTATTCCGGGAACGTTTTGATCAAGGTAGTATTACCTGAATTCCCTCCTTCACGTTTCAACGACCTGAAAATTTATCTGATACATTGTAATTCGCTAAATACTATCTAAAACCTCCGCTAAACAGAAATACACACCGCTCCTTCCGCTCCTTGCAACCGTTCCCGATGTAAAACTTGTCCTGTCTTCACCACTCCTTCATTCCCTATAAATAACCACCTCGCCTCCTGCGACCATTAATCCGCATCAATCTGCCTTCTATGGTCCCAAGTACGCCTATTTTCACAATGTGTCTTTCAATGACGTTTTAGCGTTTCTATTATCGCCCTATCTCTCGATATTAGTCCCTCACGGGCACCAATACAGATCGTCTGCTGGAAGTAACAGCATCTATTTTTTCCTGCTGATATATGCGTCTGTATATTATATATGGATATATACAACATATGTGCATTATATTATATATGCATGTATAAATTATGCGTATATTCACACACACATATCCTCTCGGCACCAATGAAGAAAGGCAGCCGGGTTCATCATCAGGCACTGATAGCCCCGATGAAGGTGATCGGCCCGTTATCAACTGCCGCAGCTATGAGCGAGAGCGAAAGCCACGGAATCGGCCGCAGTGCTACGACGCTGAAGGCAACGGGAATACACCACATAATCCACTCTAGAAGATGCAGCCTTGCATTCAAATATGAAGTGACGGGATTTCTCCCGGTAAATATTACGGAGGTAAATTGTAGATAAATTCCAAGGTGGAGACGGACAGATCTTTGGTTTGGCATTGTATGAGTGAAACACATTAAGGGGGCTGGGCCGATGTCTTATGGAGCGACAGGTAGTATCGACGGGTGGCTGACATATTCAAGAGACGACCTGAATATTGCAGGAGAGGGAAATTTACTTAATAAGAAATGGACATGAAGAGCCAACTCGTGATAGAAATACAATGAGATGATTCTAATGATTAAGTTATAGGAAGAGCTTACGGACACAGTGATAGTGCAAGTGTATATGCCAACATCCAGCCATTCAGGAAAGAAATGGGAGACCACGAACAGCTGGAAGAAATCCGAAGGCCAGTGAAAGGGAAGGAGGAGCTAACAATGATGGAAGACTGGCAGGAGAGGGCCGATATCGAAGCGCTGTGGGAAAGTTGGGACTGGGAAGACGAAACGCCGCGAAGGAGAGATTAAGGATTCCATTATGAGAAAATATGGCCGTAGCAAACACCATCTTCGATCAGCATTGGAAAAGAAAATATGCATGGAAGATGCTGGTGGACAGGGAAAGATACCGAAATGATTCGGTCCTAGTCACAACGGGAAACAATAACCAAGTTAACGAAGTAAGAAAGTGGTATCACGGTACAGAGATGAATAGCGATCATACCCTGGTGATCATAGACAGCTGACTGCAATATATACAAGAAGATCAAACAAGAAGAACAAACGGACCAAAGAACTCAAATGGACCACAAAGATGAATGGAGCAGGGGGAAAATCAAGAAAGAGACAAGTTCACCGAGACGATCGACGGAGAAATAGAATGAATATATGAGACAAAGAAGTAAGATGAAAGGAAATAAAGAATATAATAATCGAAGTATGAGGCGTGTTTTTTTAATGAAGTAAATTTCTTCATTAAAAAAAACACCAGTGTATCCTTTCGTAGCAGATTAACAACTCGTAAGGGGGGCAAAATACACGCGGGCATGGATAACAACTTAAACAAGAAACCACGTAGAAGCAAGAATTAAATATAAGAATAAAAAAAATGAAACTGAGGAAACTTGTCATTAGAAGTTCCGGAACCAAGTCATACAAGAGTGCAAAGAGACTAAGGAAGAATAGACTGAAAAAAATAATGACAAAATAAGGAAGTGTAAGAGCGAAACCGTTTTCAAAAACAGAGAAGAGACAATTCAAAGAAAGAAAAAACAATATCCTACAGTGTTCAAGATGGTAATGGGAAGACAGAAATAGAAGATGAATACGTTGGGGAGAGATGGAAGAAATTCATTGAAGTACTCTATCAAAAGTGCAAACCACTTAATTACAAAAGAAATGTTGTTACGTAGAAGAAGACGAACGGGTCTCGGAATTACAAAGAAACGAAGTTAACAGAGCCGTAACAGACCTAAGAACTCCATTTTGGCTCCGAAACTTCACATTATCATAGCTTAAACTTTTTTATTAAACTTAAAATAATTTTGTTTTATTTTTATCAAATTATTTATACGTAATTAATTATTTATTTTACATAGCAGCGCCATTTGATAGGTACAGTAGATGCCTGTGATGAAGTGATCTTTAAGATGAACAAAATGACTATTCAAAGTGAGGCGACACTAGGAATGCATAAGGGATCAGGGCAGGCAACATAACGGTGCAGGTTGTTCCGAGTTATTTCATGGTTTTTCGTGGAATAATATTAATTGATAATAAAAACTTCATTTTTCAAATCATCCGAAGACATTTAACTGATCAATAACTCACAAAAATAAGAGATGATCAAATTAAAGAGTATAATAAGAAAAGAAAATTGAAGATTCAGATAGCTGAAGATTACATTTTAAGCTTGCCATCAATGACACTAATCCACACTCAAATAAATTTTGCTATACAAGAGCTTACATAATTTCATATTGAACTAAGTGGGAGAAAAAATATATTTGACTGACAGTAAATTATGGAGGCAGAATGGTAATGAATTTGCATAGAACAAGTTAGGTTTGAAGTATTTGGATTGAAGTTCTAGCTGTCACAAGCCATTCAATTGTAAATAATCGAGTTCAAAGGGATCAGAGAAGTTATTTTTTTCTTAAAAATAGCAGACCATTATAAAATACATTCAGAGAAAAAGGGTGGATGCGAAGGTACATACACAAATATTGGCCAACCAGGAGATCTGATATTGTATCTCCCAAAAATGGTTTTAACCAATTTTTGTACATTTAGAAATACACAGCGCAGCTCTTGCATTACCCCAGAAGATTGCTTACACCATATGAAATATGGGAGCGAATATTGGGATTTTAAAACACTTAAAAGGTGTTAGTAGAGATAATTTGTGCTCTATTTACATGTAAATACATGTAGAGAGTTTATTGGTCAGATGATTGACATAAGTGGTCCAGTGGTCCAGACCCAACTGAATATTCAGAAATTTGACTGTTCAAGAATTTACGTGCAATAAGAAGATTGAAAAATATAATGAAAATGATCTATTTTTAGCAATAGAATATGTTAGGGAGATATTTTTCCATGTAATTTCATGAAAGTTTTGTTGCTATTTATTGGTATTATTTACTTACTTGACACCATAGGAACGTAATACAATTTGTATTCAATAATAAATCGGATAGTGCCATCGGAATAGGATGGATATATCATTAGTGTTGACCGTAGAGAATTCGATTTCTAACTGGAGGGCCCGGGTTCGATTACTGGACACGCCTCTCTGGGTGCCCTTAGCTCTACCGGAAGCGGATTATTTTTTGGGTGGCAGAACTTCATGACAAACTGGGGGCACAGATAGGGAAAAGATCTGCCTCCTCCCCCCGCCCCTGATGTGTGAATTTTACACGCCATTGGGCTCAGTACTTGTGAATATTGCGAAGTGGGTATTGGAAATCTACCATCACCCACAAAGCCGGCCTTCTGGTTGATATTTATGGTTTTTATACTCATGATTCATAAATGCTTTGCACATGTAAAGTGAAAGACAGAGCAGGTGGAGCATTTCATGTATTTAGGCAGTATTTTAGAGGAAAGGGGGCATTGCCATGGTAGCATAAAGAGAGGAATTACATGTTGGAATGAGGAAATCGCAAAAAGAAGGTAATGGCGAATGCACTTAGTGAAAACGTGAACAAACGATTCGTTAATATATGGATATTTGTGCTTTTTTAATGTGAGACTTGCCATTTGAGGCAAAGGGAGGAGAGTAGATTGGAGACTTTTGAGATGTGGGTCTCGCGGAGAGACGAGAAAATAAGTTGAACAGAGAGGAAGATGAACCCTGAAGTTTCGAATAGGTCTGGCGAAGAAAGGAAGTTACTGGGGGATATCCGCGAAAGACAGGAAGTGGATGGAGGAAATGTTGAAAAGTAGTTGAAGGCAGTCATCGAAGTGAGTACGTTGGGTAAGTGGGGCAGAGGAAGGTGGGAGTCTGGTTAAAAGTGCCGTTTTCAAACAGCATGAAGGCAGGAAGACTTCACTAAGAAATGTATGAAGAAAAAAGAAGTCCCACAATTCTTAGAAATAAGCGACTGCTATAAATTACCGTTAAAATGAGTAGGTTACCATGATAAGATATTCCTGGTTGGAGAAAAAGAATTCATAGAATTAGTTCCTAACACGCCGGTTCGTACTGTATAAAAAGAAAGACACTACATTGATTATCGCGAATGCATAAAACTCTCGCTTGGCAAGGAATTTACACTCACATCACATACGAATACCCGGCTGACCAGTAAGGCTTCAAGAACGCGTCAACTGATACAATTAAGCGGAACATTGATATGACAGAGTACACGCTGATTACAAGAAGACTATTGATGAGGCTTCAGGCTTTTAACGCCGAGCGATAGATACCGTTATTCGAGTGTATGTCGTCTGAGTGTGTTATTCGAGAAACCATATGGTCACATTCAATCCATTTTGTTCCAAGTGCTTGAAAATATACTCTAATTTCCATATTATTTCGAGAACACTTATTACGCAAGTAAAGTAGTGGACGTTGCGAACAGCAATCATTTAGCACATAAATTTCCATAACTCACTTAATCTTATTTCTACGGTGTGTGGCAAATATTTCATGGATGAATTTTAGCGGAATCACTAAGTTTATGTGACCGGTTCGTGCCAAATAGAAGCGATTACCCACTTGTGATACGAGTTTTCACGAGTGCAAGCTTAGAGCATTTTTCGAAGTGTAAACATCTCCCCAGGGCTCGCGCCACCCTTCCTCTTCATTCAACCTGTTAGCCAGTTGTCGGATCCAAATCACAATCTTGTGGGTCATTTAACTCCTTAAATTAATGCGGGTGAAAGCTTAACCACTTTTTTAAATGACTCGTAATTTTCCCACTGAAAGGAATTTTAAAGGGAGAGTATGACATTTGACTTGTCTTTCGACACAACGATCGGAGAACCTTTCGTAACGATGTTGATTATGTCGTTCGACACGTTACATTTCTCATAAGAATTTCATTTCCATTGCCAATGATGAAGACAGTATTTATTTAATTATTTACGTTAACATAACATTACATCGGTCATGTTATATTACGTTTTTCCCTTTGTTCCTCTGCAAGGCGCAATATAAGAATGCATAAACTATCCCGAAAAAAAGTAAAACATTTCCGGGAAAAAAATGATTGCCGATCAATGCAAAAATGGGTAAAAGCCTTCAATATAGCACCTGTGCCAGTACCATTCCGGAAAGACGTCGACGGAAAATTCGTCTATTTTTCCATCCTACCCTAAACCAATGGTTGAAAATAATAACATACAATCATGCCAAAGGTGCATGAGAATCCACCTGGATGGGAATCGAACCCTCGATCTTTGAGTTTGCTGGCTGGAACGTTACCTCGTCGACCTAGGAGCCAGCAAACTCGACCAACTAGTTTCAGAAATAACCTCCAAATAGGAGTGTGGAAAGGTGATTTTACAAGAGCACAGCCTACCAATTACACAAGCTGGGAGAATAGTTTACATATGAGTTTACAAACTTATGATTTGGCATGGGGCAAACGATTAAAACTACGGCGGAGGTTTACGGAGAGGGCGAGCCCAACGGCGTGTAAGGCTAAATGTTATGGGATCCTGGACATAACTTGAGACTGTGACGTGTCAGAAGGGCTTTTCACGTTATCAAGAAACCGAAAAGGGCTCTTTGTGACAAGACCATCATTATCTGTGCCCTCAAAGTCGTTTATGTAACCAAGTAATTAGTGGAATTCACGCGATATTGGGCAGTAAGTAATGCTTTCCTGTCAACACTGTCGTCCTGAGATATCAACAGAAATGTGGGACTCGGGGAGTTCCTCAAATGTTTCCTTTGAATATTATAAGTGGTATAGAATATAGTTGTACAAATGTTCTTCCACACTCTTAACTGTTTGAATGAAAAATTTGTTTTACAGTTTGTAATACCTGTATAAAATGAAATGGAAAAACTATATACGCCTTGTTTCTCTACGAATTTCTATATTTTATGATAGTTTCCTAAATCTCATTGTTTATGATATAATTTAATTTCATTCAATTCATTTAAAATCTAACACCTTCTTCAGTGTTAAATTGAGTAAAGTTTTCGGACAAGAGTTTTGCGGAGATTGAAATTCTCCACGTGTTATTCTCCTTCAACGCATATGGCGTACTTCCTCTTCTTTGCCCTAAATTATTTTCTTCTTTGGTTCTTCGTTCACTCTTTCTACCTTCATACCTTAAAATAAGTTAATTTCCTCACTTCTCCGCCCTGATTACCCAACATTCTTCCTTTTATCGCGGCTTTAAATCAGCATCCCATTACTACTCAACATTCCTTCGACTCACTTTTTCCACCTTCTTCAGATTTTGCCTTGTCGCTTTCTCTCTTCCCTGACATATCGTCGTTGGTCTCCCTCACTTATCAACTTATGTTCTCAATTCTTCTCCATTTTCAGATCTCAAAAGCACCCAATATATACGTTAATTCTCTTGCATCAAACGTCACGTTTCAATTCCCTATTAATCATCTCTTTCTTATGCCTTCAAATGGTGCATCTTTCATCGATTACCTTCTTCCAAATTATTCTGTCACGCGCACTGTTCTCTTTTCAATTTACCCACAAGAACGTCCATTCATTTTTAAAATACTGCTCAAATATGGGAATTGCTCCACCCGGTATCTCCCACCAAATTCCCTCCAAAACCCATGCTTAACACAGTTTTCTTAATTACAGAATCTCTCATCGATTTTGTTTTGATGTGGTTTTAATGTTTCACTCTATGGAGTTCATTTTTTTAAGTCAAAGATTGGGAATTTTCCACAAAAATATACCGTTGAAAATTTCATGAAACCTGTATTTTTTTAAAATTTCATTGCGGGTGACTTGAAGAACGCTCAGCTGAACTCATTGATTAAGAAATGACTGTTTATAAAAACGTGAAGACTTCTACTGGAGTTGTTTTTCTCAGCAAATGAATTGCTTCGCTTTAGTTAAGTAAACCTCAAAGCGCAGAGAATAAATAATATTCTCTCTTCAATCATAAGATGACATTCAAGCTCGTAAATCGTTACGAAAAGAGAAAACTTTGTATAATGCATTAGGAGGGCGATTACGTAACGGTAATCGATTAATGCTATTTGTGCTGTATTTTGGAAATACCTTTCCTATCCGTTAGGTCTATCAACATTAAGCCTGTTCATGATTTTTACATTTTGATAATTTATATATTTTATGTAAATTTAGTGAATAAAAGGGGGATTACTAAACTGCCGATAAAGCAGTGAACTGGTAGCATATTTTCTATAAATATTGGATTTCTGTGTGCGCGCTTTGTGTTTTAAACGAGCCTTCTATAAGAAGACTGCGGTTTTTCAACAACCCAATGTACTTAACTTAGGTGGAATTTCATGTGCACTTTAAATGTATACGTCAATGAAGATACAGATAGATAATTGTAACTGGTTTAGATAATGTTTTGCATATTTTATTTGAAATTTTGCCCGTTGTTACCCATTCGGCCCTACGATTAACGTATTTTTATCTCGCTCCGCCGTATGTGGGAATCAGCCGTGAATACCTAATTGAATAATCTGGATTTGGATATTTCCGCAATGCATATATGTGCTACTGAGGAAATGAAATGCATGTGAAAACTTATGGCTGTGAATTCAGAGGCTACCTTTAACAAAACATGCCGTAATTTGTTGTAATTTAAAAAGGGTGTCATTAGCCCACGATTTCTGCGGCCTATTCATTTCATTCGCTGTTTCACATCCGTTGTCTTCGTCGCACAAAATAAAAATACGCAAAAGTACCCATCGCAAGAAACAACATTGAAACAAAACGCTATGGGAATCGAAATGGATATAACTTCTGCTGCATTTACAAGACTAAAATACTTTTTGATGGATAAACGAACTAATTCGGCTATGTAGAGCATTGCTAAGAGCATTTTGAAAACGTGAGTACCGATTGGTTAACTCCAAATCATCCAGCACTCACCCCGGCATGATGCAGCAAAGAAATTTTCGAGAAAGCTTCTGCATGACTAATGGGATGAAAACTAACCCGTCTTAAGTAAATGCAAGTTAAGATCATTATTTTAATGTAATTTAGATTCAAGTACCACGCTCGGAGATTCTTGAAACAGTATTTAATGAAAAATTTCATCCGCTAATAAAAGCCTAAAGATGCTTACAACGCTGTGACAAGAAACAGCGCATTTCATCTAGCAAAGGTGACTTGCCTTCTGTTGTTTAATTTGCGAGAAAGGATTAGTGGTCGTTGGTTAAGATACCTCTTCTTTCTTCTCTGATGAAAAATCAGCCCTTACTGTCTACACTTGAAAATAGATACTCTGTGGAAAAATCTTTAGAAACGTTCGGCGGTAGTCCTGTATAAAGAAAGGCGCCAAACTCATTGATAGGAATATCTAACTCAGGAGTAAAATGGCTGACCACCTTAAGGTGGGTCTAATATCTTTGAGCATAGGCACATCGAATCTCAGTAGCTCTTCAAATGGCTTTCCGGCTTTGGAGATACGAGTTAAAACTTGGCTCTCTTGGCCGACGTGAGTGGTATCAACGCTGGTATTTACGTAACTGCATTGTCCAGTAAATACATCCTTGTCTGAGTAGACTGTGGGCGTTTCATCGCCGTTGATTTGACGGCGGAGTACAGGGTTGCACAAAAGCAGCGTCGTAACCAAGTATCGACCCTAGGATAAACGTTGCTGCGTCAGATCCCGTCCGGAAACCCGAAGCTGGGGCGTGCAACTAGTGCATTTGCCCCTTGAGGAAGTAATAAGTTACTTTGAATGACGTAACGGAAGTAATGGTCGACTTAAATGTTCGCAAAGAGGACATCTGGACACTTGAAATGTATTTTTTGTAAGCGGAACATTAAAAAGAAAGAAAGCACCTCCGAGTGCCTTAAAACAGACGACGTGATTGGCAAGGCCAGTAGTTCACCAGGAGGTTTTGCGGCTATGTGCAACATAAAAATGAGCCGAAAGAGGCCGGACACGTGGAGCAACAATGCATGGCGTTTCCACCACGATAACGCGCCGGCTCACACGTCGCTGATCGTGACTGAGTTTTTCGCCAGAACCGGAACTTCCGTGATCCCGCAGCCACCAGACGTGGCTCCATCAGAATTTTTTTTGTTTCCAAAGTTAAAATCAACCTTGAAAGGGCGCCGATTCGACTCTATAGCGGACATTATAACTAACTGCACGGCGGATCTGAAGAGGATCCCTAAGGTGGCTTACCAGGCAGGGTTCGAGAGCTGGAAGAAACGCTGGCTAAGGTATATCGTCAGCCAAGGCATGTACTTCGATGGCGACAAGTTCGATTAAGCTGTATCCGTCGGAATAAAAAATGGTAAAATCAGTCCTGTCTTTTTTTATCACACCTTGTATGTAACTACGTCTCTTCCTGAAAATTTCGAGTTCCGATGAGTGCAAAATGGGGTGACGGATACCTAATCCGCCCGCCCCATCGGCAGCCCTTCCTTGACCCTCCCCTCTCTCACACCCGCCCCCTCCCGATGTATTTCAGTCGCCCGAAATCGCGCCGCTTGAACGGGAACGGGATGCTCACTACTTTGAGGTCCGCTTCCAATTCTCCAATGGAAACATTTCACATAAGATAATCTGCAAGCGTTTAAAATAGAACACTGAACTGAAATGTTGCCACTCCATCCCGCTTTTCCGAGTGATTGCTTCCCTTGGAAAGGGGCCAAAACCTTATCCAGCTAGCCTAACCACTTGCCAAGCCGTGAAAATGAAGAACTATGAGGTTCGGTCCTTCTTGTCCACACCATCACTTTGCCATACGGAATTTAAAACGTTTGATTTCATCTATCACGTAAAGTCACTCGCTGAACAGTCCCTTGACAACGATAAGCATACTTAAAGAAATTTCATCCTAAACATCCACTGTTCATCTTGCTTGTAATTTCATTCTCTCTACATAAGCCTCTAAATCACTGCCGAATAACACTACCAGCTAGGCTTATTCTTCTCTTTCTGCTTTTCTACTTTCTCTTCTTGCTACCTTGTGCTCTTCATGCTATGAAAAATGATAACTCTTTTATTTTTTTAAATAGGAAAAGGAAAGTAAAACACTCATGTTTGATAAGTAGACGCGGAAGAATGGTTGCATATAAATTGATTGGCCAAGGGGGCAAAGTATATCTTGGCAGATTGTTTGCAAAAGGCGATAGGATGGATGGAGGGAGCAAAAATGGAATTAATTCTGGTATAAATTCTAAATAAAAATAACCTGACAAAACTAATTTATTATGCCTGAAAGGTGTGCCTGCGACAGAGTAACAGGCAACTAAGTATAAAATCGTAAACACATTTCATGCAGAAAACTCTGTTTCACAAAATTATTTCAGAGAATTACATTAAGTTCAAGCAGAATCATTAAAAGGAGGGAATAGCAACATATGACACAATAAATAACTATCTATATGTAATTCCAGTTTCCCTAGTGCAACGGGTAGGAAGCAAAAGCGTATAGAAGTAGAAGCATGATGAACCAACTAATAATATAATAAAGAAATAATACTAGCTCGGATAAACTAAAATAATTACTAATTGAAGGCGCATGAAATAAAAACTATGTTCAGACCTTACAAATGCAATAAGCATTATACGGGAGTTCTAAGCAAATGGATAAAAGTACGCTTAATGGTACTCATCAATAAGACTGAACTTAAGGAACCATAATGTAACATAAAAAAACAAAATCAAAAAATGGCAAAAAATAATGATTCCTAAAGAAGTAACTCGCTTTTAGTTAACCAGTTTTACTATGGGAATAGAAAATGAATATGTATGAATATTTGTGAAATTTTTACTCTGATTGAAATTATGATTTATGGCTTAATTGATAGTTTAAAATATCAATTGTATGATAAGCAAGATTTTATAATGTGCATTATCAATTGTAGATAAATATTTTTTTTATTTAAAGTAACACTCTGTGATGACGTCATCTCAGTCTCCGGCTAGCACCAGGTTTTATTGGTGCCAAAGAAATGGGAGAATCTAAAGGGCTGTCCGTCACCATCGGAGAGGTGACTAATGTTATTATTATTATGTATGATATCTCGATATACCCAAGTTTCATTTCCGCGAAAGGATATGGGAAGGAGTACTCTTTTGAACACCATTTTTGCTGTTTCAGACCAACGCCAAAAGTTTTTGTAAACTCCACCGAGTACTAATTATGTAACTTTCTACCAGGAGTCGCGAGCCTTTTAATCACTATATTTTTATCTCTCCATCTTTCACAAGACTCTGCAAGATATACAAAATATAACCTCACTTTACAATTATCCCTTACATTCTCTTTATCAAACAAGTTTCATATTAATAATGTATCATTTGTGAAGCTGTCTTTAAGTCAAGAGAGAGAGAACATATCGACATTCGGCCACTGTTGCTTCTTATTCCTCTCCTTCGACACTACCTAGACAAGCATTCATCTAACCACGTTGAAAGAAGTTCACTGATTATTTAAGATCCTCCAACAATTGCTGCTATTAGCAAAGGTGAATTTGCTATGGAAAGAAACGAACTAGTAAATTAAATATACATAATATTTTTGGGAAAGTACAACGGAACAATGAATAGGTTTAATAAAAACATCATGAATACTTATTTTTCCAAATAATCCACAAAAGTTTCAAATGCATAGAGGGTAAAATATATGAATATTAAAATTGTGAAAAATTGAAAACAATTTATTGTACATGTTTTCATATATCAATAGCAGTAATTAGAAAGAAGTAAGGAAATATATATAAAGGAAGATGACTTTATAGCTAAATGCGATCTCCGGTGAAACTGGAGATACCGCTCGGCTCGCCGGAAGAGTTTTACGAGAGGTCCCATTTCGTCTTGGTTAGACCTCACCATGAATACAAATAGGCCATTTGGGACCCTGGACCTGATTCAGGAATGGAACAAAAGTCAGGAAAAATAAGTTCCCATTTCGTGGAAAACTGTTTTTTGAACGAATAGGACGTCATAATTTATTGTAGCTGCTGAGTTGGGAGTCACAAACCTCACGATCTTTACACAAGCGATTTCAAATACTAGATAGGTACAAATCATTTGCGTTTAACGTTGATCCAGAGAAAACAATGGAGTCAAGCCGAGCAGGACTGTTGTATTTGTTGGACTGGATGTTATGATATGCTAATTCTTTTCCCTCATGAAGTCAGTAACCACAGCAGTAGAAAGCAACACGTACCTAACTTCTATCTACCCAAGAGGAGCTAAAATTTAAAACATTGAATTTTCACATTACCACATTGTTACAGGATCTTATTTATAAACGCGGGGCGTCATAATTAAATTTGTCTTACAGAAAATTTTTTACATTACATTAATTGTATACCACTTCTAGTGGTGGTGATAGAGGATAATGGCAAAAATATGCGAAGGGTTGGAGTCAAGGTTAAGGGACCTCGTGATTTAACTGCGGGGAGGGATTATGAGAATCCTAAACCTTGATCCACCCCACATGAGTTTTGACCCATGAGACCCACCCCTCTATTAAATGCCCGAATCGATAATGAAAACATTACGTGAATACAAAATATTATTTGAACCACTCATGTTTGGGGCTGTGCGTGGGAACGGGCGTGTTATAAAATTGTTTAATGTGTCACCTGGTGATGGTTCAACTGAATCACCAAAGTGATCAGTTGAACTATGAATTACTTCTACACAAAAATTCAGGTACCACTCTCAAAAAGCAGAAAATTAAATGATACCCAATGCTAATAATCAACAATTACACAGAAATCTGGTGACCTGTTACAACACCGCATAGCACATTGTAGGCTAAGATGTACATGTAAAACTCACTCAAGGAAATACTCAAAAAACAGATGCATGGAAAAACCTGCTGAGAACCCAGCAAATAACCAACGTCAAAACTAATAAGTGTGGAAGCGGTAATTGGCAGCTTACCACCCGGCGCAGGGTTGAAAACTGGGAGACGCGTCAGGACACCCCCAGGCCTTGTGGTAGCCAGAAGAAGATTAAATGAACCTACATTTCACCTTCTTCTGGCTACCAAAACCCCCTGTAGATACGTAGGCGGCACTGGGAAAGAATCTCGTCCCCATAACGCAGACCGCGTGGATTTAACACGCCATCGTGAAAGGCGAGCTGTTATTTCTTCACCTGTCAAACAAACCTCTGGATTGATTTTGTTTTACCAGCCGAGGGGCAGGGTGAAAGAAGCCAAGGAGGCGGAGGTGATAAAAAACTAAAATACTGACTTAGAAAAAAATAAGGAGAAACGGTGATATGCAAAGCATCGGTTCTGAATGGATATCGCAAGAATATTAAACCTGAATGTATACCCTAAGTGGCCATCAGCGATTAGGAGAGTGTCGAATGCAAAGGGATGTCTTCGACACCACCCCTCCCACAACCTCCATGTTTTGTGTTGGAAAAGGAGAGAGGGAGGGATTGCGGGCCATTGCGTATGTCGGTCCCCCAAACCAACACTCTCCCTTACTTCCATTCCTCCCCCTCAGAGAAGACGAATGGGGAGCCTGGAGATTAGCACCATGGATAATTGGTGTCTCCTAGGACGGGACGGACTCATGTGGATAGTGTGCCCCCTCCCTTGCCCAATGGGGAGTGATATATATAAGCTGTCGATAGGAAAAAGGAGAAAGGAGCAACTCACGAGTATTCTTCGTGGAGGAAAGCATACACGTTCGTTGGAGGTTATTTCTTTCGTCACCTTCCTTGTGCCATCCTCCCGACATCGGATTGCCTCGGAGAGGAGTACGCGGGAGAGAGAAGGGATCGTACAAAGAACCCCAAATGAAGATGAAGAGGCAAGTGATTGTGCGCCATTCGACTTTGGTGGAGGTTAATGTCTGAGTTTGAGAGCGATAGCTGTAGGATTTGGCGTCGGTTCGTTGTTTTCCTCCGGGATTCGCTGTCAGCAGCCTTTCGCCTTCAGCCTTCTGAAAGGTGGGGGTTTCCTAGAACTCGTTCGAAGGAAATGTTCATGCGAACAGATTCATTTCGAGTTAGGCTGAGAGTGACGCCAAGGCCTTTTACGTCGGCATCGTTGCTTTCCAACAGTAAAAGAGGGAGGCTCGAGAAATAACCAAAATATTCTGCAAGTTCATATGACATGAAGAGATGAAACGTGGTGATGGAGCTGGTGGAGTTTGAAATTCGACATCTATGCGTCCAGCGTGAAATACTATCGGGGTAAATACAACTGATATAGCTGTCAACGTACGGCAATCAGGGTGTAGACAAGTACACTACACTGCTCGGGTCTTTTCAGCATTTGAAAAAGTCCGCAAAGGCGAAGGGTTTCTCTTCCTGGTGGAAAGGAAACTAGATATGTACCATGGAGACCGGGATGACCTTTAAGGGCTTTGGACTGTTTTTGAATGGACTACACCGTCAAATTATTTCTAAATTTTCACGCTACGTTGGCGATTACTCCGACGTGATTCGGTTGGGGTGGGGGACGCAATTATTGCAACAAAGGGGTCAGGCGGATTGGCCTCGGAAATATTTAATGTCTTAAGAAAGTCACCTAGTAGAAACCCAATTTTCTCGCAGGCAAAGTTTCTCTTCGGTCCTTAATTCCGACTCGTGCCGTATGCTTGCAGTTCTTCTTCTATTAAAATGATAGTATTGCGAAAGTACTTGAAAGTGCCTCCAAATTACAATGCAATTTGTAGGCCAACGTCATATATATATATATATATATATATATATGTTTCTATATATATATATATATATATATATGTTTCTATATATATATATATATCTATCTATATATATACACACACACACCTGAATTATCTGGCTAGATAGATATCAAAAAAGTAACGATACATTTTCGAAAGTAACGAAAAATTATACTAAAATATAGTATATTTTGTATATTCCCTGGAATATCGGGTTCGGGAATAACTGGGCCAGAAAATACTTCCTCATTCCTTACTTCATATACGATATGCAGTATTCAGACATTTGTGGGAGCGATGGTGGGAATCCTTTCCCCGTACCGTCTGGGGTTTCCCAGAAAGAACTGGTGGCCCAAAAATCACACAGTTTGGGTGAAGCTAAGGATGTCCAGAGATGTCACTCGGAGTCGAACTTGGGCTCTTCGGTCATTAGCCGCTCAAAAAATGTACTGCACGTCCACTCTCTAATTTATATTACAGTATATTTACGGTAAAATGAAACAATATTTCATAAACTTGCGTGTGCATTAAAAATTTATTTGTAGGAAGGCGAAGTTCATATTTCTATTATACCTTGCATTCCCTTTTCAATATATTTTTCCTATGGGCTTTCGATGTATCATATAATATATTTTCTTTACTTTTTCTTGCTATTCCGAGCCGATGGTACCTAGCGAAAAATAATGAAAATTAAACCGCTTTTCTTTCCACAGAAAAATCACGCAGCACTATGGAGTGATATTTGGTGTCCTGGTGTTCTTTGTTCATGTAGTAGCCAATGAAAATGGAACAGAAGTGAAGAATCTTCCAAAATCAAATTCCAAAGGTATGTAAATTTGGATAAATTTTTTGAATTCAAAATCCGACTAATCCGTTGTAGAATTATTTGTGTATATATACAGGTATATCAAACGGTGCGTTAAATTCACACTTTCAAGTTGAGGGGGCTCAGATTCTTACTCCGTTTCGTCAGCGATTTCCCAGGAAGACTAGACACTCGAAAAACCACACAGCTTGGGTGAAGTAGAGGGTGCCTAGAGGCGTCACCCGGATTCCCTCCAGACAATAGCCCAGCCACTTGACTACCAAGGATGAGAAAAAAGAAAACCTATTAATTTACAATTTCTATTCATTAGGAGTCGTCTGCAGATCAGAAATGGGGTTTTCATGGGCGAAACAAAACCACTTCATATTTTCATTATCTTTCACAAAATAATAATTGCTACACTGCAAACCACGGATAACACTGTACCAAAGAGCCTAACAGCCCGCAACACTATTAAGTATTTGTTACCCCTAAACACTTCCCACATCCCTTGATGACGTTCAATATATTATGGTCAAAATTAAAAAAAAAATATTTGAACATTCATCGGAATGCATATGAAATCATAGTACATAGATAATAAGTTCATTATTTATTTTATATATTGATAGAGTTATAACTATTAATACCAATACTCCTCGCTGCAGCATTTTCCCAATCTATGCCCATTTTCTTAAAAAGTAATGATCAATAGGTGAACTATTACGATTTTTTCTAGTTTTTGTTCTTCTGAGTGATTCTTGTACTTTGTTTTTTATGTTTTGTTATTTAAAATGTCCCGTAATTACAATTGATCACACTCAGAAACCAGTGCAAATGGATGGCTGGACGGCGAACAAACAATAGCTTTCTGAAAAAATAAATTACCAGCTCCCCGCCTTCTTTCATTCCTACTCATTAGGGCAGTAAAATATTCTTTTCGCTATTTTAAAATCGTGGCCTAATACGGATAACTCTTACATACCCCAGATCTAGTCTCCATCCGCTATCATTATTCATTCATCTCAAGGAGAGCCTAACCTATTCTTCGTCGTCGTAATATTTTCGGTTAATTACTTACTAATTGGAGCGCTTTCTTGAAATCCATGAATGTATAACAGAACCCCTTGTATATTGTCTACCTAATGTCCCTGTCACTACCATTGAGCCACGTGTTCCATTTCTAAACCCGATCTGGGTTCCACCTAAATAGTTGCTTGACTTGTCCTCCAACTTTAGTGGATGATATTCACTTAGGCCCGATAGACCTCACATTCTAATCATATTCTAATAATTTATCGTCTTTGGGAAGGGTAATACCATTGATATAAACGATTCGTATGGTCTAACTCTTTCCCCACTGACGTCCCAATATATACGTAAGCTAGAAATGAGGCTAAAAAATTCTATTCTTTCCATTTCTCCCTAAACCCAGTGAAACGCCGCGGAGATATCACATCTGTTCCACCCCGTGGGTCACCTTTGTTTGGAGGACTACCTTTTCTATAATGCGTGCTTATATTCCTTAAATAAACCTTTAGTTATCGATGTTAGATATACTAGTGCTCGTGCAGGAGCAGGCTTAATTTATTTGCCACAAGGTTCTGGTACGTACTCCCTCTATCTTGTTCGTTAATAAATTTGTCTAATTTATAAATGTTTGTATCGTTTTAAGTACCTCCTGTAAGTATTTCATCCTCTCCGCTAACAGGTTCTATTTGTCATACCCAAAATATCTTCACGTTATCTCGTTTCCCCTTTCACGGCTTTTCTCCTCCCAAGTTTCGGTTTATATTTCTCTTCTCGTCATTATCCTATGAGCCGTGCAAAAACTTTATACAGCACTTCCATAGGGTTGAGATGATTAAATATCCTGATGCGACGGAGTGGACTGAGAGAGTCCAGAGTGAATGTGATGACATTTTCAACACAGGGAATATAATGAAAATCTACGCAAATAGATGTTTGGCATCAAGTACAGGTCCTTAAATAAGGAAAAATGTATTGAAAATTTATTTCTGCACGTATCTATGGATTTATATCCTCCGTATTCTTTCCACCTACTCCACAATGGAGTGGTATGTACCCTGCCATGACCCTTGTGCTCTTTCATCTTAGAAAGATGACAATCAAACGAACAGAATGCACCTGTAAATTCTAATTCTAAGTAATCTGGTGCAACACTTGTGGCGATATGTTTATGTCTTTTAGAGAATTGGAATACTACACCGTTTATTGCAAGTCAACACAAAAAAATAACAATGTCGTTTTTGTTTATGCCAGATATCAACCATTTGACGGGGCTTTGAGCTTCATCTAATATTTTAACGTTTGCATTTTCATCTACGTCTGACAGACTTGAAAACTCACTCATACCTAAGTTGGGCTTATTTTTTAAATAGCTCATTAGTAGAGGGAGAATACTGTGAAATACCTGACCTTATGTCGTCCAGCGAAAGAGCTGGTGGTAAAAGAATTAAACAAATAAAGTGTACGGTCAAAAAGTTGTTTAGTTGAAATTTAAAAACTGTTTGGAGTTAATTAACGATGCAGGTTCCATTACTGCTTTTTAAAGTTCCCTCTAGCTCTAGTCTCTATTACATGAAATATTAAGTATCACGGTCGATATAACAACTGCTATCATTGATTGACTCATCGAATCAATTTGAATAAAGGAATGGGATTGCAGTCCGTAGAGCATCCGAGGATCTAAGGATGTCGTAGGAGGAAATCAGGGTCGTGTATTGTTCTCACCCACCTCCAAAAGTTGTCCCCACTGCCTCAACCTCCTGCCCTCAGGAAAATATCCATCTTTCGCCAATCCCATAGTCTCAGGCAAACCGTCCTAAATGAAGGAAGTGGCTATGCAAGTGCAGTAGAAAAAGTAATCTGCACAGTACTTCAAAACATACGGAGGTAATGTATGCTACCCCATTCTATCTATGCTTGTTCTTCCATTGATCCAAAGACATTGGCACCTCAATTCTTCTTTCGTTTATCTCTATTACTACTAAAGTCACGGGATAAATATTTGACTAAATTAAAGAGTTCCGTTGATCTACGTTGAAAAACTCAAATTTGGACGGGTTTGTACAGATTAGTTTTAACTGAGAGGAGATACTTGGATGTATACGTTGATTACCTCCCAATATTCATTACATACAAAATACAACATGCACATTAAACTATATACGTAGAAAACTGAAGTTGAAATTCACTCTAGAATTTTTAAATGTACTATGCACACTATACTGTACAGCATGTACCTGTGCTATTCATTAAAAAGAACCTTTTCATCAATTGACAAATCTTCATCACGCCACAAATAAAAGGCATTTGTCTATGCATCTACATATCATTTTGGAAGGCAGCATAGCGGAAAAAGAGACCGAGATAAACCTTCCATTTTCTCAATCACGGGAAACCAACCTAATAAATTTAGGTTTTGTAGGTTCCCAATTAGTAAGTACGTGCTATGTAACGTGTTGAATTCCTCTTATTAACCACACAACAACTCCTAACTGTACTTCTCTTCTCCGTACCTTCTGACTGTCTTTATGCCGTCTAAAAATCTATTAACTTCCATCCTCTACCTCTGTTGCGAAATATTTTCCTTCATATTAAGGTCTCCGACTTTCCTTTTCCATTCTATGATTCTCCCCGGTAAATGTTACTGCCTTCTTCGTAGTTCGAAGAGCTATCTCTTGCTTCGTCATCGCCTCTCTCTGTAACTTATTTTCTTCTTTCTCCTCCAAACCCCCATTTCGGAAGTCCCTAATCCGTTTTCATCGTCTTACCCCAAAATTCGGGTCACGGTAGTCCAGGGGATAGAGCGTTGGACTGCCGGAGGGTCCCGGGTTCGATTCCCGGGCAAGGCCCCATGGGAACCTCCAGCTCCACCATTGCTGTGTGATTTTTTCGGGTATCAGATCTTCCTGGGCAACCATAACCGGGAAAGGAAAGGCACTGGTCCCCCTACCCTGATGTGTGAATTTCACACGCCGTCGGGCTTAGTACTGGGTGAACTCTACCATCACCTATCATACCCGCTTTCGGGTTGATTACTGTGCTTATGGTTATTTTTAACCTCAAAGTTCAGTTTTTAGGCCGTCACATGATTTAATTATTTATTGATTCGTCCATCTATTATTTCCTAAAATTCTTCAGTTAAGGTACCTCTGTTCAATTCTCTATTTATCTTGGGACATCTCCTACCCCTAACGCAATTCTTAAAATGTTCCCACTGCTATGCCCGTATTCCTCTAAAATACTGCACAAATATGTGTATTGCTACTTCTGTTCTAGTTTAATCCCTCCTAATTTAGCGTATACTTTGACATGCCTTCTTCTTCTACATTTTAATATTTTGGTTAACTTGCTGATTTCCTATACACTCTGCTTTTCGCATTTCTCCCGTGAATCAAAACGGCAAAGAGTTAATTTTTTTGGAACCTGACGGACCCCATGAGAGAATCTCATATTTTTTTTAGAATATGTATTATTCCCATTCTTTTCTTCGTACCCTTATTAACGAAGGTGGACAAAATTAGGGTAACTCCGTGGAAAAATGTCGAAAATAATTTAACCCTAATTTTTTTTTGGATAGACTTTGCTTAAAAACTTGTGTCTCAAGAGTTTCTGTAAAGATTAGTTCTCGTACTCCTACATAAACAGCGACCGGAAGGATTTTTACCAAGCACGTAGCTCTTTATAATCTAGAACGAATCACTTAAACGAACGGCAAATGAAAGGGCACTGAAACTTACTTACACTAAACACACAGGAAAATTTCTGGAGAACGGAGCCATTTTTAATCATTCATCGCACAAATTTAATATACGAGTGGAAGAGGATATTTCCTCTAGAAGATGTTGAAGGGACAATTCCATGCTTTTCTCCGGCGCGGAATCAGGTCTTGTTAGATGGTCTGGATGATTTCGTATTTTAGGGCGCAGCTGATGAAGAGTGAACTGAAATAGACTAATAGTCGATTCACTCCAACAACTCTTTTCGATAAAATAATTGTTGCTCTTTTTTGTACGTCATATTTTCATCTATATTTTTTCATTCGAACAATACGTCTTAATTGTAAGTCACGCCTTTTTTTAATACAGACTTGGTTACTCTTTTTTAATCTAAGGACGTCTCTGGAGGTTTAGTCCTTGAGATGATATTACTCGTAGATGATGAGGAATCTTTTAATTTTACAAATAGGAACGAAAGGATTCAGGAGCCGTGGAACCCAGCGTGATGACAGCATATGCACATAAAGTTTTTTGTGATTAATTTTCCACGCACTGCTGTAACTAAGATCAGCTTCATTCATGATCATTTGGATGATTGCTCTTCGGTCTAATAGGTTAAGGTTTCCAAGTTACTTCACTGAGGCAGCATCGTCCAATCGTTCGTGATTGATGGCCATCCACTTCTTGATTCGTTCGTGAGGGGCATGTGGCTAGTTTTAAAATTTATTTTTCACCCCATGAGTTGTTTCATATGACGGGTTAAACCTTTTCATCAAGAGCCATCACTTTATCGTTGATTCTCAGGGCACCGTTACCTCCATTTGAAGTAGCTTAATCACACTTCCAGCCTATAAATTCCCCATTACACTTACTAATAGATTTAATTTGCACATTTTGTACTTTGGGATGATTTAATGTGAAAAACAAGTTTTGTTCACATATCTCGGTTATTTCTTGGTAGTAATTTAACATTTTCGATGACCCCTCGTACTAGCCCTGCTTCTTGGAGTCTGATGGAATCGCCGTTTTGATTCGCACACATTTTGTTCAAGACTGCCAACCGAGCGCAATAAATTCGACGAGAAACAGTCCAGTCAGCAAAACTTAATAAAATTGACCGAAGAGAACAAGTTGAACTCAGTTGAGAAAGCCTTGTGGGTATACTCAGCTTCAACTGCGGTAATCTTTGGGCGTCAAATCTTTCCAGGAAAACCACAGGAGCTACATAGAAGAATACTGCCTTCTTATTTTGATAAGTAATTTACGTGCATGTTATATCAGGATAAGGTTAGGAGAACTCTACTGATAACCATAAAACCATTTTAATTGGTTTACTGCGGCGAAAGTTTAAAGATTATCCTCATTTTTTGTGTATTAGATAACTTTCACATAAGAGAATAAATTGTACGCATTCAGATAAAATGTTAACAGGTTTAAGAGTGTTGTCCACATATCCGTTTTATTTACACAGCTGTGTGGTAAAATTAAATTTGATCAAATAAATACTTACCGATTATATTTAATATCGATGCATTTAAAAGCATTCGTACACCCACGGTCAAGTGACACCTTATTTGATCATTTAGTAAGACATAAAATGCATATAATAACCAGCTAATGATAAAAAATATAACTCCTAGCCGGGTGTCATGCAGAAATATTGGGAATAAAATATGGCTCGCAAGAAAAAGGAATAAATAAAATGAAAGCAAAAAACACCACAGAGATTTCTTATAAAACTAATGATAAATCATCGAACTGAAAAATATTACACGAATATATTATGTTGAAGTTAATTTATGCTTTGAAATAAAAAGATCCTTACAAATATATAATCTACCTTTCTCAGGTGTATCAAAAGAACTTGAAGTGAAAAAAGAACCAGGGAAACCTTCAAACGCTCGTTGGTTTTTCCAACATAAAAATCCATGGGAAACAGGAGTTGTAGGTACCCAAGTTTTCTCCGTGTATCCTCCGAAAGCACCAGAATATGAAAATTCATACCAGAGTTCACAAGTATCTTCGGAAGAATATCACCTTTCTGAGAATTCACAAATTTCATCGGAAGAATATGCGTCATATCAGAGTTCAACATTAACATCAGCAGAATATGAGCCATACCAAAGTTCACAAGACAATACGGTAGAATATATGTCATACCAGAGTTCAGCCTTAACATCAGAAGAATATGAACCATACCGAAGTTCACAAGTCAATACAGAAGAATATGGGTCATACCAGAGTTCAGCCATAACATCAGAAGAATATGAACCATACCGAAGTTCACAGGACAATACGGAAGAATATGGGTCATACCAGAGTTCAGTATTAACATCAGAAGAATATGAACCATACCAAAGTTCAAAAGAAAATTCGGAAGAATATGTTTCTCAATTGAGTTCACAAACATCGTCAATAGAAAATGGACTTTACCAGAGATCAAAAGAATCATCGGAAGAATATGATTCCTACAATAGTTTACAAATATCATCGGAAGAAAACGTTTCAATCCAGAGTTCAGAAGTATCATCAGAAGAATATGATCATCAACAGAGTTTAAAGAAATCTTCGGAGGAAAATTTTTCCTCCCAAAGTTCGCAGACAGAATCAGAAAAATCATCAGAGGAAAGTGAAACCTATCAAAATTCAAAAATATCATCAGAAATGTACAACTATTACCAGAGTTCAGATAAATCTTTTGAAGAATATGTTTCCAATACAAATTCAGAATCAAAATCAGAGGAAAAAGGGCCTTTCGAAAGTTCACAATCGTCATCAGACGAATATGATCCTTTCAACTGGTCAATGGATTCAACAGAAGAATTTTCCGATCATATTTCAAAAGTATCATCGGATAGCTCTGACAGTTCTAACCACTATTCATACCGCAGTAGCCTTGACGAATATTCAAGAAGCAGTAGTTCCTTTGACAGCTACGAACTGACCACTGAATTCCCGAAAACAAACAAGTCAGCAGTCAGATTATCAACAATTAAAACGTTAGAAGCTGCGATACACAAAACCAAAATAGATAGTTCAATAAAACCGTCAAGTCCATCAACTAGTACCGATATTACAAAAAAAATCACAACATCCGGTGCAACGTACTCCACCACGACTGGGACCACCGCAGATTCAACAACGGACTCGAGTGCCAGGAAGGGTACCACAAGTGGCACGAGTTCCTCCAGGGACACAGAGAGTACCACCCTAACCACAACCACCGATACAACGACTGCATCAGATTCCACTACCTCGGGGAGCAAGACTTCACAATCTACGACAGTCACGACATCAAATGTGACTACCGCAGATCCGTCGAGTTCATCAACTAGCACCGATAGTACCACAGGTACCAAAACATCCGGTTCGACGGACTCCACGACGACTGGGACCACCACAGATTCCACAACGGATACCAGTACAAGGGAGGGTCCAACAAGTGGCACGAGTTCCTCCAGGGACACAGAGAGTACCACCGTTTCAACAACCACCGATACCACGGCCGCATCAGATTCCACTACCTCCGGGAGCACGACTTCTCAATCAACGACAGTCACGACATCAACCGTGACTACTACAGGTCCGTCGAGCTCATCAACTAGCACCGATAGTACCACAGGTACCAAAACATCTGGATCGACGGACTCCACCACGACTGGGACCACCACAGATTCAACAACGGATACCAGTACAAGGGAGGGTACCACAAGTGGCACGAGTTCCTCCAGGGACACAGAGAGTACAACCATGTCAACAACCACCGATACCACGGCCGCATCAGACTCCACTACCTCCAGGAGCACGACTTCTAAATCAACGACAGTGACGACATCAACTGTGACTACTACAGGTCCGTCGAGCTCATCAACTAGCACCGATAGTACCACAGGTACCACAACATCCGGATCGACGGAATCCACCACGACTGGGACAACCACAGATTCCACAACGGATACCAGTACAAGGGAGGGTACCACAAGTGGCACGAGTTCCTCCAGGGACACAGAGAGTACCACCCTATCAACAACCACCGATAATACGGCCGCATCAGATTCCACTACCTCAGGAAGCACGACTTCTCAATCAACGACAGTCACGACATCAACCGTGCCTACCACAGATCCGTCGAGTTCATCAACTAGCACCGATAGTACCACAGGTACCACAACATCCGGTTCGACGGACTCCACCACGACTGGGACCACGACAGATTCCACAACGGATATCAGTACAATGGAGGGTACCACAAGTGGCACGAGTTCCTCCAGGGACACAGAGAGTACCACCATGTCAACAACCACAGATACCACGGCAACATCAGATTCCACTACCTCCAGGAGCATGACTTCTCAATCAACGACAGTGACGCAATCAACCGTTACTACTACAGTTCCATCGAGCTCATCAACTAGCACCGATAGTACCACTGGTACCACAACATCCGGTTCGACGGACTCCACCACGACTGGGACCACCACAGATTCCACAACGGATACCAGTACAAGGGAGGGTACCACAAGTGGCACGAGTTCCTCCAGGGACACAGAGAGTACCACCCTATCAACAACCACCGATACCACGGCCGCATCAGATTCCACTACCTCCGGGAGCAGGACTTCTCAATCAACGACAGTCACGACATCAACCGTGACTACCGCAGGTCCGTCGAGTTCATCAACTAGCACCGATAGTGCCACAGGTACCACCCCATCCGGATCGACGGACTCACAAACGCCTGGGACCACCACAGATTCCACAACGGATACCAGTACAAGGGAGGTTACCACAAGTGGCACGAGTTCCTCCAGGGATACAGAGAGTACCACCATGTCAACAACCACCGATACCACGGCCGCATCAGATTCCACTACCTCCGGGAGCACGACTTCACAATTTACGACTGTCACGACATCAACCGTGACGACTACAGGTCCGTCGAGCTCATCAACTAGCACCGATAGTGCCACAGGTACCACAACATCCGGATCGACGGACTCCACCACGACTGAGACGACCACAGATTCCACAACGGATACCAGTACAAGGGAGGGTACCACAAGTGGCAATAGTTCCTCCAGGGACACAGAGAGTACCACCCTATCAACAACCACCGATACCACGGCCGCATCAGATTCCACTACCTCCGGGAGCAGGACTTCTCAATCAACGACAGTCACGACATCAACCGTGACTACCGCAGGTCCGTCGAGTTCATCAACTAGCACCGATAGTGCCACAGGTACCACCCCATCCGGATCGACGGACTCACAAACGCCTGGGACCACCACAGATTCCACAACGGATACCAGTACAAGGGAGGTTACCACAAGTGGCACGAGTTCCTCCAGGGACACAGAGAGTACCACCATGTCAACAACCACCGATACCACGGCCGTATCAGATTCCACTACCTCCGGTAGCACGACTTCACAATCTACGGCAGTCACGACATCAACCGTGACTACTACAGGTCCGTCGAGTTCATCAACTAGCACCGATAGTACCACTGGCACCATAACATTTGGATCGACGGATTCCACCACAACTGGGACCACCACAGATTCCAAAACGGATACCAGTCCAGGGGAGGGTACCACAAGTGGCACGAGTTCCTCCAGGGACACAGAGAGTACCACCATGTCAACAACCACCGATACCACGGCCGCATCAGATTCCACTACCTCCGGGAGCACGACTTCTCAATCAACGACAGTCACGACATCAACCGTGACTACTACAGGTCCGTCGAGCTCATCAACTAGCACCGATAGTACCACAGGTACCAAAACATCCGGTTCGACGGAATCCACCACAACTGGGACCACCACAGATTCCACAACGGATACCAGTACAAGGGAGGGTACCACAAGTGACACGAGTTCCTCCAGGGACACAGAGAGTACCACCATGTCAACAACCACCGATACCACGGCCGCATCAGATTCCACTGCCTCCGGGAGCACGACTGCACAATCTACGGCAGTCACGACATCAACCGTGTCTACCGCAGGTCCGTCGAGCTCATCAACTAGCACCGATAGTGCCACAGGTACCACAACATCCGGATCGACGGACTTCACCACGACTGGGACCACCACAGATTCCACAACGGATACCAGTACAAGGGAGGGTACCACAAGTGGCACGAGTTCCTCCAGGGATACAGATAGTACCACCATGTCAACAACCACCGATACCACGGCCGCATCAGATTCCACTACCTCCGGGAGCACGACTTCTCAATCAACGACCGTCACGACATCAACCGTGACTACTACAGGTCCGTCGAGCTCATCAACTAGCACCAATAGTACCACAGGTACCACAACATCCGGTTCGACGGATTCCACCACGACTGGGACCACCACAGATTCCACAACAGATACCAGTACCGGGGGTAGTATAACAAGTTGCACGTGTTCCACCAGGGACACGGTGAGCACCACTCTATCAACAACCACCGATATTACGGCCACTTCAGATTCCACTATCTCGGGGAGCACGACTTCACAATCTACGACAGGCCCTTCATCAACCGTGACTACCACAGATCCGTCGAGTTCATCAACTAGCACCGATAGTACCAAAGGTACAACAACATCCGGATCGACGGACTCCACCACGACTGGGACCACCACATATTCCACAACAGATACCAGTACAAGGGAGGTTACCGAAGGTGGCACTAGTTCCTCCAGGGACACAGAGAGTACCACTCTATCAACAACCACCGATACCACGGCCGCATCAGATTCCACTACCTCCGGGAGCACGACTACACAATCTACGAATGTCACGACATCAACCGTGGCTACCGCAGGTCCGTCGAGTTCATCAACTAACCCCGATAGTACCACAGGTACCACAACATCCGGTTCGACGGACTCCACCACGACTGGGACCACCACAGATTCCACAACGGATACCAGTACAAGTGAGGGTACCACAAGTGGCACTAGTTCCTCCAGGGACACAGAGAGTACCACCTTATCAACAACCACCGATACCACGGCCGCATCAGATTCCACTACCTCGGGGAGCACGACTTCTCAATCAACGACAGTTACGACATCAACCGTGACTACTACAGGTCCGTCGAGCTCATCAACTAGCACCGATAGTACCACAAGTACCACAACATCCGGATCGACGGACTCCACCTCGACTGGGACCACCATAGATTCCACAACGGATACCAGTACAAGGGAGGGTACCACAAGTGACACTAGTTCCTCCCGGGACACAGAGAGTACCACCCTATCAACAACCACCGATAATACGGCCGTATCAGATTCCACTACCTCGGGGAGCACGACTTCTCAATCAACGACAGTGACAACATCAACCGTGACTACTACAGGTCCGTCGAGCTCATCAACTAGCACCGATAGTACCACTGGTACCACAACATCCGGATCGACGGACTCCACCACGACTGGGACCACGACAGATTCCACAACGGATACCAGTACAAGGGAGGGTACCACAAGTGGCACGAGTTCTTCTAGGGACACAGAGAGTACCACCATGTCAACAACGACCGATACCACAGCCGCATCAGATTCCACTACCTCCGGGAGCACGACTTCTCAATCAACGACAGTTACGACATCAACCGTGACTACTACAGGTCCATCGAGCTCATCAACTAGCACCGATAGCACCACAAGTACCACAACATCCGGATCGACGGACTCCACCACGACTGGGACCACCACAGATTCCACAACGGATACCAGTACAAGGGAGGGTACCACAAGTGACACGAGTTCCTCCAGGGAAACAGAGAGTACAACCATGTCAACAACCACTGACACCACGGCCGCATCAGATTCCACTACCTCCGGGAGCACGACTGCACAATCTACGGCAGTCACGACATCAACCGTGACTACCGCAGGTCCGTCGAGTTCATCTACTAGCACCGATAGTGCCACAGGTACACAAACATCCGGATCGACGGACTTCACCACGACTGGGACCACCACAGATTCCACAACGGATACCAGTACAAGGGAGGGTACCACAGGTGGCACGAGTTCTTCCAGGGACACAGAGAGTACCACCATGTCAACAACCACCGATACCACGGCCGCATCAGATTCCACTACCTCCGGGAGCACGACTGCACAATCTACGGCAGTCACGACATCAACCGTGACTACCGCAGGTCCGTCGAGTTCATCAACTAGCACCGATAGTGCCACAGGTACCACAACATCCGGATCGACGGACTTCACCACGACTGGGACCACCAGAGATTCCACAACGGATACCAGTACAAGTGAGGGTACCACAGGTGGCACGAGTTCCTCCAGGGACACAGAGAGTACCACCATGTCAACAACCACCGATACCACGGCCGCATCAGATTCCACTACCTCCGGGAGCACGACTTCTCAATCGACGACAGTCACGACATCAACCGTGACTACCACAGATCCGTCGAGTTCATCAAGTGGCACCGATAGTACCACTGGTACCACAACATCCGGTTCGACGGACTCCACCACGACTGGGACCACCATAGATTCCACAACGGATACCAGTACAAGGGAGGGTACCACAAGTGGCACGAGTTCCTCCAGGGACACAGAGAGTACCACCATGTCAACAACCACCGATACCACGGCCGCATCAGATTCCACTACCTCCGGGAGCACGACTTCTCAATCAACGACAGTCACGACATCAACCATGACTACTACAGGTCCGTCGAGCTCATCAACTAGCACCGATAGTACCACAGGTACCACAACATCCGGTTCGACGGACTCCACCACGACTGGGACCACCACAGATTCCAAAACGGATACCAGTACAAGGGATGGTACCACAGGTGGCACGAGTTCTTCCAGGGACACAGAGAGTACCACCATGTCAACAACCACCGATACCACGGCCGCATCAGATTCCACTACCTCCGGGAGCACGACTGCACAATCTACGGCAGTCACGACATCAACCGTGACTACCGCAGGTCCGTCGAGTTCATCAACTAGCACCGATAGTGCCACAGGTGCCACAACATCCGGATCGACGGACTTCACCACGACTGGGACCATCACAGATTCCACAACGGATACCAGTACAAGTGAGGGTACCACAGGTGGCACGAGTTCCTCCAGGGACACAGAGAGTACCACCATGTCAACAACCACCGATACCACGGCCGCATCAGATTCCACTACCTCCGGGAGCACGACTTCTCAATCGACGACAGCCACGACATCAACCGTGACTACCACAGATCCGTCGAGTTCATCAAGTAGCACCGATAGTACCACTGGTACCACAACATCCGGTTCGACGGACTCCACCACGACTGGGACCACCATAGATTCCACAACGGATACCAGTACAAGGGAGGGTACCACAAGTGGCACGAGTTCCTCCAGGGACACAGAGAGTACCACCATGTCAACAACCACCGATACCACGGCCGCATCAGATACCACTACCTCCGGGAGCACGACTTCTCAATCAACGACAGTCACGACATCAACCGTGACTACCACAGATCCGTCGAGTTCATCAACTAACACCGATAGTACCACAGGTACCACAACATCCGGTTCGACGGACTCCACCACGACTGGGACCACCACAGATTCCACAACGGATACCAGTACAAGTGAGGGTACCACAGGTGGCACGAGTTCCTCCAGGGACACAGAGAGTACCACCATGTCAACAACCACCGATACCACGGCCGCATCAGATTCCACTACCTCCGGGAGCACGACTTCACAATCTACGGCAGTCACGACATCAACCGTGACTACCGCAGGTCCGTCGAGCTCATCAACTAGCACCGATAGTGCCACAGGTACTACAACATCCGGATCGACGGACTTCACCACGACTGGGACCACCACAGATTCCACAACGGATACCAGTACAAGGGACGGTACCACAAGTGGCACGAGTTCCTCCAGGGACACAGAGAGTACCGCCCTTTCTACAACCACCGTTACCACGGCCGCATCAGATTCCACTACCTCCGGGAGCACGACTTCACAATCTACGGCAGTCACGACATCAACCGTGACTACCGCAGGTCCGTCGAGCTCATCAACTAGCACCGATAGTGCCACAGGTACTACAACATCCGGATCGACGGACTTCACCACGACTGGGACCACCACAGATTCCACAACGGATACCAGTACAAGGGACGGTACCACAAGTGGCACGAGTTCCTCCAGGGACACAGAGAGTACCACTCTATCAACAACGACAGATACCACGGCCGTATCAGACTCCACTATCTCCGGGAGCACGACTTCTCAATCAACGACAGTCACGACATCAACCGTGACTACCACAGATCCGTCGAGTTCATCAACTAGCACCGATAGTACCACAGGTACCACAACATCCGGTTCGACGGAGTCCACCACGACTGGGACCACCACAGATTCCACAACGGATACCAGTACAAGGGAGGGTACCACAAGTGGCACGAGTTCCTCCAGGGACACAGAGAGTACCACCATGTCAACAACCACCGATACCACGGCCGTATCAGATTCCACTACCTCCGGTAGCACGACTTCACAATCTACGGCAGTCACGACATCAACCGTGACTACTACAGTTCCGTCGAGCTCATCAACTAGCACCGATAGTACCACAGGTACCACAACATCCGGTTCGACGGAGTCCACCACGACTGGGACCACCACAGATTCCACAACGGATACCAGTACAAGTGAGGGTACCACAAGTGGCATTAGTTTCTCCAGGGACACAGAGAGTACCACTCTATCAACAACGACCGATACCACGGCCGCATCAGATTCCACTACCTCCGGGAGCACGACTGCACAATCTACGGCAGTCACGACATCAACCGTGACTATTACAGGTCCGTCGAGCTCATCAACTAGCACCGATAGTACCACTGGTACCACAACATCCGGTTCGACGGACTCCACCACGACTGGGACCACCACAGATTCCACAACGGATACCAGTACAAGGGAGGGTACCACAAGTGGCACGAGTTCCTCCAGGGACACAGAGAGTACCACCATGTCAACAACCACCGATACCACGGCCGTATCAGATTCCACTACCTCCGGTAGCACGACTTCACAATCTACGGCAGTCACGACATCAACCGTGACTACTACAGTTCCGTCGAGCTCATCAACTAGCACCGATAGTACCACAGGTACCACAACATCCGGATCGACGGACTCCACCACGACTGGGACCACCACAGATTCCACAACGGATACCAGTACAAGGGAGGGTACCACAAGTGGCACGAGTTCCTCCAGGGACACAGAGAGTACCACCATGTCAACAACCACCGATACCACGGCCGCATCAGACTCCACTACCTCCGGGAGCACGACTTCTCAATCAACGACAGTCACGACATCAACCGTGACTATGACAGAACCGTCGAGTTCATCAACTAACACGGATAGTACCACAGGTGCCACAACATCCGGTTCGACGGACTCCACCACGACTGGGACCACTACAGCTTCAACAACAGACGCGAGTACAAGGGAGAGTACCACAAGTAGCACGAGTTCCTCAAGGGGCACACACAGTACCACTTTTTCCCCAACTACTGATACTACGTCCGCATCAGATTCCACTACCTCAGGAAGCACGTCTACACAATCTACGAGGAATGAGATTTGTCTGAAATCATCTTATTTTCGAAAGTCATTTGGTAAATATCTTCACATTTTTGAATAGGTTTATTTTTATATATGTTTTGATATTGTACAAATGTATTCCTTTTCACGTTAGTTCAGTCTCTTATTTCTATATTTTTTAATAGAGCTCACGGGTCTTACCTTAGAGGAATTCAGATATTTTTTTCTTGGTTAGGTTTTTGAATATTTAACACATGGTCTCTTTTTTATTTTTTATTATTTACATTTAATTTACTTTTTGCGATACGTATTTCTTAGTGAAATACCTAAATTTCCAACTTGAAATAGTTTTAAAATATCTGAACATTATTTCGGCTTTTTAGTGTTATCCCCATATGTATTAATCCTTGAAGTTTATAGATATAAATAATCTTACTTTGGTAGGGACGTGATGCGACTTGCTTCACAATTACTTATATTCTCGAGCGTTGAGTTTTTTCTTACAAACCCGTAATTGCGGGAATTTCAATTATACTAGTCCAATTAATTTAAATTTATGGGATCGTAGGCTTTCGACTTGCCGTTGATTTCCAATTCCATCGTGAAGATGTTCCGGTGTCGGCAATTCATACGCAGTTGGAATTTGTTGGGCGCATCCTTTCAATGAGGCCAAACCACAAAAGTGTCGTCAATATATCGGCAGAAATACTTTGGTACGAGCGGGGTTAAGTTGAGCGTCTTTTCTTCAAAATCTTCCATGAAGTTGTTCGCTATGGTTGAAGATCGCAAGGGCACTCCATCAGCTTGCTCAGAGTATTGTCTGTCATAAGGAAGTAGGAGGATGTTAGCACGATCTCCCCAACGATTTCAAAAAATTTGCGGAGTTCCTGATGTGATGCTCGGGGAGCATACATTTTGCGCCAGAATGCCAGTGCCCCGTGGTTTTCGCTTGGAAATCCTGGTGTATTTGAATAAGCAAACAAGTATCATCCAGATACTCATTTGTTTTATCAAACGTTTGTGGAAAAAAGTTACACTCCCTAAAATAATCGAATGACTCAACAGTATAGGGGATAGGGAAAATATAGTATCCGGAGTGGCCCATAGTATTAGTGCCCTAAAATCCACACAGAGTAGCATATTTGAATTTCCGTCTCTCAACTTCTATGTTACTATAACCCCAGGTCATCTGTTACCTGTGGGGATGCTCTCAGGGGTTTTCATTTGGGGTGCTTATACCTCCCTCCAATTGTTAATTGTCTAACCTGCATTCTTTTTCATCCAACTCAGTCGCCCTCTCCAATCTATCAGAGAGAAGCGTAACCAATTAATTCGGTGTACCATCAGCACAGCCGCAAGTTTTACCGCCTTTGGTCAACTTTGATCTTATAAATTAAACACAAAATATAATACCTTCACTTGGATTGCCCATCGATTCCAATACGACTTTGATTGAAATTAATCGGATTGATTTCACGTGGATAAATTAGGAAACGTAAATTTTGGCTCTCGCAGGACGACTCATCGCTGGATCGAGGAAATACAAGGAAACATGCCAGGGAACGAAGGGGAGAAAATGTCGCTGCCCAACTTCCTCCACCCGGAGCTTCGACGGTACCTGCAACAACTTGAAATACCCTAGCAGTGGTGTGGCCGGCTCTCCCCTCTCTAGAGTGGTTCCCGGCAGATATTGTGACGGTGAGATTTCCCGATCTTATTCCAGTGGTTCTGAGATCACGTTTCGCGGTCCAGGTTATGGGAACAGGTGAATGCACATAGCTGGAATTATGAGTATCCTTTTGCTTTCGTGAGATGCTGGGAATTCGGGGCTCCAGGGATGTATCTAGCAATTATTTTAAGGCCAAGAGGTAAATTACATATGTTGGGCTAGATATACCTAGAATTTAGGCAAGGTATTTAGGATATGTCGGAAAAGGGGTGTAACTTCAAAATACTATTTGTTGTCTCGGGCGTAACTATATGGAATTTGCATAACATATTATGAAATGAAATAATTTACTTTGTAATTCCACACTTTATCAAAAAAAAACACGACCCAGGTTTCGTCGTTGAACGTCATCATCTGATAATGGGACGTGACGGGATGATGGGATGGGGAAATGTGTGGAATTACAAAGTAAATTTTGTCATTTCATTTCAAAATACTAGGTGCATCGTCCAAAGGCGACCAACATGATTTGCCAAACTTATGACGGTACCACCGGGATGTATTAAAAGTAGAAATTCATACAATAAGTACGAGGGTCATCCGGAAAGTAGTACCCGTTCGTGAAATAAAGACACAAAAGTAAATATTAACAAATATAAAAAATTTTATTTGAAAGAGGATACTTTAAACTACTTCTCAACATAATCTCCAAGCAAATTAAGGCATTTGTCATAACGTGTGACAAGTTTCTGTATTCCTGCTGCATAGTCCTTCGCCGCCAGCTCATTGAGATACGCGAGGGACCCATCTTGCACAAATTTTTGCATAATGCAGATGGTGTTTAACAATTTCATGAACAATTGTTCGAGAAACATTGGGAAAATGCTCACAGATGTCATCAATTGTGACGCGCCGATCGTTCCTCACGAATTCGTCAACTGAGCTCACCAGTTGGTCTGTAATGACAGACGGTCTCTCCGAACGCTCATCGTCGTGTGTGTTCCCCCTCCCCATGTTGAAGTTGCGACACCACCGCCGAACAGACGACTCGTCCATTACATTGTCTCCATACACCTCCTTTAATTGGCGATGAATATCACATGGGCGAACGTTTCTTGCATTGAGGAATTTAATCACTGCCCTCACTTCACAACTGGCGGCGTTCTCAATTTTTTTAAACATTGTAAACAATCACAGAAACAACACAGGCAATGCTAGCGTCACGCAACTTGGCTCAGAGAAGGCAGACAAGCCACTGAAGCTATCTGACCTCGTCCAGCGGCTACTCGCGTCGTCAGCACTTCATGCGGCACGAACGGGTACTACTTTCCGGATGACCCTCGTACATAGAGCACAAAAATGAGTATGAGCGTACGAAGGTTTGCATTTAAATATGTAAATTAAGGGTAATGATTATAAAGTTGAATTCAATTGATAGTTTAATTAAAAATGGCAAAATGTACATTGTAATGGACAATACAATTTCTAAAAGTGCAGCGAGTTAGGACGGAATCATCTTAATTTTTATAGCTTTTATTTCCAGCTCATAAAAGTAGATGTTGAAACGGACATTTTGAAGTTCTGTAATTACTGTGACATTACGCGATAAAATCAATCAAGTAATATACTTTACATTGACGACAAGTTATCTGTACCGTCAGTTGTGCATTAGTTCATGGTTTTTAGAGAAGCTGGTGAATTTTCTACCAAGCTGTTAAGTTGAACGATTAGTAGACGATAACTATTATAACTATCCATCCCCTATTTATGAAATAATTTCAGCTTTTTCTGCACTGGACTGCAATGGGACAAACTTTTCTTGCCAAATACAGTTTAAGAAAGTATTAATTATGTCCTTTTTTGGGGCTGTATGAAATTTATGGAGGGTATCTGCGACACTAGTCATATATGTATACGCATATGACATATCGTCGCATATACGCATTTCGTATAAGAAGCGACTCATCTTCGGCTGACGAAGGCTACTTGCCTGCCAGAGCGTTAAAGAATAGGGAGTGTGAGTTCACGTATTTATGCACATTCATACATGCACACACACACACACATCCCAAAAAAACGCTCACCGCAAAAACATACGGGCATTCTCGCACATACATTTATAATACACATTATACACATATTATTTCATTTGAAAATTAATGGAAAAATTACTATTCTGTGTTCATCTTTAATTGTTCCATGTCATGTCAGCTGCTAAATTTCTCTTCAAATGCATCCCCAGGTAGAAGCACACTTCGAAAATCGGTAGTCAACAATAAGGATTTGCCAAGTGCCAGAAAAATTACAATGTCTGTGTTTGGGACCAGGGATTACGGAGACTCACAGAGTACATCCCTCCTGCCCAACTACTTGCTGTTAATTGCTCAAGATATGTATAAGTTAAAGGAAAGGGATCAAGGTGAGTTTTGAATTAACTGTGTGAATGTGCTTGAAAAATATTACTCTTTACTCAATGCTCAGTGTAGTTGTATTAGATACTAGTCATTTTTTTGTAAGAAATAATTTTCCACTACCTTATTTGCTTTGAACCCTGAACTTTGACACACACAATCAAACACAAAAGTAAGTAACCACATATATTTAATTCATGTAACTTCAAAGCTAGCAGAGAAAGGTACCGCTGTCGTGAGCATTGGGGTGTGGCAAGTTACGACATCTTTGAGTTCGATGCATGAACCCAGGTACCCTACATTGCAAAAGGGTTACGAGTTGGGTTCATAATACTTTCAATTCGCTATTCGTCAGTTAAAAATATATAGTAGTAGTAGTATATTTTAGGGGAGGCGACCAACAGCTAAGGTCATTTGCGTCATAGGGGATGGACAGGAAAGGATGAAGAGACGAGAGAAACCCGGCGTCGGCATTAGCCTACTCTTTACGAAAGGCGCCAAGGGGTCCGCATTTTAACGTCCCATCCGACGGACGGCGTACTCACTCAAAGTACCCTCCACAAAGCACCTCAAGTGGGGATCGAGATACCTCTGAAAAATATTCAACACCGCCGGGATTTCAACCTGCGCCCTCTGGGTGGGAAGCCAGTACGTTAGCACCATCTCGATGCCCAAAAAATACTATGCAGTTTTAGAATCTTAAATCATGGCATGTAAAGTAAAGCGATGGTGTGATCCTCCCAATTACTCATAGATGTGAAATAATGATTCCATTAATCTCCGAAATGAAGAATGATTTCGTGCAAATATCTCAGTAGGCTAAACATGTAAATGTCTAATTGCTACGCTATACGTGAAGTGATCCTCAGAGATTCTTTTATAGACATAGCAGGGAAATCCCCCTCCCTTCGTATACACGTACGAAGCGCTTTTATCACACAATCATTGATGCTGACGGAAATGTAGTTTAGTTCAGCAGTTAGCCTGATGTACGAGATCTATCTGGAAAGGATCCAGTCACACAATATTTTGAGAAAAATAGCCTTACTAGAAACAATAAGACCTAAGTCTCTTTCAAAGTACTCGATGGGGACCTCACGCACTTATCACAGCGCCTCTTTTATTTTTCAAAACAATCGGCACAGTCCTTTTTCGGAATGGTCACCATCTGTTACGTGGTATTTCCTTTTATCCAGCATAAGTCGAGAATTAAATGCTGCAGTTGCAGGGGAAATGCTTCAAGTCTCAAAAAATGACCAAGACTTTCCAAAAAAGTTCGTCCTGGTAATGGGCCATGTGCCTACGGTTATAACCCTGAAAGAAAAGCCCAGTCTTCCCAACAGACGGTTGATAAGAGAAAGGGGAATGCGACGAGGCAGTTGATTGCCATTCTGAAAAAGGACTTCCCCGGTTGTTTTGAAAAGCGAAGAAGACAATGGGATAAATGCGTGAGATCTCAAGGAGAATAATTTGAAGGGAACTAAGGCCTTATTGTTCTACGTAGGCTATTTTTCTCAAAATATTGCATGACTGGATCCTTTCCGGAGAGACCTCGTATTTCATGATTCATATTGTATCTGTTTATAATTGCAGGTTATAACTAATACCCTCGACACCTAACAAACTCATGGCTATCTCTTGTAAACGCCCCGGTCCATTTCGTGGATGATTGAAGACGTTTCGGCACATAACGCTTCGGCCAACATCTTTTACAAATACTCCACGGAATAGGCATTAACATTAACGGAAACATATAATAGTCCACAAACGCATGCCAAATGATGTTAGTACACATGTTTGCTAATACTCAATCCTACATATTACCACATGCGATAAAATTAGTTTACGGATCTACGGCAAAATCCATGATTTTGGCCCACAAATTACCCATTTATCTTGATGAAATCTGTAAAGAATCCAATTCATTATTTCCGACTAAATATTATGGGAAAAAATTATATTTTTTCTCATTTCTTTGGACCCTCTAGTTATAACAGAAAATTTGTAAAAATATGTTTTTTCGCCGCTAAACGTCAGCACTGCGTCGATGTTACCAACAACTACACAGATGAGGATAATTTCCACGAGAACTTGTGCACAATAGATTACAATCGCCAGGTCTTGTTTATTTAATCCAATATGATCCCTTCACGTTTGATCTGATGATTTTTATGCTTTAAGCTTGAAGGATTAACTATTAAAATTAGTATTATAGGTTCTAGGTGTAGCCCAGAATCAATGACCGTGTAATACAGTGATGGGTCAAGCATTCATGTGTGAAGAGACTGGGATTTGTAGTTCGTATATTCACGAGGAATGACAAGACGTTGCAAGTGCAACAGATTACTGATTCCATCGAACTTTACCTCTCGAGGGAGCAGCTGATATGAATTCCAAAAACTGCTGCAACGAAGATGGGACCATGAAGTCCAGAGACAAACTCCAAGCCAGTTGTATACCCATGGAGATTACCGAGGATGACGTGTTCTTCTCAAAGTACGGCCAGACGTGCCAAGATTATCAGAGACTCGAAACCATGTTTGGCTGTCGAAAATCGAGAGGGAAAACCATACATCATGTAAGTTCACTTCTTGCACTATCCGCAAGTCAATTAATCTAATACATGGCTCATTATCAGTGTAAAGTTTTCTTTCCACTGAGGACTTTATTTCGTGTCCATTTCCGGAAATGGGTCGAATATTGCGTGAAATAAACTACGGGTATCCCAAATCCCGGTAACCCTCTGCTCGGGTCAATCCATTATGAAAAAGAAACACCTATCTGCGGAAGTGGTGTGCAATGTTTTTTGTTAAAATAAATTACGTTAATATCCATTTACGGGGTGACCACAGAATTACATATTTCAATTTTTCATGACTTTTCCATGAATTGGTGATAGTGAATATCAGTGACAGTGAAATTGCACGTCTAATAGGAGATTAGAGAGAAAATTCGCGTGCATAAAAATTAATGGAAATTCAATGCAAGTCGATAATTAAACGAGTAAGGAAATTAATTCAAGGAAGATCCTTTGATAAACTATAAAAAACATAATTGAAAACTGTCATTTCTTACATGATCAAAATTATAATAACTTTCGATGAAACTGCTAAAAATTCTATTCTGAGGTACCATTGGACTGTAAAATAAAACTGTTGGTCATTTTAATCATCATCGGAGAAGATAAGCATTAAAAGTGTAATGGAAAACCAATTTATTAAGATTCGATCTCGATTTAACACCGAGAATATGTTTGCGAACAATACCTTGGAAGAAGAGCGAGTAATGAATGTATGTGTTTCAATAGATGTCAATCAAGCGTAAACTGAGCAACGCAATTACTTGAGCGATTGATCAGTGTTGTCCACTCGTTTCTAGTTTTTGGTCATTTATTCAACTTTTTCTCAAGTTCAGTATTTTCTCTGAAAGGACCCTTTTTTGCGGTACCCTTTTTCAAATATTTCCTTCTTTTTTCTATTGTAATGTTCCCACATATTTGGCTCCTTTCTTTAGAACGTTTAATATAATTACTTTTGGGATAACCTTTTTCTTTTGCAGTTCATCCAAAGCTGGAATCCCATTATAGCCTGGCATTGGGTAATTCGACCATTTTGATTTCTACAGTGACCTCTTTGTCAGTAGAAAACTCCGATAAGGGAAAGAATTCTCCAGAGTCAGTACGAGAACTTCCGAAAAAAATCCAAATTAGGCCTCAAAATAAGTTAACCACGGCAATAAGATCATCTGATCACTGATCACCCCGTGACTTTACCTTTATATTCTGTATTCTACCAAATTAGGAATGACCATCTGCATCGCCATTTATTGCTAAAAAGTGAGCCTAATCCGTTGTTAAAATAAGATGCTCAAAATAATTTTTTCACAAATCGCAACTTTAAAAATTAACATATCAATAGCCAGGAAAAAAATAAGAAATTATCTTTGCCAATTATCGTCACAAACAAATATGGTTCGTTGAACACGTCACTAACAAATATGAAACAAACAGGATAGGCTCCAAATCCCTACTAATGGTTTTAATTAGAAACTTTAAAAACGGACGTATTTACTTCCTACTTTGGTACGAATAAAAGATGACACAATAACAGAAACAGAGAAAATCACTTGCAATTTTCTACTTTTTAGAACTTAAAAGCTAAAAAGTGGAAAATTGCAAATTTGTTTTTCTGTGTTTCTGTTATTATGGAACGATTCCACCATATCACACCTGGCTCTACTGTAGAAGATGACGCCATTGTAGTGAGTTTTTATTTTCCTCAAAATGTTGACTTCGCACCATTTCTTATTCTAAAGGGAGGTTTAAAACTACTGTGACAGTGTTACTTCCATATCTTGTCTTGGATTGGTGATATCGGTAACGCACATACTGTTCATGACAAGCAAACATGTTTCGCGCCTATTTGTGAAGATCTGATGACACGCGAATACATGTGTTACTTCACATACGTTTCAATTGGTACGCACAATATCTGAACACCTGCGTGGGATAAAATCCCACTTGGGTGTTCAGGCAGGTAGGCTCAGGTAGCAACAGTCAAGTACGCGTTAACTGACCTGCACGTGGGATAAAATATGAACACGTTATGAGGTCTTCGCAATAAGGTGTGAAACTTCATAATGAATACATTTATAGAAATGATGATGAAAAAAATAAATAATTTATTCTGATGTAACTGTTATTTCATATTGATTTTTTCAACGTCATACTCATTCAATGGACAAAAATTAATTTTTCATCATTATATATCTAGCGAGTAAAATTTCCAAAAATATAGGTAGCGTAATTCACCTCTAGCTAGGATAGTGGCTTAACTATAAGTCAGTCTTTGCGTTAATTGTTTTACGAGGTTGTGCAGAAAGTATTGGGAAAAGTTTCAGAAAATAAAATTCTTTCAGATGTTGCTACAATGCCTCGAAGTTCTTCCAAGTAACATCCCTTGGGCGTCGAAACGTTTTTGCCAGCGGCATTTACACGACTGGTAGGCGGATTCCGAAAGTTCCTTAAGGCTTGCACTTGCAAGCTTATTTGACGGATCCCATGAGGGTGTCCTTTCAGGGAAGATTCCACTTTTGAGAATAGCAATTAAATGCAACAACTTCAGAGTGTAAAAATCATTCGTCTTAACTTGGATCCGAACCCAGATCCCTCAATATCCGGTCGAGTGCTTTAGCCACTTAAGCTATCGAGGCGTCCTCTTAAACTCTGAAATTTTGGGGATTTTAAAGGAACAAGATGTTGTGAAAAAATACCGTAAATACAATGTCACCGGCATTCGTATTCGTGCGCGACGCGCCATTGTCCACGAGGTTAAAGCCAACTTCAAACACTTATGGTGTTTATACTTTGACAAATTCCAAAGAAACTGCGGGAGATGCCGCAACAGTAACTTTTTAACGGAGTCATCCGCTAATGCGCATTTCAATGCAACAATTTCAGAGTGTCTAAGGCGAATGATGTTTACACTCTGAAATTGTTGCATTGAAATGCACATTAGCGGATGACTCCGTTAAAAAGTTACTGTTGCGGCATCTCCCGCAGTTTCTTTGGAATTTGGAATAGCAATTAGTTGTTGGTGCCTAGTCGGGACTGCAAGGGGTTGGGGAATCGTCGCGATGTCGTTTTTCATCTGGTAAGCTTCAAGTAGCCTCAAGCGCTCAAGACGGCCGAGGGGACGAGTTTAGCGCAGATCTTTCGCATCGTTAAATTTTCAGTGATAGTGGTGGCCAGTGCTATCTTATATGATCTGCGATTAAGCTCACACTTAACCGCTGGTCTGAATCCAGTATTTCACGCACACGTTTCATCGGTTCTTGACGTCGACGGCCGTTCAGCTCTCAGGGCTCGTCCTCCACACTCTCTCCTCCATCTTCGATTGAGCTCGCGCCATTTAAAAACTGCAGTACGTGACATGCTTTCATCCTAGAACACTCAGCAAATCATGTCCAATGCCTAAACACTCGATGGCATACCGCTGTTTAATCTTTCACTAAATTTCACGCTTGCATCGAGTCACTCAACAGGAGTCCATAAAAACACGATCTAGCCTGAACGAGAACTTAAAGGTGCTTGGCGCGTGATAAAGCCCCCCCTTCCACTACCAAGCCTGCGCGGTGTGAGCACGCTGGGACTTACAGTCACGTCCAGAAAAATTATGACCGATACCTTTTATATAAACCTTGTATCTTCCCTATATATCTTCTAGGTTCCGTTGATTGATTATTACAGTGGATTCCGAATTTCATCCAATTAAGTATTCTTCGAATCACCTTTAAGCTCAAAAATGTCCAGCAGCAGATATGGGACACTTAATGGCTATGATGCTACTTTTCCAACAATGACATCATAGCGTGAAGCCAGCAAGACCATTGCTGGGTGCATACCAAGGGTTGGTAAAATCTAATCTGAAGAGTAACGGGAAAGGAAAAATAATGTGGGTTCCCGATTTCTTTTCTGTGTGATTTTGTTTTCAAAAAATCCACCACGCCCGGCTTCTAATTTCTCTCTGACTGTCGTATTGCAATTCCTTCATCTCCTTCAGCTCGTCCGAGTGACGTAAAAATCCCTCTCTCGTCCTGTCCGGGATCAAGTGCCATCTGCTCGATGGTGACCCAATTTTATCTCGCATTCACCTCATAGTTTAATTTTCCAGCTTCTGGTCAGGTTTTCTCCCGAGACTATTTCTTCTATTTCCAATCACTTCTTATTTTCTTCCAGTACGGATGTGTCATCTTCAGTCCTTCAATCCGAAGAATGACCGTATCCCTCCATTCCTGCCTATCCCAAAACATTCTCTTTTGCCCTGGCAACTCTTCTGCCCTACATTCATTTGTCCAATGGTTTCCCTCGTGTGGTCTTCCAATCTGTTTACCCATCTAATATATTCTTTACCAAGTGGTTGTATGCCCAATCCATTCGGTCCTTCTATTCCTTAAGGTGCTCCATATGTTCTTTTCTATTGTTTCTTTCGTAACAGAAATATCGCCAAATAAAGTACGCAAAAGTATCCTCATAATTCGACATAGGGATTTAAATGGGCGACATCGTATTCACGACCCACTAATACGATGTGGCTGTATAATTTGATAATATTTTTACGCCATGTCGATTCACACTCGTCCACATCCAAAAGGACCAAGCACAGGACACATGACCCTAGAAATATTGTAAACTACGCGGACAACATGGCTGCACGGTAATCACAATCCTCACGGTATCCAAGGAGAGCAGGCAAGGCGGAATATTTTTGGCTTGAATTAAATTCAAAATAAATATTATATCTATTCAGGAGGATTTAGAGATATTCGTGCGGAGGAAAATGGAAAAATTATATGGTCAGATAGGGAAACAAACGGAGGAAGCATGGTGGAGAAGGAGCGGGTATTGTTGGGATAAATCGAGAGGAGGCAGGGAAAGTAGATGCAAAGCATTTTGATTAGGGATTGAATGCTGAATACTGTGGCAGAGATGGGGAACATTAGGCAGGCGAGATAAGGGGAGGAAAAGAATAGGCATGGTAGGAAGAAGGGAGGCAGGATCTATACAGAATTGTGGAAGGGTTTGTTATAGTGTGGGTTATCGAGCTGCCTTGCTGGGGTAGGCAAAGAAATTTATCGGCGGTCAGTCTGTTTGTCCATCCAAAGCCTACATTCAACGGTAGGCTATCTTAATAATATTAATGTTTCTGGTTCTAATTTTGCACATCTTTTGCTTCTCAAGCATAAAATTACCTACTCCAGGTTAAATTGCGGTCTTTGAATTCATTCGGTTAGTTTCAAATTGAACAGAATTTTCACCTTTATGCACAGGACAAAAATGTTCAGTTTTTTGCTCTTGTATGAAAATGTAGCATCATAAGACAAAAAGTTCCAGGGTTTCCAGTTTTAGAGGAAGAAATCCATTATAAGGAAAAGAAATTTTGTAGAAAAGTGCCATATCCCTATTTTAATGTAAAATATAGCCTCCTCCCCATAAGAGGCTATCTAGATTCGCTATTGCCATTATTCCAGAACACAGTGAAAGTGCCGGGGATCAAAGCGTAGGCTGAAATGAAGAGCCTGTGGCAGTGGAACTCCTAAAAAAAATTTCCCCGGGTCGAGGAAAGTAAAATCATATCCGAAAGTCTGCTTGTAGTCACTGGCCAGCCGAGAATTGAGGAATGGAGAAACGGTGGTCATGATGACATTCACTGGCTGAAAAGCACTTGTGCTGCGATAATTTTTCGCCGCAATAAATGCCTGTTTGCCAGTCATTTAATGCCTACATGATGAGCCTTCATCACCGTTGCTCATTTCTAGGCGAGGCGGTGACTGGCTACAGACCTTTGGAAATTATTGCACATTCGTCCTGTATTGTTGCTTACGCGGACCGCCGTGGCTCTATAGCGGAAAATGCGGCAGAGTAAGATTACGGGGACAATATAAACGATTTACAATGCTTGGTCCCAATCATTGGTAAAGAGGGTTTATTATTTATTAGCCAATACGACCTGAAAGCCTATGTTTCGTTTCCTATTCTTCCTCTCTTTTCATACTCCCACTCGTGTTCTCGGCGAAGGGAAAGGCGTGGGAGATGGGAGGCGTGCACGGGAAGGGAAGGACGATCAGGCGGGAAGTGGAAGTTGGATGAGCCTGAAAATATTTCGACCGGATGCTCTAAATACTCCGCTACTCACAATTGATCCAAAATATTAGACGCACACAGAATTTTTGGTCGAAACGTTTCCCATTGAATCGAATCATATTCCACACCCAAAGCGATATTATCTACAAACAATGCAATGATATTTCACAATTATTTTATCTGGTAGGTTCATGTCTTTTATTAGTAGGAACCGGGTTGACTCAATAAAAATGTTTGGCATGCAAGTTTTACTGGTTTCGATTTTTAAATTTATGTAATTATCATTGGTTTGAGTGATATCCGAGGCCTGTTAGCACATGTAACAACTAACTATCAAACAATGTGTAGGCCTGTAGTTTGATAATAATTTGTCTGAATTATCATCACCATTTTGTCTTTAGTCACCATTAAGTTTTAGAATGACTTGGCAAAATTATTTCTCAGAATTTTATGCTCGTCATTTCATTCGTAGCGGGCAAAAATATTAAAATTACTCACAAAAAAATTGACTGGATTGATGATTTTCTTGTTAGCTTGCAACGTAAAATTCCACCACCATAAGAAAAAACCGAACTTTTTTATCAAACTTGGGTCACTACTTAATCTACCGTTTCAAAAAAGAATGGCATGGCTCAGAAACTCTGCCCCGCCCCCATCCTTCGCCCCCACTCTCCACCCCCCCCCCCACATACTATTTTTATATATATATTGACTGTGTTTTAAACGTATAGCACACTTGATGATTAGATCTTAAACTTAAAAGTTAAGTGAAGACGCTGAAACAGATGTCTTGATATAAAAAAAATAATAAACACTGAAATTTTACTTGGTTGTAATGTATTTCCACTACTCTTGAAATGGAATTCCACCACTTCAGGGCTTCTTTAAGTCAAATTATTATGAAAATCATTTGTCTAAATTGAAGATTACTCTTTAATATAAGAATGAAATTACTATGACTGTGTTGATTAGTTAAAAAAATTAACATTTTAATTGCTTTATTCTCATGCCTGCCATTTTCAAAATACGAAGATCAACGAAGTTACGTCATACCTAGACCTCAGTGTCGTTTATGGCTCAAGTCAGGGGCAAAATGAAGACCTGAGGACTTTTCGGAAGGGATATTTGAAGTCGAGGATGGTGTCATATGGTGGTCATTCATCCCGGCGTCGAGTCTTTCTGCCCATCGAGAAGAAGGCGAAGGGGTGCCGGGGAGACGACGACCCCTGCTACATGACAGGTCTGGTTCATGGACTTCATTTTACATTTAAATTCGGCCACACAATTTTCGAAATTTGTTGGTAATTGGTCGAATTTTTGCCAGTTACTATGAACTCATGCGGAATAATCAACAGGAAAATAATTACATATATCCGAGAATGAATCTCTGTGGTGATGTGCCGACTACTTTTAATTTATTGTATATACATTCTCCCCATACGCAGTGATGTACACAGTAGAGCTAAAGAATGACCTAAATTGGATCTTCCGAAAAGTTTAAATAAAATGTATTTCCTAAATTTTCAGCGGGTCCACTTACCCTTGAATACATTGATTAGTAAAGAAAAGCTTCGCGATTGGTAAAGAATATTTCTTATCGACGCTTAAAGATTTAAAAGCAATGATTATTTTTGGTGCAGGTAGTCCTTTAACTTTCAACATAATTCTTATTCATTATTCTTGTTTTCTTAGCCAAAGATATTCCGGTATGATTGCTTTGAACTTTCGTTCAAATGATCATCCCTGTTCCGAGGGCTATAATCACCATGCAAATGAAAAAATGAAATAGAGAAATGAAAAATGTACAATGGTTACGGGGGTCAACGATGCCGTTATAGCTTTGAGAGGTTCTTAATGAGACACACGAATGTCTGAAAACATATTTAGCAGCAAATTCATCCAAAAAGGTATAAAAAGTGCTACACAATTTAGATTTTTACATCCCCTGGCTTTTTCAGGCGTAAGGAAGAAAGTCCCATTTCTCTTTTGAAATGAACAACATATCTATTCCATATAAAAATATATACCTAACATATATACTATCACAAAAATTATCGGTGACAGGACGTGTTTTTAATTAATCAAAATGCCTCCTCCCTATTCTTTGCATTCTCCTACGTCTTCATTGCAACTTTGGAATTAAGGAGGAAACGAAATAAAGATGAATCATCGAGGAATTTTTTCTTAGTTACGTTTTAAAAAGGGTGACAAGGAGATGCACATTCACAGCTTTAAAAATGTTCAGGTTATTACCATAAAATGCCTGCTTCCTCCGGCTTTCCATGAATATTTTTGAAATCCCTTAATTTTTCGACAATCTCAGTTTTCCAGATCTGTAGCAACCCTGGGAAATACACCAGAAATGAGTCATATTTGAAACATTTTAGGGGATAATGTTCATAATTCTAATGTCAGGTTGATGAAACTACAGAATCTGATGACGGCGTTCTCATAAGGAACAAAATAAAAATTCATACTTTCTCTTTAATAAACATTACTTTAGCCGGATACGTAAAACATGCACTATTCTCAGCTAATAAACATAAGAATATATTTGGTATAATACGTTATATGTATGACTCCTTAGGCGCTCGCCAAATTGACCTAATATTCTATAAAGATTCAATTAGATCATAAAAAAGAGGAGGTCAAACTCAAAGGTACTTGAAGTCCAAGCAAAAATTGTGTGGGATTCATCCCTCTGAAAGAGTCAATATATAAAACCACCATAAATTATATATATATATATATATATATATATATATATATGTATATATATATATATATATATATATATATATATATATTTATATATACACATCCAAACACGAAATCCCGCCAAACGGCGAATAAATACTCATTTATATATAAACAGGTATAAGGAAAAGGGATAGGAACACACATAAAGGACGAACACAATAACGGTGGAGAAGGCGGAATCGAACGGATCACAAGAGTAAAAATATTTCCTTGAACGGAAGTCGAACACCGGATCTTTCCACTTGCCGGAAGGATGCTCTTAACTACTTGAGCTATCGAGGAAACGTAATATATCCTGAGATCCGTGGGTCTAATATGTCGCCAAGCGCCCCGATTCTTATTATGTTCGTCCTTTATGTGTGTTCCTATCCCTTTTCCTTATATCTGTTTCTATATAAATGAGTGAATATATATATATATATATATACTCATATATACAGAAACAGATATAAGGAAAAGGGATAGGAACACATATAAAGGACGAACACAATAGAGGTGGGGAAGGCGGAATCGAACGGATCTGGCTGAAAGAATCGGGGCGCTTGGCGACATATTAGACCCACGGATCTCAGGGTAAATTGACTATCCTCGATAGCTCAAGTGGTTAAGAGCATCCGCCCGGCAAGTGGAAAGATCCGGTGTACGAGTCCCGGTTGAGGAAATATTTTTACTCTTGTGATCCGTTCGATTCCGCCTTCCCCACCTCTATTGTGTTCGTCCTTTATATGTGTTCCTATCCCTTTTCCTTATATCTGTTTCTGTATATATGAGTATTTATTCGCCGTTTGGCGGGATTTCGTGTTTGAATATTTCGTGTTTGTATATATATATGTATATATATATATATATACTCATATATACAGAAACAGATATAAGGAAAAGGGATAGGAACATATATATATATATACATATACACACACCCTAAATCATTTAATCTCACATATGTGGTAACGCTCATTTTTTTCAGCTCCGCGTGAGCGAGATTCTTCATTTACTTCTCCTACTTGCTGCTCTCATGTATCTCCACCCTTCGGAATCACTTAAATTTCATTCTTACCCTCCACAGCAAATCCAATGGCCAACTTTATGATCTCACAAGGAGCGCTTCAGACCTTGTACATGCGCGTGCACAACAGAATAGCTGACAAACTTCACGACTTGAACGATGACTGGAATGACCAAGAGCTCTTCGAGACAGCAAGGGAAATCGTGATTGCCATCCACAAAAACATTATTTTCAACGAGGTCCTTCCCCTGTTGTTTGGTGAGTAAAATGAGGCTTCGTTATCAACGTTTAATTTCTAAATTTTGGTGTTTTTGACTAAAAAAACCGACATCCATACCTTCAACAGTTGATTTCACGAGGCGCTTCTAAATAGTTCAAGTTGGAGTCACCGTAGTGACTATTCGGCCATGAAGTAGTAATGTGGACTTAAGGCTATATTTATTCCATCAAATAAACCATGCTCAAAAAGTCTATTCTTATTAGGAGTCTTGCTATAACATGTTGGCGGTATCAAAGCTTTGACATCATTCCCAGTAATAATTAAAATGTACTTCGATGGAAAGAAGCGTGAATTTGACCTTATTTTTCCAAATAAAAAAACTCATATAATTAATTCTATAAAGTTTAAATAGCATCAAACAATTCGTAGAGCGCAAATTATATATATGGCCCAGTTGACATGAACTAAGGGTAAAGAAAATTTCTTGGGTGCTGCCAGTTACAATTCAGGGTCGCTTGCCAATATTCAAATTTAGAATTAGCTACCACAATTTAAGTTGGTGGCTAGTTAGTTCTGCATGCTTGTTTGGACGAGTTGCCGTAAATCTGGACATGGTACTCACAAATGAGTTACGGATAACAAACCGAAAAATATTGTGAAAACTAGGAGAGAATTGCCTTATTTTAGGACCTGTTTCGAGATTTCACGGTTGGTTGTAAAGCAAAAACTCTCGCTCCAAGTTCACAGTCGCCTGCCCAAAATGAGATTCGATTGCTAAAATTAAGGCCCGACTGAAAAATATTTGAATATATAGCTATAAATTAGATTAGATTAACAAAACAATCACCGCAAAATCGACCGATTAAAGGATGATTGCAAAACAAAATCAAGGCCGATGGTAAAAATTTGGATTCAGTTGCACAATCCAGGACCCTGTGTAAAATACTAGAGCTTGGAGCGAAAATTTAGTATCGCTTTTTAAATATCAAGGCCAGTTGCCACCATTAAGACCCAGGGTCCCAAAATTAAGGGTCACTTTAAAATTAAGATGATTGATTGTGACACCCAAGGGCCTGAAGCATAAAATCTCTGCCGATTATCAATACCCCGTTCCCACTGACAAGCCCGGGCGCCCTAATCTGACACTTCAAAATCAAGGTTTGTCACCACATAAAAGTATGCATCGATTTATTAAAACATACATACATGCATGTTTCTTGTAACATACATTGTAGCAAAGAACGACCGTGCTAAAACCCTGGCAAAATAGCAGGTCCCATAAACATTAATAATAAGTGCCAGTGGCCACAATGCTTGACAAAATTCAAAACCAGTTGACGAAATTCTGAGTACCGGTGAAAAATTATGAGCGTTTGGTCACAATTCAAGATCTTGTATCAATACTCGAAATCAGTGGTCATTATTTAAGAGGCAACTGGAAAGCAGGTAGGGTCGACCGAATAACAAAAACAGGCTTAGTTGGCAAATTCACGGGCCATATGCCAGCATTATGAATTCATTGCCAAAAGGGAATGACTTAAAATCAGGCCCAATGTTCATCGTTCAGAGCTGGATATAAAAAGTTATTACTATTAGCCATTATTTAGTGCAGCCAAAGATAAACAATTTTTCTGTAGTTAAGAGACTACTATTAAAAAAGAAACCTAAGTCTACAATTTAAAGTGGCCTATACAAATCTGAAACATCCTCTAAGAGTCAATACCAGAATTACGATTACTTCTCGATACATAAGACTACTTCAATTCAAATTATCAAAATAACATTGTTTTAAAATTCAAATACCCCTTTACCTCTCTGACGCAGCGAGTGTCCATGGATACGCTGAAATATGTATGAAAGTCTGAAACTCATTACCCTGTTTGACCATCTACTTTCAGGATGGGCAACTATGGCAAAGTTTAAATTGCATTTGACAGACCTTAGACGATCCTACGACGCTGATATATCAGCCAATATCATGTACGACTTCGTGCCGGCCATGGAACTTACAATTGGTACTCTTCTCCCGGAAAAAATAAGGTAAATTTTCCAAAGGTAATGAATTGTATTATCAAACAATCGATATTTTACACATGAAAAACTGCTCCGCGTAGACATTACGCGGAAACCCTGGTTGGGGTTCGTGAAGACGGGTGTAACATTTCACCCGGGAGAGATCTTGACTCTGGAATATTCGAAGAATTGACATGAAGTCGACCAGCCGGACTCGACACGGGTCTCAGTGCAAGGTTTGAAAACCACGTTGAGAAACTTAAGGCGTGGAGAAAGGGCAGATTTTCATAATTATTAGCCTGCCGATCAGGGTATATTTGTGATGGAATCAGGGAACATGCATTGCCATACTTCCAAGCCCCATCAAATAGGGCACCAAAGAGACTTGAATCTCATATAACGATATATGCTTTGGGTCTGCATACCCTCTCCTAGTTTAAAACGCAGAGGTGAAAGTAATGCGGTATACCGAAAGGCTAAAAAGGTAAAGCAGAGGAGGCGGCTTCGGAAATGGGAAGCAGAGGAATGAACTGGATTTACAAGAAAGTAGTATCATCGGGCAGTAGAGAAAATCGTGAGTAAGGGAACAGAGCTAGGTACTATCGAGGAAAAATGGGAACATATTAAAAAGGGATATCGAAAGCCACAAAAGAAACCATAGGAATCATTAATAAGAAAAGGACAAGGAAACCATGGATTATGGACGAGATGATTAAAAAGATACACGAGAGAAGAAAATGGGAGAATGTAAATACATAATTAAGTGAAAGAAAGAATAAAGAGTTGAATAATAATTTGAGACAGGCAACGAATAGAGCAAAAGAAGCATGGTGACAGACGCAGTGCGAGGATATGAAACATTTGAAGAGGATGGGCGAAATTGTTGCAATACACAAGAAGGTCACCACACTATCTGGAAGGAAGAAGAGAAAATCTGGGTTGAATATCAGAAATAAATCAGGAAGAATGTAAGCTGAACCAAAAAAAAGAGAGATGGGAGGACTATGTAAAAGAACTGTATGGTAAAGAACTTAGACCTATAGAGAGAGAATATGACGTGCCTGTAGAAGAAGATAGCTTAAGTTCAGGCTTACCCACATATGAGATAAAAAGAACGTTAAAGAAAATGAAATCAAATAAGGCTGAGGGAGTAGACAGCATTCCTGCGAAACTATTTAAAGGTTTATTAAAAAGTGGGAGGAAGAGTTTTTATGGAAAAATTCGTAGCTTTTATGAGTAAGGAATGTGGCCGGAAGACTTCGTGAGATCAGTGTTAGCTCCTGTTCCAAAACAAGATAAGGTGGCAATGTGTGAGGACTACAGAACAATGAGTTTCATTTTGCACGCAGCTAAAGTGGTTCTCTGGACCATTAATAAGAGGGTGGAGAAATGATTACTTATGGGATGGTCAAATTGGGTTCAGAAAAGGGAGAGGCACGCGGGTTGTCATGGCAGTAATGAGTAAGCTAATAGAGAGGAACAAAGAATACGAGTACAATCAGGATGCATTTTCCTACTTCATAGATTTCGAAATGGCGTTAGATTGAATCCAGTGAGAAAAACAAAATAAATTGCATTGCAGACAATAGGAGTCGAATGGAGGGATAAGAAACTTCCGAAACCTGTACGAGTGCATGCCTCAGCCTGCTCGGGTGTGAGTGGGGACGGAGAGTCCCGATGGGCAGTGTTAGAAAGAGGAGTAAGACAGGAGTGTCCATTATCACCTGTGCTATTAAACAGAAAATTGTTAAAGAGGCATGGACAGAACTGAGCATAGGAATGAAAGTCGAGGGGAAGTCATGAAATAAGTTAGGCTTGTCGATGATCAAGCTTAAGTTTGTCAGTCAGCCATGGGGTTGCAAAATCTGCTGAGTGAATCAGAAAATCAGTGCAATAGAAATCTCTTTTTACCTTTATCTACTCCTGGCACGCCCCTTATGGCATCCTTTCATGAGCTGCCCATTACCCACTTTTTCTCTCCAATCTTCACCACAAATAGTCTCCTAAACCCCTCAATCACTTCATTCCAACAACATTTTCCTAATCTTGGTACAACAAATTTTTACCCTCATACAATAATGTGGGGAGAGGTAAATATTTATGCAGAGTTTTTTTGCTGTAATAGATAGAGCAAGGCATTACAAGCATTGCAGAGTACATTGGAAAGTCAGTGCCATAGTTGTCATGAAATGAGAATAAATATAAGGCAAAAAATAGAGGTTATGCAGTTTTCAAGAAAGAGAAAGGCTTAGTTGAATATTAAAATAGGAGTATTTAAATTAGAGCATGTGGAACAGTTTACGTATCTAGGAAGTGGTTTGGACAAAAATGGTCAAAGGAGCAAGGGCACAAGAGGAGGAATTGAGTTGAGGGAGGAATTTCCACCTGGAGGAGGGAATTGATGACACAGATATTGAGTAATGATTTTAAGAGAAAAGACTGGCCAAAACTTTAATATGTAGCGTGGTTTTGTATGCCAAGGAAAGATGGTCATTGAAGCAGGATAATAGGCATAGATTGGAGACTTTTGGAATATTAATGTGGAGAAAGATGGAAAAGGGGCAGTGGACAGAAGGGAAAAAAATGAGGACGTTATGCGTTTGTAGGGGAAGGAGAGGGGATTGTTTTAAGTAATGCTAAGGAAGCAGGAAAGATGGATGAAGAGCAGTTTGATTGACAGTGGGATGTTGAAGAGTGATAGAAGGGAGAATGTTAGGCAAAAGAAGGAGTAGGGATAGGGTATGGGTATTGAACGCAATGAAGGAAGGAAGTATGCGGAATTGAAGAGGGGCTTGTTGTTGTACTCGTAATATATGTCAGATGGTGTTTTGTTGGGATAGGTAAGGGAAATATCGTAGCTAGCTAGCAGCTTTTAGTGGAGGCGATCGACAGCTGAGGCCAATTGCGCCATTAGGGGGAATGGAGGGAAGGTAGAGACAAACACGGCATTGGCCTACTCCAAACCAAGGGATCCGCAGTTTAACGTACCATACGACGGACGGTACCCTCATTTAAAATGACAAAGAACCTCAAGTAAGGATCGGGACACCACTGGAAAAAAACTGCTGTCCACTGGGAATTTTCGCTGTACCGTCGGGCAATTTTTGTGTTAATCCAAAATATACCTTAGCTGGTGGATTACCGATATTAATAATAATAATACCTCATACTTCCTTTCGTTCTGTCTGAAATAATGAATTGTTTCTTTCCTTTTATTCAATTATCCAACAATATCCCTCTCTGTCGCATTCCTGATCATTCTAAAGACACTCATTAAATGCCCTGCATCTACTTTTCCTGGATTCTCCTAATTTCCCCTAACAGCCTACTTTATTCACCTACCAAGTCCAACAATACTTATTTGTTTTATTTTCTGCCAATTTTATTTAATTCCATCCTTCTACACATGCATATCTCCACGAAGTTTTGAAGCCGAGCAAACAATTCCGCACTCCATACAAGTTTTCACTGATTTTTTTCTATTCACCTTCACTTATATCCGTTCAGTAGAGCAAATTGTACCCACTAACCAACTACTTCTACAAGCATTCTGATATACGAGTACAAGCAGCTTCGGCTGTTATTACCAATTTTAAACTTGAATTTCTACTGCCGTAAAACGACGCCTTTCTTTATCCAGCCCTTGCATAGCTTACAAGTGTATATCATGTTTTATGCCGACAGCTGAGCAGACACCAATTTTTTTCTTACCAATATCAATACGATCTACGATCATACGCACACTTAACCGACGGTCTGAATTCAGCACTTCGCGCACAGGAAAAAATTTTTACCGATACTTTTATAAGACCCTTGTATATTAACAACAGTGGAGAGTAAATCCTCGAAAATATACAACTCTACCACGTCATTTGAGTCAAAATACGAGCCAAATATTTCGTACTTTCATAGTATCTGTCATCTGAAGCTGTAATTAATGAAGTAATTTAAATTTTATGTGACAACTTAGCTCATTTGAACCTTTTTGGGTCCATATTAAGAAAAAAGGACACGAGAAAGTGTAGAATATGCTGATTCCTTTAATGGTGCAGCATGCACATGGATATTTTACAAGCAAGTCTACAGCAAAAACTATTACGCGAGTCAAAACAGGTCAGTTTCCCTTAAAAACAAAATGTCCGTAGATATGATATCAGGATTATCACCATGATTAATTTTAAGGTCTCCCTTATTGTTTATTCGCGTACTTCGTCATTTTTTAAATACCATCTGGAGAAGGTAAACACAAGGGAATCGCAGAACTCGCACCACGGTTCAAATTTCTCTTCCGTGAAGAGTTACGCGTCAGATAGCGTAGTGACCTATTCTCAGGTGCGTGGTTAGGACCATCTCTAGCTGCCATCTCCTGAAAAAAGGTGAGACCAATACCCTTGCAAAGAAGATTTAAATTAATCACTGTGGAGCATGTACTATGTACTATTATGCCAAATCAGGTGAATTCGGTGGCTGTTGGATGGTATTTGTTGCATTTTTCGTCAAAAAATTACGAATAATGATAGCACTGTGCGACGGTGCGTTATCATGGTGCAAAATCCACGAGTTTTCTGCCCACATTTCTGGTCTCTTTCGGCGAATTGCTTCACGCAAACGTCTCATAACGCCCAAATAATACTCTTTGTTTACTGTCTGGCCTTCTGGCAAAAATTCATGATGCACTACACCGTTGTAATCCATGAAAACCGTCAGCATTGCCTTCTTCTTTGACTGAAAACGACGTGGTTTTTTTGGTCTCGGCTCATTTGGTGAACGCCATTCACTTGCCTGATGTCTGGATTGCGTGTCGTACTCATAAACCCACGTCTCGTCTCCAGTAATGATCCTTTTGATGAATGTGGGATCGGATTCAGCCTCGCAAATCATGTCTTTTGCGACGTCAACACGGTCTCTTTTTTGCATGAAATTGAGGTCTCTTGGCACCAACTTTGCTGCTACACGACGGAAACCCAAATCATTAACCACAATGTCTTGGGCGGATCCATAGGCAATGTTCAAGTCCTCCGCTATTTCTCTGATGGTTAATTTGCGGTTATTGACCAACATTTCTTTTACTTTATCAATTTTTTCACACACTTTCGATGTCGATGGTCTGCCACTGCGTTCATCATCTTCGATTGACTCACGACCACTTCTGAACCGCTCGTGCCACTGGTAAACGACCATTTTTTTTAGAGAATCGTTGCCGAAACACTTTTCCAACATTTCCAACGTCCGTGCGCCACTAAATCCGTTTTTTACGCAAAATTTAATACAAGTTCGTTGTTGCAAATTTAAATCCATTTCTGCAATTGTAAAAAATCGCCAACACACACAGAGATAGATGTACTCTTGGCTACGTAACTTTTGCAAATGTCAAGTTATGACACTAAGATTTAAAGGGAATATCAACAACAGATGTACCAATTTAACAAAAAAACCAGAACTCAAATCGGAACGATGGGAGCGCCACACGGTGGTTATTCCGGGAACTTTTTGATCAAGGTAGTATATTTAAATATTCCGCTTACGGAATCCACTAAATAAGCAAAATTATAATTATCTTCAAACCCGTTCAAAGATTTCTTTGTTCTCCCTCTCTACATGACTTGTGCACGCAATTCTATTCCATTCAAATAATTCTTCACATATAACAGGTGTAATATTTGAAATGTAATGACATTTAGCCGAACTGTGATCTTATGTCCAAAGGAAAGCCTGTCAAAACCTACAAATAATCGATCAGTATTCCTGAAAATATTTTTCCATCCGCACATACTCGTCCCTAATGCGCCTTATAATAATCTAAATGCTGTGGATATTCCGGTCTCTCTCCAGATAGCAGCCCGTTCCCTCTTCGATTAAGTTCTCATAAACATACAAAGTTCCCAATCTCATTTAGGCGCACCAAGCTACTGCTTAACCGACGAATATAATTCCGTGATTAGTAAACCTAATAAATTTTCCTTTGATATTGGACCCAAGTCTCATGGACGAGAGGCGCTCCGTCGTGAAGGATGTGGATTTGATTGGCTCTATGGATCAAAATTCCCTCCTGGAGAAATGGGACAACTTGGACTCGGCGTTGAGGGGGCTCACGACGCAGCGTGCCCAGGCCTTCGATCGGCACTTCCCTAAACAGGTACGAGCAAAATTGAGAAGCAGCGACGTCAGCAGCAACCATAGCAGACGTAACGAGCACTCAGGGGAATATTCTGAGGAGAAATATGTTACCACGGGTCCGTTTCTCAAATCCACCATTCGACACTCCTCATAGTTTACTCGACCTGGATTTTCTCGTCAGCATAACTGCTCCAAAATATCATGATACCTTTTAAGTGAATGCCTGTCAGAAAATTCTTCACATTACATTTGAAATTGTTTTAGGCGAGCTCGTAAATTGACTCTTAGATCTGAGAAACGGACCCCAGATAGATATAAAAAACATACACCACGAGTGAGTTCGTGTATAATAGTAAGTATGACTTTTGTGTACCAATGAATCCTTCATAAGGAAACATGCCTTAAAGGAAAATTATCTTTAATGTATTTGAGAAGAACCATTTGGCAATCTGGAAGTGATTCAAAATAATTATTCAGGAATCCTTAAGGGCGTAAAGATATAAGACTGGATTAATAAATTATCCAACCATTCAAAGACTGTGATCTCAAATACTGTTAATGTTTTTCCAGATCTATGGTCAACAACATCTTAAGCCATGAAGTCATGATACCAAGAACCTTTGTACCAATTTCCCTTTGCTCATTCTCAATTCTTTCACCTCTGTTTGTTGGCAACAGTATTTTGCATGTTTTAATTAATATAACAGCCATTACCACCACAGTGATCAGACTAAAGTTTGCCTGATGGGTGATCACATAATGCATCCAAAACTAAATCTTAATTTGGTCAAAACTCACACATCATATAGCTTAAGTGGAGTTGAGAGTGTCATCAGGATATGAACCTGGCACCTTTAATCAGTAACTGGACAATCTCCTCACAGGCTACAATGCTACAAGGAAAATACGAATCATCCAAAACAAATAAGAAAGGATGGCAGGATGTTCTTTGGTGTATGATAAGAGTAATCTCCAAAAATCTAAGTATTGTTTTTCAAGACTTGAAAATGTAAAATAAATTGGAACTCCATGCATAGTTGACACAAGGGGTCTGAAATAACGTTGACCCATCTCATAATAAGAGAAAATATGCCGCTTGAGATGACTGATGAGAAAGAATGAAATTTTCAAACATTAGAAGAAAAATGAAATTGGATAATGAGTCTCCAAAAAATCCAAGCATTGGATAAGAATGCTATGCAAAGGTGGCAAAAGAAGCCTGAAATAATGTAGAGCCATCTCAGCTTAAATGCAAGTCTTGGGAATATGCACGTGGATTAGGATGATTGATTATAGGTTAATTTTGGTTCAAATTATGATCAATATCTTGCTGATAGCAACCCATTAACAAATTAATAATCACTGACTTAAAGATGCCCTTCACAAAAACATTTTTTATCATCTTAAGGATTTCTTATAAAATTATTTTCTTTACGGCGGGGCATAATTTGTACAGAAATCTCAAACAATATTTGAGATAAATTGAATTATTCAGTCTTTCCCACATTTTTTTGCAATACTGGAGATTCTAACTAAAATCGAAATATCATGTCTCAAAGAAATGATTGGCCTAAAAAATATGGTAATATTAGCCATAAGTGAAACTACTATTCCAGAAAGTCTTGACAAAGTTTTTAAGCTGCGCATATGAAATGATATGGCACCAATTGAAGCTACTGTCTTTAAAAATTACATTGAAACTGTTATATTATAAACTATTTTGTTGCCTTTGAATGACATAATAAATGTTACTGGGTATTTCACTTCTTAAATTATATGAACTAGTGATGTTCTATTTTCTAGGCAATAATCTCATATATTGTACATCATATTGTGATAAACACTCCACTAACACACACAGTGGAGTGTTTTCTACGAATAGCAATTTTAATAAAGTAGAGGAATGGTATTGGATGCAGAAGGAATTACCTATTATCAAAGACATTTCAAAGGTTGTTTGAATAATGCAGGTACTAAATGAAATGCTACAACACTAACAGACTGGTGGTATACCCCATAATGTAAACCTTCTTACTGTAAGCTTAGTGATTTTTCATTTCATTTAGTTTATAATTTCCTATCTGCCGTCTTGCTCCCAAAATGCTGGAAATATCCTTCATTGGAAGTAACAATTTATCTTAATACCATATTTTAAATCATATCTTTCACTAGACTGATTGATATAGCCATGTTTTAAATGCTTTTCTATAGTTCCTTCATCAGGAAATTTATAACAGAGATGGAAAAGAACTGGGAAGGGACCTGGTGGCAAATATTATTCAGGCAGGTCGAGACCTGGGGATCAGCACATATAATGATGCCCTAGAGTACTGCGGTCTGAAGAGAGCCAAGGAATTCAATGACTTCAAAGATACCATTCCCAGAAAAGTAAGTACAAGATTATGCTTCATTTGAAATTATTGATCTGAATAGGAGTAAAATTACTCAAAAAGGAAAGCTTAAATAATTTCCTAATTATAATACTCACACAATAAATAATAAACCTAAAGCCAATTTGTCAATACTCAATTCATTGAGTAAATTCAATTCCATGGCATTGCAAATGCATGGTACAACATGCTTCATCCATTATAGTATCATGGGTAAGTGAATAAAAGGGTTAAATCCAGGGATGTATGATGAGCTTCATTTGGGTGAGGGAGACTTCCTGCAAAATAAACAGCTGAGTGATTGGTAAACTTTGTGAACAAAAATTAGCAAATGAGCATTTCAGAAAAAGACACAAGTCTTGGGAACAGATTTGAGGGCACTGAAGGTAGGGGTTTGAGACCAAAGTAACCAAAGGCATTCAAATTACTGCTATTGAAAGTTAGAGTGAAAGGAGTAGGAGGGATGAACAAAATTCTTGCTCATTACCAAGGTCAGTATTTCCATTAGTAGCTGCGAGGAAATGTGCGATTGTCCAGATTCAAGCAACTCACTCAATATTAATTTGGTGATTCAATCCACATCCACTCATGAAACAAAACCAAACCAGCTAAGCACATCTCTTTTATATTTATCTACTCCTGGTGCACCCCATTGGCATCCTTTCATGAGCTGCCCATTACCCACTTTTTCTATCCAATCTTCACCGCAAATAATATCCTAAATCTCTCAACCACTTCATTCCAACAACGTTTTTCTAATCTTGGTACACCAAATTTTCAGCTCATGAAATAATGTGGGGAGGGGTACATATTTATGTAGAGTTATTTTTGCTGAAATAGATAAAACAAGGGATTACAAGCAATGCTGAGTACATTATAAAGTCAGTGCCATAGTTGCCATGAAATGAGAATAAATATAAGGCAAAAAATAGAGGTTATGCAGTTTTCAAGAAAGAGAAAGGCTAAGTTGAATATTAAAATAGGAGTCTATAAATTAGAGCAGGTGGAACAGTTTACGTATCTAGGAAGTGCTTTGGACAAAAATGGTCAAAGTAGCAAGGGCACAAGGAGAAGATTGAGTTAGGGGAGAAATTTCCACAAGAAGGAGAGAATTGATGACACAGATATTGAGTAATGATTTGAGAAAAGACTTATCAATACTTTGATATGTAGTGTGTTTTTGTGTGGAGCAGAATTGTGGCTATTGAAGTAAGATAATAGGTGTAGAGAGGAGCCTTTTGAAATGTGAGCGTAGAGAAGGATGGAAAAAGTAAAGTGGATAGACAGAAAAAAATTAGGAAGTGATAGGTAAAGCAACCGTCTGCACCAAATAATTGGTGGGGAAGGGGAGACGGTTGTTGGTAAAAACCCTAAGGAAGCAGGAAAGATGGATGCCGAGCATTTTGATTGACAATGGGATGTTAAAGGCTGTGATAGAAGGGAGAATATTAGGTAAACGAGGAATAATATGGAATGGATTGGACATGATGCATGGAATGAAAGAAGGTAGAAAATATGTGAAATTGAAGAAGGATTAATTGAAGGGTCAGGCATTTGGTCAAGAGAGATTAGGGCATTGCTGGTGTACTGTATTTTGTTAGGAGAGGTAGGATAATTCTTACTGTAATATTTGATTGCCAGTGTCCATCCAAAACCTACATGAACTGGTAGATGACAGATAATAATAGATATTTATTTCTTGATATGCTCCATAAACTATGCAAGAACTTAGTGCTAACATATGCATGCCTATTAATTTCTTCATTTACCTTACCACTTTTCACAAATATTTTTCTAGGATTTCCAAAATCATCCACTAGTTCAATTATTTCATAATTTCATTCTCTATGCAATCATTCTCATTGTTCCCTTGCCAAAAGTGATTATTTTTCTGTCATATACATTTACCTTGGATTATATCCCTCTCCCCTCACTAAAGCTCTACAGGGCTCCCTGTAGAGCTTTTAGGCTCTCATCCAGAAACACTGAAGTCAAAAAATAGAAGAATGATTGCCTTTATTTAATTGTGTATTAAAATAAAACACTGAACAGCCATGACATTTGGCATCAATGTTTCACAAATGCTTCATTTGAGATCAATGCGTCAATATCTTAGTCATTCTTACAGTATATATGCCACACTATTCTCATACATAGACAATCATTTCCCATATGCTCATTCATCCTATATTCTCTCAAAATTCTCTAATAATTTCCTCCATGTACCCTCTTCATGTTAAACAAATTTTGCTACCACAATAGAGAGCTATTCGCTCTCTTGCTAATATACCACCACGTGATTCCCACAAACCTTTTTTATGAGGTACACAATCATGACTGTATTTAGGTTATGTATCTTTAAGGCTCTGATTCATGCAAAAGTTAATCCAGAAACTTACCGATTAAGATATCACATCTGTAACTACACCGCAAGAGGTAAAGTGAATCTAAATACTGCTTATTGTAAATTGTGATCAACCTACAACACATTTCATAATATGAACATACGACTGAATAACTATCTGCCTGCTCAGTTGATATTGGACTGTATCCAGGGTTTAAAGAATAGGGTATATACCTGGTTACTTGCTCACCCACTCTACTCATTGGATGAATTCTTTTGTGGCAATCTTCATTGCATTTAAGAACTTATATAGCTAGCCTGCAAAAGTCAATGCAGAAGTACCTGATCTGAGGGAAAGATAGTGTCTCAAATCTCCTTTATAACATCTTGAAAGCCTTTTACTTGTAAAATTTTGTCAATCATGAAATTATATATGCTAGCCAATATTGGCTGTCATTGACTGGTCATCTTATAATTAAGTCATCCACCTCACTACCATTTCTCAGCTGATGTTGGCTTGCCAGTCTTTACTCTATTTGGTCAACATTATTTAACATTATTTAGCCTTGCCAAAAGCTACTGACTATTCGTTGCATAATGTCAAACAACTAACAAGAAATGTAGTACATATATAAACTTCTCATAACTATAAATTCTTCTTTTTGCAGGAAATTGAAGAACTGAGAGAAATCTACTCTTCTCCTGAAGATGTAGACTTAGCAGTTGGGCTCTTCATTGAAAAGACTGAGGAAAAGGCTATCTTAGGTCCCACGAGCAGTTGCATCTTAGCAGAACAGTTTGCTAGAATTCAACAGGGAGATCGATTCTTCCCCAGTGACACTGATTACAAGACTTCCTTCACCAGAGGTTGGTCATTGACATTCTCCGACAGATCATTGGAAAGGAGAAGTGGCATATAAATAATGCTTATAACTCTATTGACAAGTACAATTGCTTTCTCCTACCACAATTGTCCACAATTTTTCGTACTTCCATTTGGACAGAAGTTGACTTCCCCAAGGAAAATACTTTTCTATATGGTCAAGTCTTCAGCATTTTCAGTATATCTACATCATTCGTACTTCATCATCTGTAGAAAAGTTTCTGAGATGATTTTTCTTATAGCAAAAAGCATCTTCCAGTATAAATAACCATATTTATATATTTATAACCAAAGTGGAATGTTATTCGGAAGTTTCTAAACGCCTTCTAGTAAGCAGGTTGCATATATGAAATTTACAAGTAAAAAATCATTTCCATTTTAAACCTAAATCCCTCAGACAAATGGCAGTACCATGGACAAGAAAGAACTTCTAACAAAAACTACCCTAAAGATAATTTAATCAAGGGAATCAGTTTGTATTGGTCTTGGTCAGAACATGCTTAGTGATCATTTTTTTGATAATGTTAAGAACAAGAGTTTTTAGTAAAATGATTTCCAACTAGACCCAAACTATTATTTACATATGAGAGAAACAAAAAATGCTTTAAATCTCATACCCTATCACCCTCTGAAGTTACATGCTGTCTTCATGAGCCTCTACGTACATATATCACATTGTTCTTTATATTGCACTTTCAAATTACACTATTTTCTGCAATCTATTTTTAAAGCTAATTTATGTCGCCTGAATGGTGAAGTTCTTCATAATTTTTTATTTATTTATTTGTATAAATACAGTACAAACTCAGTAGCATTAATTTGCTTTCCTAAATTTAGAAATGAAAAGGTAGGCTTGTTGAATTTGTCATTAAATCAGTCTAAATACAACTCAATAAATGCAGGTAATGACAATGAATAAATTATTTGGTTGGTTGAGAGTGAGATTGAGAATTAGAATCATATCAATAAATTATATATAAATGCCCTTGTGATCTGACAGGAACAATATCAAATTTGAAGAAAACAAAATTCTTCACTTTTTCTTAGGAACAAGTAATAAATGGTAGGGTCCTTAGCAAGTGCCACTATAATAAAACCAGCCATGGGCAAGATGAGGAAATTTGTAAGTGAAAATTACTCTTCACAGGAACTTCTCTGCGCACTTTTCTGTGTTCTGCTGAAACTTTCTCAATACAATCTCAAATAATTGATGATTGAGAATTTTTCCCCACCTAATTCTCCGTGATGTTTATCATGCATACATTTGAAATTAAAGTATCACAATTTAAACAAGGAATTCACAACTGTGCCTTCAGAAGAATGGACTGTGAAGAAATTGGTTGTTACCAGATGGTGATGAGGTGAGGGACTATGGTTTAGGCACGAGGAATGACCCGCAGGGAGAAAGCAATTGAATTCTGCAGGAGACAGGGGTTAGTCATCACCAACACTTGGTTTAGACACCAAAAAAGACACAGGTATTCATGGAAAATGCCAGGTGACTCAGAGATGTATCACCTAGATTATATTCCGGTTAGACACAGGTTTAGGGACAGTGTGATAAATTCGCACAGCTTCCCGGGAGCGGATGCAGACTCAGACCACAATTTAGTTGTTATGAAATGTAGCATCCGTTTCAAAAAGATAAGGCAGGGGCGGCGAGTTAGAAAATGGAATGTAGAAGCATTAAATGGTTTGAGAGGGAAGGAATACAAACAGGCAGTAGAGGAAATCATGGAGAATGGTAAAGAGCTAAGTACTATCGAAGAAAAATGGGAAATGATCAAGAAAGGGATATCAAAAGCCGCAAAAGACATTATTGGAACCGTTAATGCTAAAAGGACTAGGAAACCATGGATCACGGATGAGATGATTACAAAGATGGATGAGTGGCAAAAATGGAAGAATGTAAATACAGAATTAGGCAAAATGAAGTACAAAGAATTAAACAATAAATTGAGGCGGTCAACAAATAAAGCAAAAGAAGTATGGTGAAAGGCGCAGTGCGAGGATATGAAAAGTCTGCAGAGGAAGGGTGAAATTGGTGTGCTGTATAGCAAAGTTAAATCGTTATCGGGAAGTAAGAAAGGGAGATCTATGCTAACAGTTAGAGATAAGGCAGGTAAGGTAAAAGAGTTGACACCGGAAAGATCCAGGAGAGATGGAAGGAGTATATAGAAGAACTGTATATTAAGAACTTAGACCAACAAAGTTAGACATAGAAAATGGGCATGATGTTGAGGAAGATAGCTTAGGTCCAGGCATTCTCGACGATGAGGTAGAAAGGGCATTAAGGGAGATGAAACTAACTAAGGCCATGGGGGTGGATAACATTCCCGCGGAACTATTGGAATGTTTAGGGAAATGTGGGAGGAAGAGGCTATATGGGCTGATTCGTAGTATTTATGAGGAAGGAATTTGGCCGGAAGACTTTGTGAGATCAGTTTTAGTTCCTATTCCGAAAAATTTAAAGGCTATATCATGTGAGGACTACAGGACGATAAGTTTGATATACCATGCAGCTAAAGTTGTTCTCAGGATCATAAAAAAAAGGATAGAGAGTAGGGCAAATGATTACTCAGGGGATGATCAGTTTGGGTTTAGGAAGGGGAGAGGTACACGTGATGCCATTGCAGTAATGAGATTATTAATCGAGAGGAATATATAATACAATAAGGAAGTATTTACCTGCTTCGTAGATTTTGAAAAAGCGTTCGATAGAGTGAATTGGGAAAAACTAATGAGTATGTTGCAGAAAATAGGAATAGATTGGAGGGACAGGAGGCTAATCAGCTACCTGTACATGTCAGACGGCGAGTTGGGAACGGGGAGTCCGGATGGGCAGAGTTAGGAAGAGATGTAAGGCAGGGTTGCCCATTATCACCATTGCTGTACAGCGTATATGTGGAGGAAATGTTTAAAGAGGCATGGGAAGAACTGGAGGTAGGAATGAAAGTGGGCGGGGAATTCGTAAAATCAGTTAGGTTTGCTGATGACCAAGCTTTAGTTTGTCAGTCAGCCAAGGGGTTGCAAGCATTGCTGAGTGAATTGGAAATTCAGTGCGACAGGTATGGGATGAGAATCAATATTAATAAAACAAAGGTTATGCGATTTTCTAGAAAAAAAGGCTAAGCTTAACATTAAAATAGGAGGGCAAAAACTAGAGCAGGTAGAACAGTTTACGTATCTCGGTAGTGTTTTGGACCAACACGGTCAAAGTAGTAGGGACGTAAGGAGAAGAATTGCGCTAGGCAAAGAGGCTTTCACAAGGAGGAGGGAGTTGATGACAGGGACGTTAAGTAAGGATATTAAGAAAAGACTCGTAAAAACTTTGATATGGAGCGCAGCTATGTACGGCACGGAAACATGGTCATTGAAGCAGGAGGATAGACGTAGACTGGAGGCTTTTGAAATGTGGGTGTGGAGAAGAATGGAATAGGTGAAATGGACAGAGAAGAAAACAAATGAGGAAGTACTTGGTATGGTGGATGAGGACAGGGGTCGGTTGGGAGAAATCCTATGGAGGCAGGAAAAGTCGATTAAGGAGGTATTGACCGGCAGCGGGATGTTGAAGACTGTAATTGAGGGGAGAATGTTAGGCAAACGAGAAGGAACAGGATAGGGATGTTGGACGGGATGAAGGGAGGAAGAAAGTACTCAGAGCTGAAGAGGGACCTGATGTAAAGTAGGATGTTTTTTTTGCTAGGGGTCACAAATTATTTAATTAGTAATTATGTCCATCCAAAAACCTACCTTAACCGGTAGATTACCTAATAATTATAATAATTGTTTGTATGAAGGTTTCTGTGGCATTGAATTGCTTGCCTCTGCATTTCTGGGTTCTCCATCCAAGTTGGTTGTGACCAACATGGCCAACGGGGATGGAGAACCTGGAAATGCAGAGACAAGCATTATTGATGATGTTTAAATTTAAGAAACATAAATATCTTATTCTATTCCACCAGCACAACTTCAATCCATCATTGATGTACACTTCTCTACTCTTGTGTGTGAAGCATCAGATTTTGTATCAAAGATGCAGCTGCATGCTTTCCTACCAATTTCATCTCAGTAAGTATCAGTGGTAAAGTATTGGGAATTGATGGGCAGTGTGGAAATGAATTGTGAGTGAATATGTAATTATACCAATCTCACAGTCATATTTCTGGAGGAAAGAAAATTAATTTTTGTGTTCACTAAAATATGTTAAAATATATTTCAACTTCTGAAATATTTTAAACGTCTCCTATCACATTGAACAGAACTCTCCATTTGTGTTTCAAGTGAGGGAATAATATTCTCCTCAATGACTGCCATATTTAACACTGGAGAAAAATATTGTTAAAACTAAGTTCATTTGGCAATATTACTTCTACCTTCAAGTCTCTGTTAAAAGCATATTATAAAAGATTTTTAGTATCTTGGTTTGAATATGCCAAACTGCTAGGTTATCCAGCTGTGGCCACACTCAGCGTCACTTTGCTAGGTAGTGTAATTGGAAGGAAGCTCTGACCACAGGGGGTACAGGTTTGCAGTAAAAACATGCAACAGGTCTGTCTTTCCAATTTGTGTGGAATGAGATATAACTCTATCCATATTGAATGACCACTAAGAATCTGTGATATGCCTCAAGGAACCTACAAATTATAGAATTCCATAAAGACTGTTATTAAAAATGTATGGAAAAGTATTGTAGAAAAGGATTGGGGTATGCTGGAATGCTTCCATCAATATTTACTGGCATGTTCAGGCTGAGTAATATATTCAATGATGAAAAACCTAAAAAAATTACCAAATAAAGACTAAAAAAAGTGATGGCATTAAAGTCTCAATACATAATTGTTTTAAAACATGCATTCCTTACTTTCATATTTAGGTATCCCATTTATTCAGCTTAACTGACATTACTTTTTGATGCAATAACAACGTGCATGTGTCTCAAATAATGATACTGTCGTTAAATTCCATCTAAACAATTAGTGGGAACTGATTTAACAAAGCTCTTTTCAAATTTAAGCTTTGAATGTTAAGTCTTGCCCAAATTTTTATGATCCCTCATACGATTTTTGAATTAATTCTTATTGACAGTGAAGTTTCTTAGATTAGGAATTGGAGCCCTTTGACTTTTCTTAAGGTAAAATCAGTGTTATGTTACATTTAATAATTCCTTCTTTCTAGAAACCCACTGATGAGTTGCAACAAAATACCCGAGCTGAACTTACATCCATGGTATCGAGCCAAACTAGCAAATAACAATTGCAAAGACTAAAAATATAATAACAAAGAAGTTTATCAGAATCCAGTTCAAGTAAAGGTAAAATGAAAACATTTGATTCATCTATTTGATAGATACTAATTTATTTGCCACATCATAAGTATCATATTTTCATTTTATATTTTTCAGTTGCAACAAGTTTTAATCGTGGAAGTGAAACAACTATCACATGATGACTGACACACTTCACTGAATGAAGCCTCATAAATATAAAAAAGTATTTATTTAATTTCTTGAAAATTAATATTATTTGAAAGAAATAATTATTAACTATAGACTTAGGTATGAATTATTATGCTGAAATGTTGGCAGGTGAATAAAAATGTTGAAATCAACATTCATCATACTAGAAAAAAATCCATATTGGTCTCCTCCTCTAAATAAATTCCATGAGACTGGCTCTTATTAAATCCACAACATACATTATCTGCAGGTGGATCACCTAGTGATGCATCACTAAAACTTTCAATTTTCAAGATGGAAACTGGGAGGCAAGATTTTTCAAGAAATGTGCGCAAATTATAGAACTTAAGCTCCTCTGAAGATTGAAGTTTTACAACTAGGATATGAATAAGCCGTGTTTTCTAAATAAGGGAAATTACCTTTCTGACTTTGGGAAATACTTTTATCCATTGATATACCATGGATTTATACAAGTTTCTCACTTGACAGCCAGTCAACTGCAGATGCCCTCTCAGCATTCAGTACTTACAGTTACAAATAACTAACATTTCTCGGACCTGTTCTAAAATAGAGAGTGCACTTCTTAACTTGTTGTTCCCTCATTCTGCTTCCACTCAAATGCCCTTTGCACACACTATCCCTAACTTGTTTCACCACTTCTCTTCCACTTAAATGCCTTTTGTTCACTCTCTTCCTTGCCTTATTAGGTAGTAAAAACCCAAACAAATCCTATTGAGCTTGTTTTACTGCCACACATTTTTTGGCATTCCTTGCTGACCCCTTTTCCATGCCATCCATGATTCACGCTAACCTTTAAGCCTGACTTGTTTACCTTTATCAATCCCATTTGAAACAACTGTCTAAGAGTCCTCCCTGAATATGTCCTTCACTACTCCCCAAGGTATAGTTTCGGAGAATCAAAAACTGGAGTTGTTGTACCAGCCACCCAATATCCCTTCTGATCTTCTGTCTTGATGCTATGTTTACCAAATGAAAAGCCCTTAGTCTAGCCAAACTAGGATAATCCAACAAATGGGCTATGTTTCTGCGTCTCCTCAACACACTACTCTTGTCAATAGAAAGTCTTCATCTGACTTTCTGACTTTGGAGAATCTGACTTTGGAGAATCAAAAACTGGAGTTGTTGTACCAGCCACCCAATATCCCTTCTGATCTTCTGTCTTGATGCTATGTTTACCAAATGAAAAGCCCTTAGTCTAGCCAAACTAGGATAATCCAACAAATGGGCTATGTTTCTGCGTCTCCTCAACACACTACTCTTGTCAATAGAAAGTCTTCATCTGATTTAAAATCAGTTCACTTAGAGGTTCTCCTTTTGCCACAACTATTGTTAGTAAATATACAAATACATATGTTCAATACCATTCATTGTACAAAGGTTAGCAAAGGTATCATATGCGAAAGAGGTACCATTATCAGGAGCAATTTCTATGGGTAGCCCAAATGCAGAAATAATAATCTCAAATTGCAAAATACAAGGCATATTTGAAAAGTAAAGGTTATTTTCTTATACTTAAATATTAGAAGTTAGAGCAAGTTGTGCACATGCAGTGCCATTTATTGATTGCTTCCAAAGCCACTGAAGTTGGTTTGCATGTGATTCAATCTTTGCCTGCAAAAGACTCACCAGCTTCCCAAATTCGTCAGGAGTATTGGCTAGTTTATAGACATGCACTAATGAGTGAAGGAAAGGTAAGAAAATTGTATCCAGACTCTAGAAATGATGGCATAAATGTCACATGATCAAGTGAATGTGAATCCAGATGTGATGAAAATGTTTAATAGGTGAACCAAGAAATGCATTCTGACTGACAATTGAGAATTAGTACCCAGGCTGATTAATTTACTCTTGCTGGATGGACCTATTTTTTCCATATTGGTGCAGAAAAGTACAAATATCACAATTGTGTGTGAGGTGGGTACAGAGAATGCTTACTGACCAGCAGAAAGAGCAAAGAGTGTTGATTGGACAAGCGTTTTTAGACGACTATCCCCAGTCCTGACCTTGCACCTTGCTGCTATTTCCTCTTCTTGCACTTGAAACAGGGGCTTGATGAAAAGTGTTTTACCAATTACAAAGAACTCAAGAACTCCATTGCTCACTGGTTCAATTCCCATGCGACCAACTTCTATGCTGAGGGATTAAAGAAGCTGATACAGCGTTATGAAAAATGCTTAGAAGTGAATGGTGATTATATGTATGTAGCAAAGTGAAGTAGGTTCACAGTAAGGGGAAACATTCAATAAAACTTTTTTCAAACCAAATAGACCAAACTTAAAAAATAACCATTATATTTCATCTAATTTCCATGGTTCTTTATTCATAGCCATTCAGAAGAGCTATTTACTTAGTATGTTCAATAAAGAATGATCATAATATTTTGAACAACATACCTTTATTGACCCTGCAAATTTTGATAGTACTCAAAGTAATCCCCATTAAATGTAATGCACTTGTCCTACTTTTTTTTCTTTCAATATATACTGGAAACCATTTTTTGATATCTCCTCCAAATTGACCTCAGTGGTCTTACCTTCTGATAAAGAAAAATGTTTTCCACAAAGATGTCTCTTCACATTGGGGAGCAGGGAAAAGTCACAGAGGGGATATAGACAGTTCTGGGCTATAAGGAGGATGAGAAACACATGTCACATTGATTTTATGGAGATATTCAAAATGATATGAACATAACTGTCCCACAAATTTGGTTTATTTTTGAGGTGTTGGTGATGCCAGAGATTGCCACACAGATATTTTCTGTTCATCCTCAGAATCAAATTAATGTATCCAAGTTCCATTTGCAATAAAAACCTTTAAAAAGAAACTTCAGAAAAATGATTCTTCTGTTGCATGAACTTCAACTGCAATCAAAACTGCACCCAAATGTCTCCTAGCCCAGTATGACCCTGAACTCACTGCGCAAAAACATATATCTTGAAATTTTTCTGTAACCAAATTTTGGGTGGTACCATTAAAATTTTCAATATTCATGATAGTACACATAACAATGTTGGAAAATCTTCTCTGATATGGGTGTTTGTAATCATTTTCAATGCTACGCTTAGGGGTTAGGTGGGAGAAGGTACTACATAGACTCAATTTCGCTCCAATACAAAAAAAACAATAATTACATAAATGGCAACAACTGTGCTAATGCTTACTTTAGACATTAGCACAATTGCAGCCATTTATTTATTTATTGTCTTTTTTGTATTGGGATGAGATTGAGCAGTGTACCTCTGGGTCTACCTTCCTTTGCAATTTATTGTCTGCCATTTTAAAGCATTTTAAACCATCTTATCGGTGTGCTATAGAGAAGAAGAGACTCTCCGTAAGCCTCTTTCAGCACTACATATGCCTGGACTGATGGTTTGTTACAGTGAATGCAAAATTTCAATGCAGCATATCCCTTGTCACATGTTAATACCAAGATTACCATATGCAAACTGAAGTTATTTCAACTTAAAACAGTTAACCCAGACAGTACTAGAGTCAAATCGATGAAACTTTTACTACATATAAATTACACATCAAGCTTACTATGCACAAAAATTAATTTTTGCACTGTAAATTACGGGAACAAAATACATAGTGATGACTCTATTGAATAGCTCTTGCATAATTAGCAATACAGTTTCATTTGCAAGTTGGCCCGCCAAAGCATGTGTTTTCTATCCCTGGGTCAATCAGGTTTAGTGCAGACTTGTAGTCAAACTCTTTTATGTGCAGTCTTGAACATTATCCTGGAGGTATATGAATTACTCAGAGATTCTAAGACTTGATCTAGTTTAGGCCACCGTGCATAGAGCCTCATCAAGGACTTCATGGTTACCATTCCTAAATAACTTGAATTGTGCTAATTTAAGATATTCAGGCTGTTTGACTCTTATTATAGTATGGTTTGCCTACTTCAAAGATCCTTCATCAGCTGTGAATTCATCCCTTTTATTTTGAACAGCCTAAATACTTCCTTTGCAATTCATGGCCCAGAAATGAATTAGGTAATTAATTACCCAACTGATTACTGGGCTCTGAATTAAAAATTTAATATACATTAACCTTTTCCACAGGTTTACTCATTTATTTCATCTGCAATTTGCCTCAAGTGCCCCCTTATTACACCTTGACAATTTTATTTTTCCTCTTTAAATTATTAAAAATTTAATCATAGCCATAGAACTTACATTGGCGATGAGAAGAGTGCATATTCTTATTCTTAACATAAATTATTCATTGAACTTGAAATTAAACCACTTGGCTTTTCCACAGAGAAAAAAAAATTATTTACTACCTAGGTTTCATTATGGTATAATATCATCATGACCTGATGATGCTATACCATAACGAAGCCTAGGTAGTAAATAAAAAATGTTTTCTATGTGGAAAAGCCAAGTGGTTTAATTTCAAGTTCAATATGAAGAGTTTCCACCAAGTGACGCCAGAAACTGTTTTATTTATAAATTATTTATATTAAAAAATATGTAAATAAAAATGGAGATTTAATGTGCATTTCTGCAATGAAATACAATTATAAGAGTAATGGCACGAATGGATTGATATATGGAAAAAGTCACGGAGAATATGATCCAAGAGACTAGAAAGACAAATAATATCAGAAACCTCAGGAGATACATCCATGCCTTGGGAAATGAGATATTTCCTCGGGCATGAATATATGTATATCATTTTAGAATAATGAAGTGAAATCAATATGAGATAAAGCTTTTTAGCTTTTATTGATCCTGATGCATAACAATTATTTCCCTATAACCAGTATGCAACCTTCCTTCTCCTGCTTTATAGCATCTCAAACTAAAGGAGATAGTATCGATTTTCGTAAATGACAAAAGAATCTCATGAGAAACGTCTCATAAGAAAAATGCCAATTGGACATGATTAGTCTATAGCAGATCCATGGAAATCTAAAGAAGGTTATAAATGCCTATCATAGTTTAGAAGTGGTACCCACCTATGATATGATGCTAGGACAGCTGACACCAACAAATCTCGAGATTGTTTATTTATAATAATGATGGGATAGGTGTAGTAAAATTGCACTATAACCTGCAAAAAGCTGTGGTCACAATAAAGTATTAGAACATTAAATGATTCTATGCACAGGATCATTTTAATAGAATAATTAATTCCAATAGATAGATTTACACATTTGAAGTAGTATCTTTTATCTTTTTGCAGTAGAAAGGGGTGTTACTACATTCCCAAATCCTTGCATCTAACTCCTCAGCATCATTTGCATCTTCTTCAGCCATTTCATAAACCCGTCTGACTTCAGCAATTCCCTGAAGCCTTGCTTTGCTTTCAGGAATAATTTTTCTCTGTGATCTTGACAGAGGGAACTCAAATATTCTTTCATCAATGACAGAACCTTCATAAATGGTATCTAGTGTATGAAGTCTTTGAGGTTCATACATTTTGTTAGATGAGGGAGAAACTGGCATGCCTTCAGATGTTCCTCTTCCTTGAGGATTAATCTGCAGTTTCCAAAAAGATAAAATAATTTTATTTGCTCACATATTATTGAACATGGTTAGCTGTATCTTAGACTGTAAAACTATTGTTTATAACAATAAAAGTTACTGGTAGTGATAACTGATGTGTCAGTTTAGTTTTACAGTTCCCAGTTTCTTTCGTGGATAACATGAAAACTGCAACATGAAAAATATTGCTTCCAGAATTAATATTAATGCTAAGTCAGATGAATTTTCACACTGTGAAACCTAGAAAAAGAATATAATACCTAATGTAGAATATCCATGAGATATTTTAAAACTGGAATGCCTTCTTTACGAAGTAGAACCTAAGAGTAAGTTTAACCTGCAGTATTATGTGCAGAAGGATTTTAATATAGTAATTTTTTTCACTGTAAATGTATAATATATGTATGCCGAGCTTGATTTATGTGGAGTAAGCAACAAGGTAGTTTTGCTATTTGAAGTCATCCAAGAGTATTCACACAACACGATGTGCGTTTATAATACCAAGGAATCTCAAGATGCCAATTGAATGTGAAATGCAGTCTGTGAACTGTTTCTTGAATATATTCTACTGTTTCGGCCTTCACTTCGTGGTAGTATTTCATATCCATACTAACAAAGTCCTTTTAGCATGTTTCTTTAATCCCAGGAACGGTAAACCTCCAAAAATTTATCATTTATTATCAATGTTGTACATGCAGTTGATACTTAATGACAAAGTTCCATGGAACATAGGGAAAATCTCACACTGGCAATGACAGAAAACTGCGGGTTTTAGAGATCTGGAGAAATCTGAGTGAGTTTAAATCAGCGTGGTCACTCCGAGGTTGGTTCACTGGAAGAGCCAAATGGCATGCTGCCTGACGATAGTCACTCCTAAGTTCCACCAGAACTGTTCATAATTATTGAAAATGCCATAAAAACTCTCATTATTTTTTCAAATTAATTCGTACCTTCAAGCTTCTGTTAAAATGATACAACTTTCAACAGCTACACATTATGCATTAAACTAGCGCTATTATCATTAAATTTTGCATCATAAATTAACTACACGAGAAGCACGTTTGTAATAAGTGAAAAATAACTAAATAATAATAAAAAATAGAAGAAAAAGGAGTAGTAAAGATGTAGAGAATAATTAAAAATGACAAAGCGAGGGAAGATTTATTGGAGGAGATAGAAACATTAAGGTTTAAGGAAAAAACGACCACAGTTTTAAAATAAAAATAAGAACTCAAAAAAATATTAGTTTTTAAACAGAAGTACGCAGTAAAATGTATGGAACCAGTTGCCTGAAGGGTTATTGAAGTAATTTCCATCAAATTTGAAGGAGGTTTAACAATTGCTGTCAAGCAGTCTCTAGACAAAGGACTGGGTGATAAACTTTATTTGTCGGTGATTATTACATTTTTTATTTAATAAACATATTAGTCCGTGATATGGACGGCCTGAGAGGTTGGATTGTGAGAGCATGTGGCGTCATAACGGTGCTTGATTTTGGAAGGCGTATGATGCAGAAAAGTGTTTGATTTTGGATGTCGGACGGTTCGTTGCTTTGTAGTGTGAACCCATTACATATTACATTACATGTCCATTACATATGGCCCAGGTGTGAACCTGGGCCATATGTATAGATTAGTAATGGACAGGTACGGTTGGGAACTTCGAGAATATTGAAGGGCCATTGTTTTTAAATTCATTTTGTTCCATCTGTATATATTCTTCTCGTGAATTATAAGGGTGCATAATCACTAGACCGTAGTCGCCGGGCCATTTGCCTAATTTTATCGTGATGTAAATTATAAAAACTCATTACTGAATAGCCCACGTACATCTCCGAGATTCAAATAAAAGATTAAACCCATTTTAATGAAATTAAGAATAAAAAGTAACTTTCCACTGTCCTTTATTAGCGTACAACCGGTTTCAACGCTCAAGCGTCATCATCAGGTCAGATCAGACCTGATGATGACGCTTGAGCGTTGAAACCGGTTGTACGCTAATAAAGTACTGTGGAAAGTTACTTTGTATTCTTAATTTCATCAAAATGAATTACCACAAGGTTGAGCCAGGAACAATTGAAGATTTATCCCATACTTATATAACAATAATAATTGGTTGGCGCTTGTATGAGACTTCCACGTACTGTTGCTACCTCATGCAGTGAATGCGCTCCTGTCTCGGGTTAAGTGCGCGGAAGTTGAGTGAAATTGAAGCAATAGACTCTAATTAATAATAAACCATTATCATGTAACTGTTAATATTCTTATTAGCTCCATCGCATTGCGGTATGAATGATCATGTGTGGAGCAGATATATTTAAGATGTAATTTTTCTCACGAATGATAAGGGATCAGAATAACGTTTTCCGATCGCCCTGGGGGGAGGGATTATATTTTTGTTTAAAGTAGCCTGGTGTGTAATCTCCCCCTGCCTCACATCCTAGCGGTGGTTTTCATGATACAATGCATGAAATGAAAACTTTACATGCGCTATCCATGATTTTACCAACAGTAGCCTACATTAGCCAAAATTTTAGCCTACATTATATAAATCACTTTGGTTTCTTGACGCCGGAGTTCAGCACACAAAAAAGTTTCAAAATTAACGTTTGTTTTAATCAAGGACACTTATTAGAAACGATCAGGTTCGTCAGAATTTTGAATGATTCTCTCCGACATTGATAGTACGAAACTTTGAAAACCATTATATTTACATAACTGTATTCGGAGGTAGGTATTTTTTAACAATAAAAATATTTCATACATTTTACAATACTTCTTATTCAGATTTGTCAAAAAGTAAATTTGAGTATTCAATTAGTTAATCCTAAGATGATGTACACTAATTAACTACATGCACAAAATATGAACGATCTCAGGTCCATATTTAAAACATTACCATGCATTTGCATTATTTTCAATTATTATGACTTACTTTTACAGGATCAACATTTGGAGCTGTGTTGCTTCTATCATATTCCATGTCTTCAAACTCAAATAGCATTTCACTGTTATCTTCATCTATTCTAATAAGAACCCTTCCTTCTCCGAGCATAAATGGTCCTCGAGTCATCTGTTTCGGCAATCTACACGAAAAAGGAAGCAACCTTGCTTCGAACGGTAAACATCTTTTATCCCTTTGAGAAAAGTATAATTTTATCATGGGAATACGTAAAAGATGGGATTCGTATTCATTAATTAATAATTTGCATTTCATAAATTCATTGTCTTCCGTCGTTGTATCTAATTCCTCTCTTTCGCTGATGCCTTCAACTTCACATTCTTCCTCATTTTCAAGTTTTGTGATTTCAAATCTTTCACTTTCTTGCATAATGCTTCCTTCCTTAAATGTGCTCTTTCTCATTTTTCTGCACTGGAGAAGAAGTAGATTTAGGTATGATTAATATATACTTATTAGTTGGTATTACCAACCTTTTACAAAATTTGATAACTCCCTCAGTGCAAGTGATTATTTCCACTCTGAAATATGATTATTTTATGTACGCGTAAGCGTAAAACCCAGCGGCCCAATATTTAAGTTATTATTAACACAGCAAATTTATTTACCAATGTTGCAAATGAATGCTTAACAAAAATATTCTATGAGTCAAGTCGGCATAGCTTTCTTGATTGATCGCTTTACCTTGATGGCTCGAGTCTTGAATGAAATTTACTCCTTCGGTTACATTCATATCAATAACATGGCTAAAAATCAAAATAAACTCGTGGCCAATGGCAACAATTTATAAACTTGCTGTGATCTAAAAACAAAACAATATGTGTTGGCATTTCAATCCTTCAATACAGGCGATTGCGATTACAACATCTACTCGTAGCTTCGAAATGCTTCAAAGCTAACGCACCTGTGTCACACAAAAATCTTTCTCTGTGAACGGTTTAGATGCATTGATTTTAATCAGTACTTTCAAAGGCTCACGGATTATGGTCGATAAATCAAGAATTACCCATTAAAATTGTCACTAGATTATGTGAGGTAGCTCATACCCGTCCTAAGCTCACAGAGGGAGAGAGTTTCACAAAAACAAAATGGTAACAGGTAGAGAGGGAACATAATTGAACTTTTCCCAGTCATGAACTTTACCGAACTCCTCATGCCTCTCCATTCCGGCCATGCTCTTTCTTCCTCCTAATTTTCTTCGGACCTCATCCATTCTACTCATTTCTTCCCTCTCTTTTATGTAAATCAAACTTCATTTTTTATATGGTGCTCTTATTTCTTATCCGTTGAGCTATTGATATCATTTGTTTTTCTTTGTTGTTTGTCTAATGTAATCGGCGTGATGCTGTCAGGAATAAATAAATAATACTTCAAGGACCTTGATATGGTATGATTTATGAGGTAAGGAAATTTATCCACTGGTTAAAAGCAGTACTGGAAAATATTTTCACCTTTTATCCGTCGCAGTCACGAGACAGTCTGGCCTTTCCTGTTATCCGCCCGCCGCTTTGCTGTATTGTCGCAAGCGCTTCCTTATCGCGCTTTTCCTAAATGAAGCAGACGTACAATACACCTTTTGAGCTTTTATTCGCTCGGCGATTATATCTGATCAGTGACGCATGGGTGGCAACCTCGAATTTATTGCTAAATTACTTCTTTATTTGAAGAAGTGGTGCAAAGTGGTCGTGACATTTAAGAACTGCGACAGATAAATACGCTTTTGCAAAGTGGAGGGATTTGATGAAGGGTACCAGAAGAAATGATTGAAAGAAAAACTAGTATAAACTAGTAATATAGAGCGCAGAAATGGACGGCGAGGAAACTTGCACACTGAAGCAAGAGTGTGAGCATAGACTGGAGGCTTTTGAGATATGGCCGCGGAGAAAAATGAAATCATTGCAATGGATGGAAAGAAAGGCAAACGAGATCGTTCTAAGCATGGCGGGAGAAAGGGTCGTGGCGAGAAAACAAAAAAAAGGCTGGAAAATTTGGTGCAAGGCTTTTGGAGTGGAGGCTATTGAAGACTGGTAGAAGGGATAATTTAGGTACACGAGGTAGAGGCAGGAAAAGAATTAGCACGTTGGACGGAACGAAGTGAGGAAGGTAGGTGTTTGCTGTATGAGGTGTTGAAGAATGGCGTACGTATAGTGATGAGGGGTCAATCATATTAATTTTTAGTGTTGTGTTAGGTTGGGTGGAGAAGTATAGAGTTTAGGCAATACATCCATCAAAAAGCCTTTCTAGTCACATAAAATAGCTCTAATAATAATTTGAAATGTTAAATATTTACTTTATTTGTATTTAGAAATAGTTTTGTCGTCAATGGAATGCTGCATGTTGTCCAGGTGTTGTCATAACGGCTATAAATAATAACAGAGCAACGATCATAATACGTAAGTTACGGTAACAGAGGAAAGGAATATATTAGGCAATGATTTTAATGTTTGAAGATACGCAAGTAATTCAACATGATTCAGCTCGTGGATTCAAATGTTATTAAACAATTAAATATTATTTGAGGTCCATAAATTCTAGATTGGTAACCTCGATGAAAATTCAGTGTTCTCGTTCCTGAAGAAAAGTCTTTCACCATCATGACACTCGATGACGATATTAACTTCAACACTAAGCCCGGCGAGAAAAGACTGATTAACTGCTGGAGCGAATAGCGGAATAACAGCACAACGGTCAGCTGTGCCAAGATCCGGTTCCACCCGTAAACGCGCAGAATTTACCGGCAATTTGCCGCGTTGCCAAATAACGCGCGCCGCTCTGGTCTGAGAAGCTGTGATTGCGATTTTCATTGGTGGATTCGGACTTGGTACTATCCGATATCACGAATTTAGACATGGATTTTCATCATGTGATTTCACATATGGATTGACGCACCACTACGCACAGCTTCGCACAAAACTATTAAAGGGGGCATATCCTCCTTGTTTTATTTTCTTGAATCTGGTTTTCCACTTCATTAGCATTAACACATGACCCGCATCCGCTTCCATGAAACTGAGCGAATTAATCATGCTGTTCCAAATCTGTGCCTACCAATTAATACGTATGATCTAACAAATATCTTTCTGAATCTCCGGGAATTTTCCTTGTATACCTTTGTGAACCTCGTACGCCTTTAGACCAAGTGTTCGTTATGAATAAGCTCTGTCTCCTCCAGGACTCCATTGCTTTCGCCCCGCCTTCTTTTCTTGTTCCTAAACAGTAGTCCCCTACTTAACTACCATCTCTCCTTCACCTACCATCGTGTTAAAATCCTCCATCATTATCAAAAATTTCCTTCAAGGTACACCCGCAAATATGTACTCTAACTGATTGAATACCTTGTCGACTTCTTCCTCCTTATGATTGCTTAGTGGCATGTACATGCATCTGAACGATGGCCTAGTTCGTTGGCTCAGCTTTTATTCCTACTAAAAATATTCTATCACTCGCCTTCTCTACACGATTCTTAATACTTTTTTCAGCACTAATTCCACTCCTTCCTGGCTCTCTTCCCCTGAACTCCATATTACCCCTTAATTATCGCTCCAATAATCCCTAATAATTCCTTAAAGTTCTATATCCCCTCTCTCCGTCTCCCACTTTATATTTTCAAATTCAATTGTCCTTAACATATCCCTAACATTCTACACCCATATTCTTACTGGCTAGATCTTCTTATGTGCCTTCTATGCTTCTTATGTTGATTCCGCTTAGTAAGGACTTCGTTTGATGGCGACCGCGGAAGGCTTTTCCTCTCCCACTCCCGGGCACGCCACACGACGAAGTGAGCCAGGCCCCGTGGTTGCCAGGGCTCATTTCTACACCATCATCATTATCAGTACCTCAATCCGAGGGTTTGTTTACTGCAACCCTCTATTCTTCTCTGTTCAGTGTTAATACCTTCGCCCCCTATGGGCTTCTGTTTTACTTCTAAATTTGTCTTAAGTACTTGTCTCTTAATATTCCTCGCGGGATATTTCGTTCAATTTTTCCTCCTATCATGTTTATAACTAATCCATTGTGCCTCAAGATGCGTCACAACCATCAAGTTTTTCTTTGCTGCACATTCTCCTTATGGTCCTATCCTCTTCTGTATACTTCCAACTTCCTCACTTTTTTCAATTAATATTCTGCAGTCCCCTCCAGCACAAGGTTTCAAAAGCTTCAATTCTTCGTCCGGCCACTTTTCCAAAGCTCCATGTCTCTGGTTCGTAGGGTGCCATGCCCCATAAGATTTTTATGACAAATCGCTTCCTTGCTTGCTACCTTGGGTTCTTTGAGCAAATGTAGTAGTATTCTCATCTTCATGAACGCCTTCTTAGCTTGACCTATTATTTACTTGATGATAGGTTTCTTTGGTAATACAATCATCACAGTCTACTGGTCCCAGAGTCTCCTGTAAGTCCTTTGACAGTTTATCACTATCGTAGCTATCTTGGATTATTCCAAAGATTATCCTTCGCTTTAACCCTGAGAACCTTGGTTACTTATCCGTTTATTTTGTCAGCTCTTGGTGCCTAGTTGTTTACGTTTTTAACGGCTGTCACGGCCGGATTCACTTTACAGTATTTTCAGGCTCAGTACGTCTTCTTCTACCAAGAGGTATTTTTAATGAAATCACCTTCAAGAGGTTTGGGTTTTTGGTAGAGGACTTCAATGTATTCCTTTTCTCTCTTACCTTGTCTTCATCTTCTATTCGTATCTTACCATTAGCATCTCGGATGCCGTGGAATTTTGTTTTTATTACTCTGAATTATTTATTCATCAGTTAATAATGTTTCTATGTTACTCCTATTCATTGTCACTGACTTTTTTGCAGCAGGTTTCTGTCCACTCTCCCTTGGCCATGTGCACTCTCAAATGATTTGGTTCCGCAACTTTTTACAAAGGGTTTCCTCAGTTTTATCTTTTGGATCCTGGTATTATCTTCTTCCTCACATGAGGTCTCTTATTTGAGTTACTATCCATGGGCACTTAGATTTAATCGTTTTATCCCGAATTGCTCATTTACTTCTTCAGTTATTATATTTTTATTTCCTACCTTCGTCATACTATGCTGTTCTCATTCATTCCTTCTAATTTTGTGCCAATGGCCACGGTGAACTTTTCCCCTGCTTATTTTTCCTCGAGTATCATTGTATTTCACGTGGGTTTCTTTCAAGTGACTTTTCTCATCTTCTGGTATCGCAGTCGGCTGTCCTGAGCCGCCAAGTGATCGCTATTTATATCTGCGCCTGGTTAGCTCTTATATTTCTCAAGTTGGTTTTATACATCGTTCTGACATAGATGTAGTCAATTTGGTTGCCTGTCCTGCCTTGTGCATGTTATTTGCACACCTTCTTCAATGCTGTTCGAAGATACAGTTTGCAACTACAATGATTTGTTATCGCCCATCATAATTACTTGGGATAATTAACTTCGACAGTTTCTTGTTACCTCACTCATTAGTGTTTTAACGTGACGCTATCATTAGCATGGCATATAACTACAATAGCCAACCGGAAGTTTGATTTGATAAATCATGGCAGAGAAAATCTAGCCCTACGGCGTGTGAAATTCACAGAGGAGGGTAGGGTGGTCAGTTCTTTTTATCGCGCTGTCTGTGGTTTCTCAGGAGGATATAGTGACATGGTCGGCGCGCAGAGGTTTACAGTAACTGACTTCCTGCCGCTTTCACAGCTTGGAGAGCACTGAGACCGGTTAAGTGGCAAAGCTTAAACCTACTCCTAGTGGTTCGATCCAACTCAGACCAAAGGAGCGGCGCGGGAAATTCAATTGCATTACTTTCGGAACGTACCCTGTATGATACCAGAAAAGTGGCAGAGCTTGGGTGAAGCTGAGGAAATGGAACTTACGTCCTCTGGTCAGCAGTCCAACGCCCTACCATGTCGCCTTAATTTTAACATACCATTTATAAAAAAATGATCATAGTCATTTTTATATATTACGACTTAAAAACCAAAAAATAGAATTTTCTCGCGGTAATGAATCATCGATAGACGATTGAATGAAAGAGCAAACAAGGATCTAAAGGAAGAGTACTCTTAGCTAAAGAAAAAAGGGGAATATGTGACATGGCTGGAAGATATAGTATGCATAACATACTCCTGTATGCTTCATCGATTCCGAGAAGGCGCGAAGACAGAAGCGAAAAGAAAAGTGTAGCAAAGCATAGTAGAATATGAAGTAGGCTGGAGTATTCCTCGCTTTTCTACTTATTCTAAAGCTCACCGTAAATCAGATGGCATAATAAATGGCTGTGGAGAAAAACTCAAGATTGTATTGACAGGCCGGGGAGAAGGCAGGTTTGACTGTTATCGCCAGTGTTTTGAGTTCATATGCCATAGAAATGCTCGGTAGTGGCAGGATACAGATTTGACGGAGAAGTAATAAGCGACGTGGCGGTGATTAAGTCGGATTTGTGGATGAAAAAGACAATAATAGTCATTAAATGAAGAACACAATGTTTATTTCCACTGTTCTTTATTTGCGTACAACTAGTTTCAACGCTTAGGCGTCATCATCAGGTACAAATTAATTAATGATTAACAATGTATTCTTCATTTAATGAACGTGAACTCCCACAAAGTTGAACCTGGAACAATTGAATATTGAACAATGTTAGGCAATTGGCAAAGCTCCATAGTCGTTGTTGAGTGCATCATAGATGTAGATGTACCGTGATAAAGTGTGGAATGGATTGCAATCACAAGAAAGTACACAAAATGATATCCCCAAGAAATATAAAGATTAATGTACTTCACTACTTCACACTTTCAGGCTTCACATTGTGGAATTGTTTGATGTCCAGGTTAAATGAGTTTGATGGAAAGGAAACAAACTATGCAAATTTCACTTGAATAGAGATTTATTCACGACCCGGGTTTCAAACACTTAATGTCATCTTCAGGTGACTATACAGAGTTACATATCCTATATATATGACATAATTTTATTTACCTACCCTACCCTACCCCCCCACCCATTGCTTGTCATATATATAGGATATGTAACTCTGTATAGTCACCTGAAGATGACATTAAGTGTTTGAAACCCGGGTCGTGAATAAATCTCTATTCAAGTGAAATTTGCATAGTTTGTTTCCTTTCCATCATGGATAAATTTCACAGGGTTAACCCTAATACCGTTCGGTTTGTTAAATGAGTTTGTAATTTTCCACAGCCTTTAGTTTACAATACAGCGTATTTCACGGACTTTGGGCATCATCAGGTGCAATTTTAACACGCAGCTGTTGAATTCGGACAGAAAGGGGGCGGGGTTTTCCGGGACTTCAAAGTCGGTGGTCGTAGTTTTTTCGGTTAACGAAAGCAGAGGTGGTGGCGCCTTGGCTATGACTAAGCATTGGGTTTGATACAGGAATATCGGAAGGGGGGAGGTAACAGGGGACACAATTTCCTACTCTCCCTCCTAAGTAGTCACCCTTCTCCTCGAAGGTAAACAAATCCAACGGTTGTACGTAACCATCCCCTGAAATTGAAATAAGAAAGATTGAATATCATTTTCGCAAATGTAATGAAATTAAACGCTTGATTATTAATAATGAATAATTCCTTCTATTCCGACGATCCTCATGTCAGTATCACTCGCGCAAGGCTTTATTATTATGCAGATTCAGATAACCATGGGTCTGCTGTCGGTTGCATTTGGACTTATCTTGAGGAATGCATATTTTCAATATCCGTTGCTTCTAATTTGACACCTAATCCAAACCCTCAACAGACTAAAAACTTTGAAATTTTATTGGACTAAATTGTAATTCCATAAATTTCTACTGCATCTCCGCATTGTTGGAAAAGCTCAATTGTGCTCGTAAAATATTAATTTTCTTGAAGAGATTTCTGTTTTCATCCACAAAATTCTAATCTAACTCAGAAATGGGTTAGTAATTCGTTTCGTAGAATCATAGTTGATTTTTAAGAGTGTGTTCGTTGATTAAATTTCAGGATAACAAAGCTTTTCGCAGTCAACTCGTTTTTAATTGTATTTTTGAGCTCTCACTGACCATCCCGCATCACCTTGGCGCTTTCCAGTAACTCCCTCAAATTGACATGAAACCATCTGGGAGAGGCTCGCTGCCCAATGGCACATAAGGGAGGGCGAGATATATGAACTCTTAAGAACTAAAACGGCCGAGTAATTTAAGGTACCGTCGGTGTATTATCTCCAAGAGTGAGAGTGAGAGCTGTTCGTTGTACGCACTGCGCAGTTCCAGGTTTGATCACTGTTCTAAAGAATTTGCGAATAACCCTCGCTGACATTTGTGGGTGATGTGGGTGGGTGAGTTATGGGCCGAGAGAGGTGAGATGATACTCGTATATTCAATCTAAAGTGTCACAGATGAACGTTTTCCAAAGACCGTAACAGAGAAGAGTACCAGACCTTTATGAGGCTACATAGGCTATGTTGTCGCAAGGGGCGTTTCCAAGGTGCGACACAAAGGGTATCGGGGAAAGACTAACTACACCGAGTCTTACCCAAACAATCGTATATTATTCAACATCAGGCATAATGCACCATTTACATAGGTTTAAGAAAATTATGGATGGCTAGACCCTAGGTAAACCAACGCAAGTGCGGACAGTATTAAACTGGCAGAACATTACCTGGGACAGGGTAAAGGCAGGGTGGACGCGGTCGCGAAACACGTAACCTAGGCAGAGCCCTCGTCCGTTAGAAAGGAAGGGTGTATGGCCGGGTGGACGCGGTCACGACACACATAACCTAGGCAGGGCCCTCGTTCGTTGGAAAGGAAGGGTGTATGGCCGGGTGGACGCGGTCACCACGAACGTAACCTAGGCAGAGCCCTCGTTCGTCGGAAAGGAAGGGTGTATGGCCGGGTGGACGCGGTCACCACGAACGTAACCTAGGCAGAGCCCTCATCCGTGGGAAAGAAAGGGAGTATGGCCAGGTGGACGCGGTCACGACACACATAACCTAGGCAGAGCCCTCGTCCGTGGGAAAGGAAGGGAGTATGGCAGGGTAGACGCGATCACGACGAACGTAACCTAGGCAGAGCCCTCGTCCGAGTCCCACATTACCGCAATACTATATGTCCTCAAATGCTATTCTGTCTTCCCTATCCATTTCTAGTCCCCAAAGCTGCAGACTTAAAGCCGATTTAAAACTCCTCTACAACACGCTAAACTCGGCTATTGATTGCCCTGAACTGTTATCTTTCTTCAACTTCAGGATACCAACCCGATTCACCCGCACCCACTCCCTACTCCATCTGCCTATTCCTAGAATATCTCTCACCAAGCACTCACTGTTATTTCGCCTCTCCTCCCTTCTAAATTCACTCCCTCACACTGTCGACCCCTTTAACTTATCATGCAACAACTTCTCCACCCAAGCTTTATCCCCCATTTCAGTAAATTAAAATTTTCCCCGGTCCAAGCTTGGTTCTCGTTGTTATTGTTATGCTGTTATTGTCTTTTGTCCTCTTTCATGTTTGTTATATTTTTCACTGTAAAATGGCGCTACTGCTGTACGTGAACAATGTTTTGAAATAAAATAAATAAATAAAGAAAGGGAGTATGGCCGGGTGGACGCGGTCACGACGAACGTAACCTAGGCGGAGCCCACGTCCGTCGGAAAGGAAGGGGGTATGGCTGGGTGGACGCGGTCACGAAGCACGTAACCTAGGCAAAGCCCTCGTCCGAAGTTGAGTCAGCAATAGGACACGCTGTCGCGACAAGCGCAACACAGCCGAAGCATCGTGCCCCACCGGTCACCGCCAGATAACCAACTGACCGCTTTTAACGACGACATGCCTTGCCGTTTTTCCAAGCGGCTTTATTTTTCAGAGGTCGCCTAGTTGGGTTTATGCTTTGTGTCACAATATTTAGTTCCTATATCTTCCTGGAGCACCACCAGCGTCGTTGTATTGCCCTCTTTTTATTTATTTCATTATTTTTTCGTATTGTTTAGGAGTGTAACATTATTTGGTCTCTTATATTTGTCATAGGGGCCTCTTTTATTTTGTTTGGTGTATGTAATAGCCCTATTAGTGTTTTTTTTTACTTTATCAAAGTATATTTTACACTTTGTCAGTAAGAAGTCTGAAAGTTTTTCTATGTTTGTTTTTTGGTATACTATCTCGTTTTCTTTCCTGTGGGGGAGACCAAAAGCCAGCCTCAGCGTCTTCCTTTCTGTACAATTTAATTTATCCATCAGGGATCTACTGACTAGTCCCATCCACGCAGGTGCTGCGTAGGTCAATACTGGTCTTATTACTGTCGAGTATATCAGTATTTTTATGTCTTGAGGGGTGGCGTTTTGCCTGAGAATCGGTGCCAATTGCGACCTGATAGCGGCTGCCTTATCTCGTATCTTTTTAATATGTATTTTGAAGTTCAGGCAGTCATCTATGTCCACTCCTAAATATTTGATGCTTTTACTCCATTCAATAGGTTGTTGTCCAATCCTGATACATTCGCAAGATATTTGAGGTAATATTGGGTGGGCGAAGAGTATTGCTTTGGTTTTTTTGTGTTTATCTGCAATTTCCATTTTCTGTACCATGATATTATCTCGTCCAATGCGTCTTGTGCTCTTTCTTTGACTGAGTTGATATTTTTCCCTTTTACCAGGATTGCGGCATCGCCAGCGTAAAGGCCAGTTATACTTCGCCAGTCATTTCTATGTATTGTTTCGCCCCGCGACCAGGGCTTTTATACCCAATTTAGGAGTCGGAGGAGGAATACTCTTGAAACATTGTCTTTGGTCAAGTGGGAGATTCGGAGGAGCCAGGGAAGGAGTACCATGTCGCATAGTTGCGACAATGTATTCTCATACATTACACATATTCTCAACACACTCCACCACCGGATTAAAGTTACCCAGGCAGTCAAGGTTACGGAATGGGGAAAGGAAAATAAGACGTCCATTCTCCATGATATCTGAATGAAGAACCGTTTAAGTGACAGCATCAGCTTAGTGATCCTCGCGCTTTCTCAAAATTCACAAGATGCAGACAAGGAGTTCATGGAATAGATTTGCCTCAATTCATCCTTACCCACACGCATTGCTTCCAGTTCAAGCGTTTTAAAATCGTGAATAAATTTCAGACAAGACCACCCGGTCAAACTGTAGGTAAAGCAAACACGTTGAAAAAAAAGGTCCACCTCCATAAATTGCCAAGATACCAGTTCCAACATTCATGTACTTCCATTTCTATTCTGAAGGAAATATTGATAAGAACGGAAAAATTATCAAACTACGTATAATCACCCCTTGTTTTAAGAAATTATTCGCGTCCGTTTTCAATTAAAATGTCCTCCTAACAAATATAAATTCAGATTATACGATTTAAAAAAATACTAAAAAGACCGCAGCCCAAAAACGACCACGTTGGCGAAAGAAAAGACGATTGTCACCACGAGGGGTTCTCTCAAGAGGGACTTGTCCGTAAGAATAACCTTGATCATATCCAAAAGACGTGCAAACCCTTAATCTGGCTGTCCTCGTCAACTATACTATACCGAAAGGAGTGGAGGAACCGTAAACAGCCGAGTAAAAGGAAAAATGTGGTGTATTCGACGCTGATTTGCTGATATTGATTGATCACAATAGTAATCCTCACGTTTCCTCGCAATTCTCTCCCAGACTAGTGTTCATAAAAGCTATGAATCGGCTTCATTGCCGATAGTTTTGTTTAAAAATTTGAATTTTTAATTGTTGCTCAAAAATGTTTACGATTTCATTTTCGTATGAAAATATAAATGGGTTTGCCGACATTAGGAGGATATAAGACTGACCCCAAAAATAAGTGGAATACTTCCCAGAGGAAAAATTATTGTAGATCAAAGTACAAATTACAAAAAATTCTTCCCCATAGTACCCTTGTTCATCGGCACACCAGCACCAGCGCCTATGCTAGTCGCGGTTCTCATCCTGGAAGACTTTGAGAAGAACCTCGTTCAGGCACCTCGTCACGTCCTCTTTGACGCTATCCAGAGTTCCAAAATGGTTCCCTTTCAAGTTTCTTCTTATTCTTGGGAGAAAAAGGAAGTTCAGTGGAATCACAACGGGGCAATAGGGTGGCTGGGGCAGCGTTGCCACCTTGGAGTACTTGGCCAGGTACTCGATCACGAGGGAAGCGGTATGGGACGGCGCGTTATCGTGGTACAGTCTCCAGTTGACAAAGATCTCCTTCCTGAAACATTACACTCTTTCCTGCAGCATTTAAAGGACTTTAGCGCAAAACTTACTGTTTACTGTCCGTCCCGGAGAGACAAACTCTGTGTGGATAATACCTTTGAGTCGAAAACGTCGAAATATCACTCTAATTATTTGTGAGAAAAACTCTGCATGGCAGCATTGACGGTTTTAACATGTCCTGTACATGTTTGTCAGAGACATTTCAAAGTGACGGAAACTGAGTCCAGGGAGAGAGTTGTAGAAGTAGCAATTATAGCTCAGAATGCTCTTTACACCTTCCGAGTGCAGCCGAACAGGCTATTTCAACAAGTGACGATAAACAACTTGTATCGTGGAGAAGATAATATCGCTTAACCGACAAACAGGTACACTGATAGATGCAACAGTATACTGTTAAAATTAAAATCCACTGTATATCAGTTGCCCAGGCCTTAATGCTCTTTTCGAAATAATTAATAACTCAAGAGAGGGCACATTATATAGTATACAGTTTCATCATTGATTTACATATTTTTTTGCCGAAAAACGGAGAATCTGTTTTGATAGCAGTAGCTCCCCTCACTTTCCCCTGAGTTTGCTTGAGCAATACCGTATAATGACTGGCGTTTCCATAAGATCTTTACGGAAACAATCCTTTCCCCATATTAAATACGAAGTGGGTGGAGCTGATGTTAATTTTATTCGAACTGAAAATCGGATAAAACAGGCAGCCGATTGAAGATTAATTTTGAAGCGCTTTATTTGAAGCACGAAGAAAGTTGAAATGCCAAGTTCAAAATTAATTTAATGCCCACGGCCTTATCTGTAGCTGCTAAAGGCTCCCTGTCGTGCCTTAGGGTACCACGACCATCCGTAACTTGGTTGAACGAGGAATATCTTGGGGAAATTCATTGCGCAGGCGTCCTGCCCTTCGTACGCTAATCTTTCCATCCGATCCTTTTGAATGAGAGCTCGGCTGGTCGCAATCGAATCTAACCTTAGAGCGGTAACATATCCCGCCACTGGACCTAGTGGAGAATTTTTAGATTCATAAATGAATCGATGTGCTAGTAGTGACTATGATACGGTGTGATACGGTGCGATAATGGTCGAACTCCAAGCATCGAAAACGTCGAACACCAACTATCAAAATGTAATTACCTTCAACGCCGCATGCGATATTCTCTAAGTTTCCACGTGCGAAAAGACTCCACGTGTCATTGTTTAAACAAACAGGTGTGCATCCTGGGACACGTGGAGTCTTGTCAAGGAAAATGTACTCCCGTTTCACGAGGAACCTTGACCCGTTTGACACTGACTTAATCGGTAGCCTGCCTTTTTTAACGAGGTTATTTTTGAAGGGTGGTAGCTTGACATATAAAGATTGTTTCATAAATTGTAGGAAAGTAATAACTTTCGTTATTACTTTGCTCCGGTTAAGTCGACACGACACGACGAGTCGGATACCCGGCGGATTTGAAGCCGGTTTTGTAAGGCCCACGCCCAACTCGATCGCGAAGGAATGGGACGTTTTTCTCAGTCGGTCTCCTCCGGAGAAACGAATTTTGTATGAAATGAAAATTTGAAAAAATAATGTTATCAATAGTATTAATTGAGAAAATCAATTCCACATGCTATTGAAGCAGTGCAGTGGTTACACCCGAACGGTTTCTTTCTGTATTTCTGACAGAGCCTCAATCCCAACTTAGGCTGTGGTCATCCTTGTGTAATTAATCATCGGGCTTAATTCCGAGTTTGGTCTCTGATTCTCAAGCATTAATGATCCTTTCCTCGAAGCATAACTTACCTAAGGAAAATTGAGAAAATGATGTTGGAGCTCCGGTCTCTTCGTCACCCAGATATTGCCTTCGAGGAGCTATTACTCACGGGTTATCCAGATCACCAATCCTTCGTTAAATGATTTGCTATTTTTAAAAACAATTTTACCGTATATAAGCGGTTGAATTTTGATAGATGAAGATGGAACGACGCAGATACAACTCCGCCAAGGTGGTGGATAAAGTTGTCTGGGGAAATACTATGCCGTTTAAGTCAACAATCGAAGAGAATTTGGTCAAAATAAACCACGAATCACTTAAAAGATCAGTCCTCTGACCATGGATCGGCATGCTATCTAAAAATGCTGGGACATCTTGGACGAAATAACGATATCCTTTTAATTTTTGGTTAATTGAGATTTTGCTATTCAATAAACGGGAAGACAGCTAAGAAAATTGAACTGCATCTGACAAGCTGGACTCCCAACCAAAAAAGACGATAACGCGAGCACTCTCAATACTTCCTTGAGTGAGGACGTCGATAATTATTTTACAAAATATATTTTGAGAGTTGATTAAGCAGTCTTAAAACAAATGATAAAAAACACTAGTGAAAATTGGAAGTGAGATAAAATGAACGCAAAGGATATTCCTGCTGGGGTGAAAGATATTTCTTCGCAGATCCTGTTGTCAACACTGAGAGGATTGCGAAGAACAGGTATGCTAAATAAGACTTTTCAATTAGCCTTGCAGATAATAGGAAGGGTTGTTAATAATGCATAAATTTATCATAAAATTTCCGGTAGATAATTTCTATAGTTGAAGTCAAACGAACTAAATTATCCCAGGGCTCTCAAAACGAAGATAAAACGAGGAGTGAAGGTTTTAACAGGCCAACAATGATGCCGTATTGAGAGTTACTAGACCCGTATGAAATGAAACAAACTGAATTGTCCTAAGATCTTTTTAAGGAAAAAACAAATCAATTGGCACTTAAATGAGGCTCATAATTTACTTCCATCCAAACAGAGCTATACAAATTCTGATCATACCAATACAGTTTATGAAAATAATTATTATCTTTTTGCAAAGTTTCATTAGCACCGAATTGATATCAAGTAAATGATAGTAATCATTGTCCTTGGAAAGCGAAGTTTATGGCCATGACTATGGTTACCTATAACACTAAAAATGTCCGTAGAGGCGATAGAGACCTGGCTATGAAATAATATCCTTTTGAATGCCACGAAATATTGATATTTTCAGTATCTTCTGCTTCACCAATGGTCTCAGAAATAATGTGGTCCCAAAAATAAGTAAAATCGTATTCAAAATTTAATGTAAAAGGAGGTTACATCTTAGAACTAATTATTAATTTACCTTTACTTCTGGTCCTATTTCTAGCAGTAGTAGATTTAGTGGAGGCGATCTACAGCTAAGGTCATGTGCGCCATTAGGAATGGATGGGAAAGGAGAAAGGGTGGAAAAAACCCAGCGTCGGCATTTGACGACTTTCAACAAATGGCACCAAGGGGCCCGCAGTTTAACGTCACATCTGACGGAGGGCGTATTCACTCTTCACAAAGCACCTCAAATAAGGAACGGTATACCATTGAAAAAGATCTGCCGTCTCTAAGGGCCCGCAGTTTAACGTCCCATCTGACGGAGGGCGTATTCACTCTTCACAAAGCACCTCAAATAAGGAACGGTATACCATTGAAAAAGATCTGCCGTCTCTAAGGGTCAAACCAGGGCCCTCTGGGTGGGAACCCAGTACGTTATTCACCTCACTACCTCAATTCCCCTCTTATTTCGATTTTTTTGGAAAAGACTGTCGATGAAATTTAGCATAATAGGAATTGCAAAATTCACAGAAATTTATTTGGGCAGTTCCTATCCCCATCGAATAATTTATCGCTTACATTACACATAATTCAGATCACATACATGTATTTTATGCTCAAAAAAAGATTATGATAAAGAATTTAATGAATCAAGTAATTTCCTAGACAGGAAGTATATGAAATTTAAAATACTCGAGGGAAAATGTATTTGGAAAAACTTGTGTGGGGATATAATAATTATGTTACACAAAACGTAAAAGTGACATTTGAGAAAAATCGATACAATACGGGGTATATTGAGGAAGTGAGTACTGTTGGTGATCATTTCTGTCGCGATAATACGGCTGTGCAGAAACGTGCTTAGTTCCCTCATTCTGGGTTGCGACACAACTGAAGCGCGCGGTGCTTGAGATACGCGAGGGAATGGGTTCAGTGCGTGAGAGTGGGCAAGGACAGAGCACCGAGTAGTGGACTAGGGAAATGAAAGACAAGCAGGCGGCAAAGGTGCCAATGCGACCGTCTTTTGATTACGTATTTTTATACGTACTTATTTCAGTGGACATCAAATTTGGTAGCACGCGAGTCCATGCAAACTCCACCACAGAAGAACCATTTCCCAGCCACCACATTAGTTCCCTGGATCTAGGGGGGCTAGATTTGTCAAAAAAATGTTATGGCCAACGTAGTAGCGTAACTACTTTACTAGAATATTTAGGCTGGGATTCCCTTACACAGCGGCGTTTACAATATAGATTAAACTTATGAAAAACATTTAAAGATGGGTCCTTTTCGGATGACATCAAGAACATAATACGAACCCCTACGTATTACAGGCGGAGGGAACACGAATATAATATTAGAGAGATTGACTGCAAGATTGACGGGTTTAAATGGTCATTTTTTCCAAGAACAATAAGAGACCAGAATGCTTGTGATCGAAATCCCCCAGGAGTCGGCTTGACATAATAAGTATTAACCTACAAGGTAGCGACTGCGCATGGTTATACGAGTATATTTATATATATTTTTTGCAGGTTCCCCCCGCCTTTCCCCATCCATTTGAAAAACCCTGACCCCGTGATCCCTTACCTTTTCCTCCTGGTACTGCACCCCCTGCCACACACATTTTTGGTGGCTCGCAGGGTATTGATGTAGATGTAGATCCAAATTCACAAACTACCGTTTTCCCCAGTTTAAGGACATTGCACATTCCTTCCAATACGAAACCTACGGTGCCAAATGCTTTGGTTTGCTCTGCACTTCTTTCTGATTCCTATTCCATTATATTCCCAAATTTTCTGAACTAAAATATTTGTTTTGCCATGCATAATTCTAACAAGAGACACAAACGATTTTTATACAACTGGGTGTCTAAAATGGCTTTGGGTTTGATGCGTACTTTTCAATGTATTTGAAAAAATATTCCCCAACTTTTTTTGAAGAGTGCTGTCATTTTTATGGTGAGGTCGGCAAGTTTTCAGATCACCCACTTACGTAAATGCATAATTACTAGATGATAGTAAGAAATCAGCAACCCAGGAATTACCGTTCTTTGTCGTTTATTTCATGATATTTAGTGATAATAACTCGACACTATAACGGCATATTGCCAACTCAGCCTTAATTTAAAAAATACCGGATACAATTCGCACCGTATTCTGCTGAGAAGAGTGCGGAATATCTTTTACGGTGATTTTTTCTAAACTCCCTGTTTTTGGCTTTACATACCCCAATGGAAATAACTGCTTTCTCAGGTTTCCAAGTATTTATAGATGGCCAGTTAACCTGTCGTAGTAAGTGAAATTCATGATACCATTACCACATACAACTTGGGGCATGGGGGTCGGGATGGTACGGTGGCTAAAATAGCGGCTTCCCACCCTGAGGGCTCGGGTACATATCCCGGCGACGACAGATATTTTACAGTGGTATCCCGATCCCTACTTGAGGGGCTTTGTGGAGGGCACTTGTGGAGTGAGTACGCCGTCCTTCGGATAGGACGTTAAGCTGCGGACCCCTTGGCGCCTTTCATTAAGAGCAGACTAAAGCTGACGCCGGATTGCTCTCCATCTTTCATCCTTTCCTGTCCATCCCTAATGGCGCAAATGACTTCAGCTGTCGTTCGCCTCCCATAAAATCTACTACTAACTTGAGGAATTTGACATGTAAAGGGTTATCGAATGGCCCGCCGATCACAGTTAGTATGGACGAGTCATGGGTATTCCATCCGACTCAATAACCGAATAAATAGTCTACGGAGTGGAGACAAATCTCACGAAGAAAACATAAATTCACGAAGGACATTTTAAAGCCAAATTGGCAGTTTAATGGGATAAGGAGCTGGCGTTTTCAAGAGAAAACCTTCGTTTTAAGCAGAAAAATAAACTAGGCAGCCTATGGTGAGAGTGAAGAAACTGAGGCCAACAATCCAAATTGAAAAGTACTGATGGGTTTCACGCCTAATCATGGCGTTCTCCCGTATAATGGCGATACTGTACCACGCATACTGCTCAACTTCAAGCCGTATTTCATCGCCATAATTTAGCTAGAAACAAATAAATCGCCCTCTCCATACACCAGACTCAGCGCAAAGGGGAGCGATTTGAGCTCAACATTAAAAAATAGTAGGCGGCAAATGTTCATTGTATTACTTTTTAAACATTTTTGTCGTCATTTCTTTCACGGCGGATGAGTTTTTCGCACAATTAAAACAAATAGCCCTGCCGTAACGATTCTCCATGAAAAATTCGAAATCATACCAATTCCCATGCACAGTTATACCTCTTGAAGAGTAATTCATTTCTTTTTTTCTATGGACAAGGAATTGAACTATGGCCACATTAAGTTTAAAGAAAAGTTGATGGTTTATTTTTTATGAGTAAATTATGTCACAGAGTTACTCCATCGGTTAACTTGTCAACAATTTTTTCTCAAGATTTACCAAGCCTCTCAGCACTAGGATTGCTTCTCTATCTATGTAAATCTTTATGGTTGAATTTTTTCTGCATGGCGAAATTTGTGTTTCGCCCCCGCCATCATGTCTGTGAATCTGCGAATTTTCTGCATGCATGACTTGGAGTGCAATATTTTCGCTATAGAATATTCATCCACCCAATCAATCAATCACAGGATGTGATTAGTTCCTTGGCGAGCAACGTTTCATCGGCGATGGTGACGTCCACGGGAAAAAGCTACAGCCTCTCAGGGGGGACCCATTCGATGTGGAGTGGATGCATGTAGAAATTGGTATTAGTGAAACTAATGTTTTAATTTAGTAAATAAAAATAAATAATTAATGATATTAGTAATAATGATAATATGTAGGAAAGTTGTCGAAAATGATAAAATAATAAATTAATTAATGATTTTGTTAAGATCAGCGGTATTACGTTCTGAATACTTGTCTCTAAACGTATAATAGTTCTCACTTTCGGAGGATGGACCTCCTATTTGCTTCCAATGCAATTCAGTAACGTGAACGGGGGTAATTACCCCAGGAATGAGTCAGTTGAGTAATTTAATGTAAGGGAATACATGCCATTTTTTTAAACAAAATTTACCGGCTGACTTCCAAGGTCAAGGGTGCTCTAAATTAATAGAGTTATCCGAAAATTTAATCAAAAGAGCAATATATAGCATTTGGCGTAATTTCCAAGTTGGTGAAATCATTCTTCTGACTAGCTCCCAGGGGCAGTCAAACGTGGGTTTGGTGTAAATAAATGGGTTTGAAAGAAAATAAAGGAAGGCTAATTTAAAGACTTCCACTTGTCCCTATTATGACCATGTCTTTGTTAACAACGGGTTGCCCTGAGAATAAATTCTGATTCTTCAGTGGAAGGGATTTCATGGATATTTCTTCTTAACCTGATAGAAATTAAGAGCACTCGTTAGAGTTAAAAGTGCTATGATATTATTCAGGAAGATTTCTTGTAGCTGACGATGGGTTTTTCCAAAAGGAACCAGTTGTGTGCAGGACTTTCGTAGGCAGGACCTTGTGGTATGAAAGCTATCAATTCGTTTTTTAAGTAGTCGCAGTTTGTGTCATCTTATCTAGAAGGGTTTTCACTGAAACTGGACAATGTGCTCGAATCACTAACTTTTATAGTCTGCTTTCCGATAAATATTGACGGTCATTGGGTCCGTGAATGCACGATTACTCTAATGGGTTTCTGAATATCAGAAGTGAAGACTGACTCGAAAATTCTATCTATTACTATCAATTTTTCATATCTTTACGAGGAAATAATAGCTGTGACTCCATTGTGCCTATTCCATTGCACCGGAGGTGTTTACGAGTAAGGAAAGATTCTGATTTGCCACAGTCACATAAAATTTATCAAAAACGGAAAAATGCAGGAATTGGTTTAAAATTTTAGCACATTCTGAATTCCCAGAGGTCACGGTATCCTCACTGATTTATTTGTGCAGAAAACATGATGAGGTGAGAGAAAGTAAATAAAGCTATTTTCTGCGTTTGTAAATAGGATGGGTTCGCCAAAGGCCAGGATTTCGTATGAACCTATTTATAACGTAGATTTGTGCTAAATATGCTAAGCAGTGAGGACGCATTGGCCCAAAAGGGCATTTAACTTGGTGCCTATTGTAGCGATTGAAATAATAAGTTCATTTTTCAAACGGTCACTCTGTGTGTATAATTTTTCAAAAAAACTATCTTCGATAAACCATAAATTCTTTCATCTCTGGATCAAGTGCATCATGATGTACGATCCCACGCTCTCAGAAATCGTTTACTTATATTTACTTAGTCCGTACAATAAGTATCGGGACTGGTTCCAAAAATCAAAATTTATTGCAGTAATCATTACAATTACTTAATAATCTTCAAAATACATCCCACCTGCATCGATACACTTCGTTCGTCTGCCACTCGTAAAAAGTCCGCTGGCAGTCGGTTTCCGGAATACTGTTGAGAGCCATTGTCGCCGCCGCTTGAACCGCCTCACTGGAGTCGAACCGATATCCTTTGAGCTTCTTTTGAGTCATCCTTTGAGGTAATAATGCTGTTGAGAAAATCTTCATCTTCCTGGACGGAGTCCAAATTTTCTTGCAAAATTTCCACACGCGACAGTATTTGTTCCTCGCTCAATACTCTCGGCACCATCTTCGAGCGAAATTTCCTCATCGCAAGATCCTCTGTCACAATGGTGTGAACGGTTCCAACTGAAAGGCCGGTCTCCTCATTGATAAGGGTGATGGTTAAACGCCTGTCAGAGCCCAAAACCTTTTTCACTTCGGCCACCTGAGCATCGGCTCGAGCGGTCGTCGGGCGTCCAACACGGAGCTCCCGGCCTTCCTTAAACATTTTGTTCCATTCAAAAACTCTTGTGCAGCTTAAGAAATCATCCCCATAAGCCTGCTTAATGAGTTCAAGGGTCTCAGACGCGGATTTCCCATGTTTAACGCAAAACTTCACGGCGTAGCGATACTCGACGGTGCGCTCCATGCTGGCGAGATGACACCACAAACGATCACAGGTCACAAAAATCCACCTCCTGTCTCAACGCATGCCCGAAGGCGACTGAACTAAAGTGCATCTGAGTGGTGAGGGACCCCTCTAGCGAGTCGACCGGTCGGACCTCCATCCACCGCTCCGTTGAGGCTACAGCAAGCCAGTCACGATACTTACTGTATGGACCCTGCATTTCTCGCACTTTCCGCAAGACGCAATTATCAGACTGAATGCATCGATTCACTGAGAACTCTATCGCTCTTGTAATCATTTGAATTTTCATTCTTGAGAATTAACTTCAGCAGGCGAGATCATGTCAATAACATTAGAGAGATCAAGTGGAGAACAGATAGATTTAAGGCGCCATCTTTTTTCCATGAACGATAAGGAGTCAGAATAACAGTTTCCGACCGCGGTAGGGGTAAAAATATTCGGGTTAAAATTAGTCTGGTGTGTATTCACCCCGTGTCATATACCCTAGTAGTGGCTTGGAGGGTACTAAAAATACAAAAAAAACTTAGATGTCCACCTATTAAAACAAAGGGGGGCAGTTCCGCCCGTACTCTTCTCCTGGTTCTCATGGTTCTGCCTGAGGATTAAACGCCTTCTCCTGCATCAAATATGAATAATTTTAATAGATTTCTGCTGCGATAAACAGCTAATTTACTTGCTTACAGCACATGTCATTCAAATTATTACCAAATTACTTAGCTAGATGTTCTTGGTTTTCTTCGAGTCTCCCTCCAATTTAACAGAATTTTATTAAAATTTACTTTGGTAATTATAATTGCTGTACCAGTTACACTCATTTCAATATTTGATTTACAGCAAGGGTGCTTTTTCATGCATTAAACGGTAGATATTTGTAAACAAACACGAAAGCCAAACAATCTGCTGGAAGAAATTATCTTCCGTTGTTCTTATCGGATAAGTGTCTCCCTGAGAGCCCAACTTAAATCAACTTCGGCCATAATTGGGTCGGGCGCTGTTTTCGGTGAGATATATAAATATGCGCACGTGGCAGTCAATAGGGACACAACTATATGGTGTGTTTGTGGCGCGGGGATTGAGTGGTAGTGAGTGAGGACCCGAGCTGTTCGCTTCGTTCCCTACTCCAAGAAACAACCTCTGCGACTGGCAAGGCCGCGGAGGACGGCGCCGGCCCTCAAGCGACTGGAGTGGAAAAGCAAGAGGCGAGTGCATCCACTTGGATTCATTAGTAACTACAGGCCCAAAAATAATGGTAACACACCCCTCTTAAGCCTATTTCGTGTGAGCCTAGCGTGCAGTAAAGAGACCGTTCGAACGGTTAGTTAATCTGGTGTGTATTCACTCCCTGCCCCACACCCAAGTGTGGCTTGCAGGGTACTAAAATAAATAAATAAAATGACTAATTCGCACGACGGAATTGTGGGGAGCAATGTCACCACGAGTGGATTTTTGTGTGATGTCACGCCCGACAGATACCCCTTGTCACGAGGTGGCGTAGCATTTCGTAGCGGTTTCAGTTCGGAGGGCGATTATGGTATTCGATTCGTCTAGGGGAATTATTGCCACGATAGTGACGTCTCGGGCTGAAGAAGAAATGCGATCGCTTTGGACCACTTCTCCTTTCGGAGAGGAACTCCTTCAACATTAGGAGGACACGAAACACCAATTACTCAAAGGATAAAAATGTCAACCTCAGTGCTCTCCCATTCCGCCTCTATTCGATGAACATATTGGTTCTATTGCATGGGGTAAAATCGGGAGGAAGTAAAAAAAATCCAAGAGTCAGAATCCACTGAGTAGATTTCCTTTCATTTCGACACCTATCATACCGGATTACAAACAGGATTTCTTTGAGGCACACTCATCTCGTTCAAGTTTCCACCATATTTGGGCGAAGTGGTAATGATTAAATATCACCTTAGGTTAAACATTTTTCAGATATTAGTGCTCATTCCATATAATATGTTTACGAGAAAGAGACTGCGGGAGCCAAATTATTGAATAACATAAAGGGCTTCGAGATTCAGCTCTCCGCCGGTGTTATTTGGATTTCGATGGGCTTCATTGAATAATGTTCGGAACAAGAACGGATGTCAGACATTAGAAATAGTGAATTCAAGAACAAGAAATGAGGTCTACTTTTGGCGGCTCATTATGGTCATAAGTTGGGGAAAAAATTCAAGTTCCCGATTTACTTGGCGGGACTGTGTTACACTGCGTAACAGCGTAACACTGCGTGGACATTGATTCGCAATGTTATCGCGAACAAAACATCTGGTCACTCTTCCATTTTGGCAGGAGATTTGCAATATCAAAACCTTCGATAAGATGCATGAAAAGTGCAGGAAATCCACTTCTGTGATTATTTGGAAAGCGGAAATAATCTTAAGCGTATTCTTTCTCTTAAACAGCTATGGATAACAAAAGGCCTCGGTGGAAACATATCCGAAGTAAGTTATTGGTCAGAAAAAGAGACGTCAGTGAAACACGCCGACGTCATTCTCTTTCACCTTATTCTACGACGGTGCCTGAGTATTGATCTCTAGATGCGATGACTATCAAAACACAACACAGTGTCAAATCGGGTTAATATTTTAATTAATTTCTCCAGCGCGGACTGCGCAGTGAGTGAAGTATGAGACAAAAACTATCGTCCAGTTTTCCGAGTACCGAGACCAAGAACTATTAAACAACAGTAATCATCGAGGAGGGTAGTTTCATAGACCTAGGTAGAGCTACACCCCACAGCGTGTGAAATTCGTAAACTCAAGGCAAGGGAACAGTTACTCCCCCTGCGTATCCTGTGGCTTCCTGGAAGGGCCGGGAATCCAAAAATCACAGTTTGGGTGACGTGGAGGGTCACTCAGAATTCCTACAGAACCTGTAGGTCAGGGATGGTGAACCTTCTGGGGACTGAGTGCCAAAGTTTATAAATAAGAGTACACTATTGATCCGTGTGTTAAACCCATTGAGTGAGATATAGGTATCGATTATTTTTATAAGAGGCATAGGATGTTTTTACAATAAAAACAGTAATGTTTACAAGGTATTCACAGTCATTTGTTTCAAAGTTTAAATGTTTTATCAAAGCTTATAACAAAGGTTCTAATCATATGATATATCATAGAACATCTCCATTAATCATTTATTAGAACTACTTCTTCTTGGTATGTAAATTTGCCATTTTTTAGAGGGATAATGCATATTTAGAATTAAGATTGCTTATTCTACTCGATTTCAGAAAAAAGTAGAACGATTATTCACAAATTAAACTTACACGTTATAAATAATTAAAACGAACTTCAATGGAGGAAATATATCAGTCCATTAGTGATATGGAAGCGATGGACCAATCCAAACTGATATGGACGATCTTCTAGTCTTACTCTGTCACGTACATGGTGCGTTCCGAAATAATTGCAATTTAATTTCCCGCGCCGCTCCAATTGGTCAGAGTGGGATCGAACCACTTGGTGTAGGTGGTGGGGGTGGGTTCAAAGCTTTGCCGCGAAACCGGTCTCAGTGCTCTTCAAGCTGTGTAAGCAGCAGGACGTCAGTTCTTGTAAACCTCTGCGCGCCGACCGTGCCACGAAAAAAATTGAATCGACTATCGAGCAACGTTACGCGATTACTAAGTCTTGTGCTAAACTGAAAAAAATCTCTTGAGGAGACTAACAAAATGATTCGTGAGGCTTACGAGGACTCTGTTCTGTCCTACTCACAAGTTTTGAGGTGGTTAAATACCTTAAAGGAGTGTCGGGAAGAGGTTCACGATGGACAACACCCTCGGGCCCGTCAACCAGCAACACCGGCAACTATGAGACACGTGTTCGACAATTGTTGGACTCTGACGTTCGATTGAGTATCAAGATGGTTGCCAATGAACTGAACTTCTCGTCTACTGTTGTGTGTCGCATTGTTACTGAAGATTTAGCGATGAGGAAAGTGTGCGCCAAGCTCGTACCCAAGGTGTTGTCAGACGACCAAAAGACCAACTGAGAGGAAATTTCAAGTGAACTTTTGCAGCATATTGAAAATGAACCTGATTATTTGGACAGCATCATTCCTGGTGATGAAACCTGGGTTTTTTAATTCGACCCAGAAACAAGACGCCAAAGCTCTCAGTGGTACACCGACAAGTCCCCCAAGCCCAAAAAGGCAAGAATTAGCAAATCAAAAGTGACAACAATGATCATTATATTTTTCGGCAGTAAAGGAGTGGTCCATAAGGAGTTTTGTCCTCTAGATCAGACAGTTTACGCTGTGTACTACGTGGATGTACTGAAAAGACTCCGAAAAATGGTCATTAGAACGGGAAAAGACATATCCACCACCTGGCAACTCCATCACGACAACGCGCTTAGAGTCCGCGAGTTCCTGGCCAAACACCATTTGTCAACGCTGCCCTCCCCTATAGTCCCGGTGCCGCCCCAACAGACTTCTTTTTGTTCCCTCGGATTAAGGCAGCCCTGAAAGGAACCCGTTTTTCATCCATAGAGGAGATCCAATCAGCCGTGACGAAGACCTTGCGAGAGGTAGCCGAAGACGCTTTCCAGGGCACGTACCGGCCATGACAGAGTCGCTGGAAAAAATGTGTAGAGGTTCAATGAAAGTACTTTGAATAATATAAAGTGTTTGTGCAAATCTGTTCAATAAATTACTTTAACAAAATAATTGTATTATTTTCGGAACGACGTAGAAAAGATTTGACCACTCGAGGTCAAAAGGATTGTTCCGATGGCAGAGGCCACTAACTTGTGCGGCACTCTTCTTTTGTCCTTCTTACTTAATCAAATCAATTGTGGTTGTCTTGTGGATTCGGTAATCTAATCTCACCGTGGAATTGCCTGTAGCGGCCTTATTGGTTGCGCGTGCCATAGGCTCGCCACTCCCGACCTAGGCCCTTCACTCAGTTACCACCTAACTACTATGTGACCCTTATGATCTATTATGGTCACAACAAATCTTGAATTCAATATTATCCAGTCTATTACCTCCCAAAATCACGTAAGATTTTTTGAGTTGTCTAGTAACTCTTGTTATATAGCATTATTCATTTTATAATGTCATTTAACCAAGATTATTTTTATGACGCTAATAATGTGGTGATATTTTATTACTACAGATCAAAAATGCAGCAATGGAGGCTACTTGGAGGGTTTCTGATTCTCATAATAAAAGTAACCGGCGAGGAGACCATACTCCACCGTGCAAGTAATGCCTCAGATAAACCAGGTTAGCACAAATACAATTACCTTATACATAACCATTAATCAAGGAAAATGAAATTAGAGCAAATTAATTCAAACGTAACATTGAAAACTTAGCTCTTTTCCACAATAAAGAGAGATTGATTGTTAATCAATCAGCCATTATCAGGTATCAAATACATCACGGGAATATCGGGAATCAAATACATCACGTACCGGTACATATTCCCCGTATTCACCCAGGAGAGGTCGTACTTGAGGGTAATGTCTAAGCATTTAATCGAGCCTAAACATTCTATCTCGGTATTCCTCATGCAGTAGGTGTTCGTGGAGGAATTAATCCTAATTCAAAAGTTCACCACTACGCACTTTGTTCAGTTCTAGGTAATTTAACAGTTAGTGTGTGTGCAGAACTTTAATGAGTATAATTCAGCATGTGTGCTAACAGCTAACGAAGTTTATATGATGAAAAAGCTTTATACCAGTTTGTGAAGGAACGTAACCAGGATAATGTAAGAATCACAATTTTCTCTCTTAATGAACACTAATTAGAACGATTATAATCATCTAAAAAGGCTTTTACGTGATGTGATTACAATTCCTGGACGTAGCAGTTCCTCCTCTCGAATCTAGCATTTAAGTTACCACGAGGGCAAGACAGCATTCTGAGGGTTAATAATTAGTTTGCTAATTTACTAGGAACAAATTTAAAAATTAAACTGACTGATATATTGAATAAATGAACGGACTCCAATAGCCGTAAACAATTTACTTTTCTAAAAAAAGCAGAAATGAGGTTAATTGGCTAACGCCACAAGTCAAAGGATAGGGTAAGGGTAAAAAGGAACGGGATGAGAAAGGTGTATACGAATACGCGTATTTCGGCCCCAAAGTAGCCCTTTTCAGCGTACTGAAGGTGAATCGTCACGACAACACAAGTTGAAGTGAGAACGGGTTGAGGGCATCCAAAGAATTCATTGGGAGGAGTAAGGGTAATAGTGTGAAATGCGGGAAGGTTGAAAAAGACGGGAGCCAAAGTATATAGTACGCGGGTGGACCTTCAGTACGCTGAAGAGGGTTACTCTGTGGCCGAAATACGCGTATTCGTAATCACCTTTCTCCTCTCTTTCCTTTTTTATCCTTACCCCAACCTTTGACTTGTGGCGTTAGCCAACTAACCTCATTTGTGCCTTGTTTTGAAAGGTAAACTGTTTACGGCTATTGGAGTCATTGCATTTATTCCGTACTGCTAGCCGTAAGAGCTCAACTCAATCAATATAGACTGATATATGTCTATAAGACTCGCGCAGATTTTTTTCGCTCTGCGATACATGTTAATGAATGGGTAATTATAATAGTATTTGCATTGTATTTTCATCATTATTATTGCCAGTATCAAGAAAAAATTGCACTTTTCTCGCAACATTCCCTCTAACAAACCACAATTACTCTATGCTCGCTTCAGGTATTCGATATTTATGTTCATACTGGTACTTTCATACAATAACGTTCTGAGGAGAATATTTTGGAAGCCTGTTTGTTTTACTGTATAGGAATGACTCAATTTTCATTCGAGTAGTAAAGTTGTTTAAATGAAAATACGCCAACTAATCATTTGGTCTATGATGGTCAGAAAATATTGTGCACGATAGAAAAATACAATGTTAAGTATTTAGAGATCGTCTTCAGAAGTAATTTGGCGATCCCTTTGAAAGTATGCATGAGTTTTAAATATAAGCTCAAATAATAAAAAAAATGGAGTATTTGTCTTCTGATTTCCAGGAAAAATTATTCTCTAAGATAATTTGTACACTCTCATAAAAAAGATAATTGAAATATGAACTTTAAGGTAATTCAGAGGCCTCATATTAAATTTTCTCGCGCACATTGCCTTCTCACTCAAATTCACTTAATAAGCTTCAAGCTTTACTGTATTTTGGGTCACCGTACTTCGCATGCTACCGAAAACCACTCAACTGGAATCAATACGCCTTTTTCTGTTCGTCATTAACTATCTATGCATCGTAAAAATTATGCCAAGATACGCTAAATCATCCGCTTGGCCGATAATTCCATGGCTGGAACTCATTATACAATCCATTCTCCGTATCAAACAATTAACTTTTCGTTTCAGACGTGTTTTCCCTTTCATTTTTTCTGTTGTATCGCTTAAGCTATCCAGGCCGCCGTCTAGTTCTTGCTTCAGTCGATAATGCTGCGTCGTTGGCGTATAGGAGAGCGATAACATTCACATCTCCCATTATTAAGCCTTACGCAACCACCTCTCACACGTTTACCCATATAAAAATTATTGTAATATTATGTATCCACATATCCGTCAAAGCCACATATTATTAGAAACCAGTGTCTTAAAGAATTACTCTCTTTAATGCGTAATGCATTAGTTTCACACACTGCTTTCATAGCATTTAATAGTAACACTTTCACACCAGATTCTACGTAAACTTTCCATTTTTCTCTATTTAACATGCTGTATCAATTATATTTAGACATTAACAAATAAGCTTTCTCGATTATATCTACGGATTTATCAAATATAAGCAGGAGTGAGTGCAAACATAACTCTGACGATCCCTAGAGAAAATCAAACAGCTATGCATTTCCCGGAGTTTCTTTTAGCATGTTTTGAATTATTTTATGCAATACTATTCCAATAATATTCCATCCAACTATTCTTCCTTTCACTCATAATACGATTGATACATTCTTCAAGTGATCTGGTTAAACAAAATATGAGAATGTAAGTTCAACCAGTCTAACAAGCAAGCAATTAGTTTACACATGAACATTTTGCTAGATGAACCATCTACTACGGTGTATTTGACAACATTCTTCATGCTATAACAACACCATTTTCTCTTAAATATCCTGGCTTCCTTTCCAGCATTGAATTCTATTGGCTCACGATCTTACTACGCGCATTTATTATTATTACAAATAGTAAAAAAGTACCCTACCAGTCAAGGAATAATCACTGTTTTCACTTCTAAGATATTATTTTATCAAAAGCCACTCCTTCGCTCCATATACCTTCTTCCTCCCTTTCTTCCCACAAATATTCCTGATATTTTCCAACCCCTAACTAATTCAAAATTCTCTCATCAATCAGCCTTCAATTTCAATTGCATCTAAGTATATCATTCGTCCACTTCCCTTCCCTCTTCCAATTCCTCTCAGATGCATTATCTCTTCCACACATATCCTTTGCATTTTCTTGTCCTTTCTGTGGAATTTATTTACTCCATTATAGTCCACAAACACCTAAAAAGCCTTTGCACTCATCCTCTTACCTTAAACTACTAAGTTTGTGGGACAAAGAAAACCTAACTCCATATCAAAGTTTTCACTAATATTTGTTCAACTCTTTAAATAACGCCCATGTAATCAACTCCCTCCTCTTTGCAAACTACTATATATATTCTTTTATGTCCTCACTATTTTGCCATTCCTGGTCTAGGAAACTTCCTAGATAAGTGAACTGCTGTACCTGCTCTAGATTATGTCCCCCGATTTCAATATTTAACCTTCTCTTGCTTGAGAATTTCTCTCTTCTCATTTCCTAATCCATCACCCTGGTTCTTCAGTGCATTTAACAATGATTGAACCCATTTACTTTGCTATGCCTTCTAGTGCTAGCCCTTGCATTGACTCCTCAGAATTTCATCCACATATAGTTTGACAAGTATGGGTACTAATTGACAGCATTGTAATACCCCCTGCCTACCTTGTCCAAGCTGATTCTTTATTCGCTATTAATTCATTAATTACTATTCGCTCGCAATAGTGCAGTCTGAGACATGTGCAGGTTTGGGTTAAATCGTCTAACTATCATACTATTGCCATTTGCAGGGAAGGTTGGGTGGGACGAAAAAATTCTCTCAGTTCCATAGTTGAGATTTATTTACTTATTGCTCAGAACTCTTCGCATTATCGGATCAGTTATCGGACGACGCCGTCTCGCTCATGCGTGGGGTTTAAACATGTACATGCATGTCTCGTAAATGCAGTGACACGGGGAATTCGATCGGCCTCTCTCCACCATTGTAACACCTCACGTCACTGGTAGACCACTCTCGATATTACTGGGATGTCTTAACTCAGCTCAGCAGACTGATTAGGGGGCTCCAATAAGTGCTACATATTCTCTGCAATAGTTTCACAATCACGCATACTCCTAAAATTCCTGAACATCCTTCAGTCCCCTCTTGGCTCTTAATGTGAGAGGACGTGTCTCAGCGTTCTCTGGCTCAAACCTACCCCTTTCACTTGCCTTTGGCCAACGATCGAGTGGTGCAGTTGCTGTGACCAACAATTAGCTGTATTGTAACTGCAGCAATTAGTTTTCTACATTTATTTATAGTTTATATATACTTCATTATTTTACGATGATTTGTGTATAGCATTCTTATTGTATACGTGAGTGTGTAATAATACGTAGGTCGTTCAATAACTCCTACGAAAATCGAGGAATGTTTCTGCAATCCATCTTTCAGTTACATCCGTCACGTCATTTCGTTTTCATATTTACCTGAAGTAACAAACTTTTTTTTATTTAGAAAAATGAAAAAAATGAGCTTTTTGCTATGATTAAACCCTTCTATCAAAAATACTTAGCATTAAAAAAGATGAAAGTCGAGTTGGATGAAACTCGTGGGATATTGGCTCCCGTGTTCGCGACTGTTGGCAATTGGGTAAATTATTTTAATGTGACCGAGCATCAATAAATTATTGACATCCAGTGGAAGTGACTTCCTCCAAACGGTTGGCAAAATCCATGATATGAGTTTCAGGAATCGACGAATCAAAGTTCTCCAAATAGTTTAGGCGTATCTCAGGGTACACTGTTTTCAGTTTTGCACGAAAAATTGGGTGTGAAAAAAATCTCGGCAAGATGGGTGCCTCTGTGGAGAATAAACGCAATCGTGTGGTCGATCCAGAGACTGTTTTGGCGCTTTTCGATATCTAGCTATGGCCGAACCATGGATACACTAATATACCCCAAAGACAAAGGAACAGTCGAAACAAGGTTTCTAAAGGTGACCGAGCTCAAAAATATGGTGAAACCGGCCGACAAGGCGATGGCCACAGTTTTTCTGGACGTTCGTGGAATTATCGAGTACAATTACAAGTAAATCTACTTGTACATCGATTACTTGCCAAAGGACAAATGTAAAGCGTATTCTGCAACGTAATCGCACCGGTTGAGCGAGGAAATCAAGAAAAACATCCTAATTTGTTAAAGAAAAAATTCTCTTGCATCAAGATAATTCTCAGGTGCACTCCTTTGCAGTTTCGATGGCGAAAGTTATGGAATTGAAGTTGAATTTATTGCAATGTATTGGCCCCAGGGACTTTTTTTCAATTTCCAAACATGAAAAAATGGCTCGGCGGAAAACGGTTCACGTCGAACGAGATCATCGCCAACACATATACCTATTTTTAGGGTCTTCCTAAATCCTACTTTTTGGGCGGATTAAAAAAGTCGGAGAAATGCTGAAAAAAAATTAAAAACAAATACCCCAAATTATTTGTTTTCAATTTTTTCCTGAGGACTTATTGAACCCACGACCCACTCTTTCCTACTACGAACTACTCGTAGTAGGAAAGAGTAGTTTAATATGTGTCACTTTGTGCTCAAGGATGTACGAGGGTCATCCGGAAAGTAGTACCCGTTCGTGCCGCATGAAGTGCTGACGACGCGAGTAGCCGCTGGACGAGGTCAGATAGCTTCAGTGGCTTGTCTGCCTTCTCTGAGCCAAGTTGCGTGACGCTAGCATTGCCTGTGTTGTTTCTGTGATTGTTTACAATGTTTAAAAAAATTGAGAACGCCGCCAGTTGTGAAGTGAGGGCAGTGATTAAATTCCTCAATGCAAGAAACGTTCGCCCATGTGATATTCATCGCCAATTAAAGGAGGTGTATGGAGACAATGTAATGGACGAGTCGTCTGTTCGGCGGTGGTGTCGCAACTTCAACATGGGGAGGGGGAACACACACGACGATGAGCGTTCGAAGAGACCGTCTGTCATTACAGACCAACTGGTGAGCTCAGTTGACGAATTCGTGAGGAACGATCGGCGCGTCACAATTGATGACATCTGTGAGCATTTTCCCAATGTTTCTCGAACAATTGTTCATGAAATTGTTAAACACCATCTGCATTATGCAAAAATTTGTGCAAGATGGGTCCCTCGCGTATCTCAATGAGCTGGCGGCGAAGGACTATGCAGCAGGAATACAGAAACTTGTCACACGTTATGACAAATGCCTTAATTTGCTTGGAGATTATGTTGAGAAGTAGTTTAAAGTATCCTCTTTCAAATAAAATTTTTTATGTTTGTTAATATTTACTTTTGTGTCTTTATTTCACGAACGGGTACTACTTTCCGGATGACCCTCGTACATCGTATAAGTTTCGCCCTTCCGTCCACATACATTGTAATCGATATATTTTTTAAAGAAGCGCCAACTCTTTGACAATCCTAAATAGCAGGCTGATTTATTTATTAGTTAGGTAGGTCATTCATATACTATATATTTACCCTTTAAAATAGCGTTTGAGCCTGGGGAAGTTATTATTTATTTAATTTGTAACTTTTCCAGTTTTAACCGAGCCTTTGTTTAAAAATTTGGCAAGTTCGTTAGAATTTGGATGGTTTCTGCAGGGTTTTGTCACCATGTACATAAGTCGGCGCCGCATCTAAGGGCCCTTATCTCTGCGTTAGAGGGGTATCTGAGCCTCGATCGAACGCTGAAGGCAAATCCACTCTTCTATAGGACACGGCTCTGGGTGGAATTGGGGACACTCATCCGCCAATTGGATTGGGGGCTCACGCAAATGCAACAAGCGAGGTCTTTCTATACGTACACATTTCCCCGCAAGCCGCCGCAAGGGCGTGTGGCAGAGAGTGTTATCACACGAGCCGGACAGGCAGAAATACTAGCGTATAAAAACCATATACACAGAAATGAACCCGAAGGTCGGTTTGATAGGTGGTGGTAGAGTTCAACCAATACTAAGCCCTAAACGGCGGGTGAAATTCAAATAACGGAGGGGGCAGTTCCTTTCCCTGTGTTGGCTATACCTGAGTCTCCAACAGATATCAGTCGCCATGTTTTCCCAGAAAGAACTGGTACTCAAAAAACCACACAGCAGAGAGGCGTGCCCAGGAATCGAACCCGGGTTGTCCACTCCAACGCTCTACCCCTGGACTACCCCGTCAAATACATGTACTTCAATACATGTTAGCTTATATACATGTCTATTGCACATACAGAAAGCAATAATTGTTACATTCGATAATTGTTATTTAGATGAAGTAGAAGCAATAATCTGTAAACTGGAAGATTGGAAGCTTGTCTCGGGTAGGAGCGGTGGGAAGTTAACTCTGCGGCGAGGGACACGAAGGTAAACTTCATCCTCGTCTGCAAGAGATATCAGGTGCTATCCTCTGATAGCCCTCTGGTATCTGCAACCTGGTACAAGAGCACCACCCAGAAGGAACCGTCATAGTGGGACGGGGGATTTTAGTAATCGGTATACGTAACGTCAGGCGTGCGATGGCCCCTTTGCGGGAGAGGGCAGAAAATGAGGGTTTGAGACAGTGCCTGGTGTCTGATACCTGGTGCATTCCACGTAAAGGCGTTTCGCAAGTGACGAAGGTGGCTGGAGTGGCGGCTGCGAGCCGTAGCTCATGTGAGGTTCTGCATTCCTTCAAGGAACTGAACTCTGAAGCGAAGCAGGGATCGAGCATCTAGGGGGTTGAAATGATACTAGCGATTTGTAGCCTTGTCCTCAGGATTGATCGTGGACCTCAGATTTGGAGCTGAGTGGGCATACATTAGAGATTGCGTCATTTCAGCAGGGATATCGAGGCCTCCTTCGCTGACTTTTCGGCCGGCAATCCAACCGTGTGGGAACCCTTTGAACCGGTCTGGCGTTCACAACATGTTTGGGGCTGCCAGGTGTGTAGTGAGTAAGATATTATAGCACTCCAAGGCGTTTTTAGATTAAAATGTAGGACAGCGAGGCGGGCAAATAGAGTCCAAAGATATTTAGTTTGAAATGAAGTGAGGGTCAGTGCTAGAGATGCATACAATAAGTAACTTAATATGAATTAGGTAGGATCCGACGGAAAATTTTATACGGAATACAATATTAATAAGGAAAAAAACATCGTTAAAAATTCAAACTACCGTAATGCCATGGATACATTATCTGTATTATTAGTTAACTGCCGAAGTTAAAAAAATAAAGTCGCTGAATATCATCACAACATTCAAAGCAAGAGACAGAGCAGGTATCATTATTGGAGTTGAAGGCTGGTTGTCCAATGATATTGCCAGCGATAAAATTTTCCCAAAATCCTTTCCTGTATACCAAAATGACAGAGTAAATAGAATTGGGGGTGGTGTTTTTATTGCAGTGAGAAACTCTTGTGATTAAACGATAATTGCAGATAATGGATTGGCAAATGTTTGGTGTAAATTAAATGTCCTAAATCCAAAATAATCTTTATGTGGATTTTACATAGATGGCAAAGATATTTCAATGCTATAAATAAAAGATCAAATCAAAATTTTTTCATCAAAAACAACGATAAAGACATTTGAAATGAAATTGACGGAGATTTCAATGCCCCATCTTTTGGCTGGAGCACACATAGTTTTAAAACAGGAGGCATAGAAAATATACATGCGAGTGGCTAGTACATTCTTTACATTGAACTTCGCCCATAAACTTGCAACTTCACCAACTAAGGGTGATAATATTCTTGATTTGTTAGCCACAAACTCTTAAAAAAGTCTTACATGCAGAAATTATGAAAAGAATTATTGACCAAAGAGCAGTAAATACTAAGTTTTCTGTATATAGGATCCAAAATAAGAAACCCAAAAGAAAAATTTACTGTTTTAAAAATGGGACTATAATGGCTCTAAGGGAGTGTTACAAAATTCAATTGCAAATTTCAAGAAAGATGGTAAACACCAAAGTACTGAGGGCTTGTGGAATCACTTCCTTGAAATCACCAATGCAGCAACAAATAGGTTCATCCCAAGCGAGTTCATGAAAGATAACATGTATCCTAAATGGTGCAATTTGAAAGTTAGACAATAAGAGGTCTAAGAGAAGTTTGGCTGTCAGCCAAAATGCATGTGGAAAAAATATTAAAGCCATCCCTAGTAGATCATAAGGTTCCCAATTACTGCAAAATGACTAATGTAACACCTACATTTAAAAATGTAGTCAGGGAAAAACCAAGCAATTACAGGCCTATTTACCTTATACATCCATATCATGCAAGATCATGGAACATATAATTGATAGTTTGTTAGTGAGACACTTTGATAGTCAAGAGTTATTGATGAAACATCATCATTGTTTCCAGGAGGGTCAATCCCACAAGACTCAGCTTGAACTCTTTGTTTATGATATCACTGGCAAGGGAGAGAGTAAAGCTCCAGCAGACATGGTTTTCCTAGATAAAAAAAATGTCTTGGCAAACTTCTTTATTATAAACAATCACACCTATGGCATAGATGTAAAGAGAAGGCATATGTGGTGTTAGCTCTAATGCAGCAGAAGTCACTTCAGGTGCTCCCCAGGGAAGTGTTATTGGTCCTCTTTTATTCCTTCTTCACATTAACAACATATGCTCCAAGTTTAATACTAAAATATGTTAATTGGCCAAAAATGCAGTGGTTTACAGAGAAGTCCATCATACTGTTGATAAATTAGCATTAGCAGATGACCTTAATGCTATACAATGTTGACGTGACACTTGGCAATTAGAATTAAACTTTAAAAAGTGCATAGCAATGACAAGAGTAGGAGTTATGAATTTCTGGAAAAAGAGCATTTCATTCCCAAATACCCACTACATCAGGAACACCGAAATGGAAAATGTAGACTCAATTAAATACCTGGGTTTTACTCTAACTCGTGACCTATCCTGGGTGAAAAATGTGTGGGGAATATATGTGGACAAGGTAGAACTAGGATTTTATTGAGGAGCATTAAAGAAAGGTTAAAGAGAAATGTTATCTTTTGCTCATTAGGCCTCATTTAGAATATGCGCCTTGTATATGGGATCCTCATGAAGCTGGATTGATTGTCAAATTGAATTATATGCAGGGTAGAGGAGTTAAATTTGTATGACAAAATTATGAGACTGATCAATACAAGGTATGTTCAAACAGTATCGCGAATTTTGAATTTTTGCTGGTTACATATATTTGATTTTCGATTTTTTTGTGGCATTATGTTGGTGTCTATGTCTCTCACTTATAGTATGCCAAAAAGTTTGGCCATTTTGAATGTTCAGTTAATTGTTGGCAGCTGTTTTGCTTGGATGTGTTTTGGCTTTTCTTTGATTTTTGCCTGTTCCAAAAAATGGATCAAAGAATCTGTATCAAATTTTGTGTGAAAAATGAATATATATTTCCTCTCGCCATATTCAACTTGATGTTTGCCTACTACCGTGCCCTTAAACATGTCCAAGCATTCAGAGTCTGCAAACTAGCATTATGAAAGTTGGTGACCGTCTTTGCTCATTCTTTTCTGGAGTTTTGATTGTAGTGTTTCAAGGATTTAGTATGAAAGAGTATGGCTGGCTTCTCAGCTGTCAAGCAAGTCACTCACTCCAGTAACTGCTAAAAGTGCCTGGCTTTATTTTAAAGGTACTCCTCCTTATACCAAAGGAAACATTCGGGGATCGAGATGGTACAGTGGCTATTGTACTGGCTTCCTATCTAGGGGGCCTGGGTTCGAATCCTGACAAATCAAATATTTTTCAGTGGTATCCTGATCCCTACTTGAGGTGCTTTGTGGAGGGCACCCAGAGTGGGTACGCCATCTGTCGGATGGGACTTTAAATTGCCGACCCCTTGGCACCTTTCGTTAAGAGTAGGCTAATGCCGATGCTGGGTTTCTCTCTACCCTTTATTCTTTCCTGTCCATCCCTAATGGTGCAAATGACCTTAGCTGTTAGTCGCCTCCCCTAAATACTATAACTTGGAAACATTCATAGCCTTTTATGATTCTAATACTGCTATTATTTCACCGGGATCACATCCTGAAGCATACCGGACTCTAATGAATAATGAGAAGCTAGAATAAACACTTTTCAAAAACCAAGTTTTAATACAAACTCAGAGCAAAATATCCCAAAGGAATCACACTATGGAACCATTTATGTTGACTTCAACCAGAGACATTTTTATTTATTTGGCATTAATCCAAAAACAACACTTTTTGGCCTTTACATTGGACTATTAACAATGGTTAATATAACAATGGATAAAATTAAAAACACCAAGCCCTAGGTAAAGGAAAACCCACCCAGGTGTGAATCGAACCCGTGACCTTTAGGTTAGCAAATGAGGATGTTACCCAGCAATATTTGACAGAAAATCAAGAAATTTATTTACCTTGCAATCCTTTTAATCACTGCCTCTTTTTCATTTTCATGCCCACATTTTATATTGCAAGGTCTGATTAACCAGGCCAAATCTGTTTGTTAGGGGCTACCCTTAGTTACATAAGGCTTTTGAGGGAGGTGGGTGTCTGCCATTTCATTACCCTTCCTTTCAGGAGGTGGAGGGATTCAGGAAGAATCTATTCATGGTTTATTTTTTCAATTTTTCAACCATTTTACCAAAAAGTACTTCTAATTAAGCTTGATTACCAAAGAACACAATGCGCGAATAGAACCTACTTAAAATATCACAAAGTACTTTGTTTCATTTTGCCATAGGTGTTCTGATTCCGCTAAAATAAAAAATAATTTCTTTTATGGTAATGTACCTATTAAGGACAACAAGAGCATAATGAATGTAATCATAGTGAAATTCTTCATTCCTCAAGCCTAATAGAAAAACCTTGATATATAATTGATAGTACCCATAGATACATAACATTGGGCCACAGGGACAGCCCCTTATGCACATATTTCAAATATCAATTTGTACATCAAGGCTTCTGCTGTCCCAGATCACCTGACTTATATTATACACTGATGATAAGGAATCCAATAATGCCAGCCACACACAGCATTTGCTGCTAATAGCTCAAGGTGATGACATCATTTTCCATACTAAGTATGCCGCCTCAATGAGTTGGAAAAGTTTGAATTCTACTTACATTGCGGCATTAAGGATAAGCTGTCTCTACCTTATTGTTACCTCACATTGTCAAGCTTTTCATTTCCCTTACATATATACTTTTTGCTTTTGAAAACCAAATAATCACAATACTAACAACTTATCTCATGAAAATTAGTTACTGTAAAAACTCTAAGGCTTCATGCTTAAAACTATGGAAAGGAGTATTATACATACTATTTGATAATATTTCAAATTTAATGCCTCAAAATATACAGGACCCTTTTAAAAAAATTATGATTGCAGTAGAGCTTCCTGTGAATATTGGCACCTCCTCGATAAAATATTAAATCAACTATAAAACAAATGGTATCATCAAAATTATTGATAAAAAAAGGAGTAATAATAAAAATCAATTCAAAATTAATAGTAAGAGATATTTTTATGTACTAGTCATTTATTAATTGTCAGGCCATTAATAAGAGTCAATTTTTTATTACATTGCAGCTTTATTGGAGCCACATCTGCAGAGAAATCTTTACACATTGGGTGATCGAGCTAATCGCTGGTATTTTAATTCAAATTTGAATATCCTGAAAAACACACAGGAATTTCCAGTTATAATAGATTCAGGTTATGAATACTCTTACGAGGATCCATATGCCTATGCAAACTCGTATTTTCCAGACAGCAAATACTATTATCAACAAAGTGGAACAATGTCATCTGAAGAAAGTATGGACAAATTGACACCTGCACATAAGCCAAAGAATCCTTATGCTGTAACAACACCTAAAACCAAACAGACTAGTGAAGAATCCTACAGCAGTCAGGGACAGGGAAGTAATGAATCTCACGGGGACAGCTATGATTGGAATAAATCAACCTATGAGGATATTTCATCACATGAAGTCAGGAAACCAGGAAAATCTACAAAGCCACCTGAAAATAAAGAAACATCTAAAAACAGTGGGGAAGGAGAACATACACCCGATAAAGGATCATCAGGTAGTTCAGAATCAGCCTGGGATACGTCTTATGAGAGCTATCATAGTTCCACCGAGGTAAGCAAGAAATCTGAAACAACCACAAAGTCACCTTCACAACCGTATTCAAACAAACATTCAACACGAATGACAAAGCCTCCCTATCCAGAAAAGACAACTAAATATAGTGAGGAAGGTGGGAATTCACATGATGAGGGGTCATCAGAAGGAAAATACTCAAACAGAGATAGCTCAAATGAGAGTGATCCCTCACAGCCAGATGGAGGTAAATCACAAAGTGATAAGTCATCTGATACAAAAGACTCATACCAGGATGCATCTAATGAGAGTAGTTCATCACAGTACCATGGATCATCAGAGGGTAGCCAGGAATCTAAAACAACCACAGAGTCACCATCACAACCGTATTCAACCAAATATTCAACACAATCGACAAAGCCTCCCCATCCAGAAAAGTCACCTAAATACAGTGGGGAAGGAGAACAGTCACATAGCGATGGCTCATCAGAAGGAAAATACTCACATGAGGATACATCTAATGAGAGTAGTCCATCACAATACCATAGTTCATCAGAGGGAAAAGATGAACCTAAAACAACCACAGAACCACCTCCGCACCCGTATCCAACCAAACATTCGTCACAGCCTACAAAGCCAACTTATCCAGAAAAGACAACTAAATATGGAGGGGAAGGAGGACAGTCACATAGTGAAGGGTCATCAGAAGGAAAAGACTCACAGAAAGATAGTTCAAATGACAGTGATTTATCTAGGCCTCAAGGTGGAAATTCACAAAGTGATAAGTCATCATATACCACAGACTCACATGAGGATGGATCTTATACAAGTCATTCATCCCTTTATCATAGTTCATCAGAGGGAATTAAAGACTCTAAAACAACCCAAAAACCCAACCCTCATCCATATCCAACCAAAAATTCACAACTGACAAAACTACCATACCCAAAAAAGACAACTAAATATGGTACAATTGGAGGATACTCACAAAGTGATGGATCATCAGAAGGTAAAGACTCACATGGAGATAGTTCAAAGGAAGGGGATCCATTCCAGTCCTATGGTGGAAATTCACAGGGTGATAATTCATTAAATACAAAAGATTCACACGAGGATGGATATCATGAGGGTAGTTCATCACATTATCATAGTTCATCAGAGGGAAGCAATGAATCTAAAATAACAACAAAAACATATCAGCATCAGTATTCAACCAAACATTCACTACGACCAACAAAGCCACCCCATCCAGAAAAGATAAATAAATATGGAGGGGAAGGAGGAGACTCACTTAGTGATGCGTCATCAGAAGGAAAAGACTCACACAGAGATAGTTCAAATGAGAGTGATTCGAATCAATCTGATCATGGATATTCACTAGGCGAAGGGTCATCAAAAACTAAAGACTCACACAGGGATAGTTCTGATGATAGTAGTCTATTGCATTATCATAGGTCATCAGAGGATATTGAGGATCCAAAAAAGTCCAAAAAGCCACCTTCATACTTACATTCCACAAAGCCTTTGCCACAATCAACTAAGCCTTCTTACCCAAAACAGACAACTAAATATGAAGGGGAAGGTGAGCATTCACATGGTGATGGGCCATCAGATAATAAAGACTCGCACAGGGATAGTTCTAATGATAGTAATGAATTCAATAACTATATATCTTCAGATGGAAGCAATGAGAATTCCGGGAAGCCCCCATCGTACCCACGTCCGACAATACCTTCACTTGGACCACCTAAGCAACCCTACAAAAAAAAGACTACTAAATATGGAGGTGCAGGTGGTCATTCACAGATAGATAGGCCATCAGAAAGTAAAGCTTCACATGGGGATGGCTCTAATGAGGGCCATTCTTTGGAATCACATGGTGGATACTCACATGGTGATGGGTCATTGGACAATAAGGACTCACTTGGGTATAGCTCTAATGAGATTGATGCTTCGCATTACCATAAATCATCAGACAGGAGCAATGAGCCAAAGAAATCCAAGAAGCCCCCATCGTACCTGCAACCGACAAAACCTTCTAATCGACCACCTAAGCCACCCTACAAGAAAAAGACAACTAAATACGGAGGTGCAGGTGGTCATTCACAGATAGATAGGCCATCAGAAAGTAAAGCTTCACATGGGGATGGCTCTAATGAGGGCCATTCTTTGGAATCACATGGTGGATACTCACATGGTGATGGGTCATTAGACAATAAAGACTCACTTGGGTATAGCTCTAATGAGATTGATGCTTCGCATTACCATAAATCATCAGACAGGAGCAATGAGCCAAAGAAATCCAAGAAGCCCCCATCGTACCCGCAAAAGACAAAACCTTCTAATCGACCACCTAAGCCACCCTACAAGAAAAAGACAACTAAATACGGAGGTGCAGGTGGTCATTCACAGATAGATAGGCCATCAGAAAGTAAAGCTTCACATGGGGATGGCTCTAATGAGGGCCATTCTTTGGAATCACATGGTGGATACTCACATGGTGATGGGTCATTAGACAATAAAGACTCACTTGGGTATAGCTCTAATGAGATTGATGCTTCGCATTACCATAAATCATCAGACAGGAGCAATGAGCCAAAGAAATCCAAGAAGCCCCCATTGTACCCGCAACCGACAAAACCTTCTAATCGACCACCTAAGCCACCCTACAAGAAAAAGACAACTAAATACGGAGGTGCAGGTGGTCATTCACAGATAGATAGGCCATCAGAAAGTAAAGCTTCACATGGGGATGGCTCTGATGAGGGCCATTCTTTGGAATCACATGGTGGATACTCACATGGTGATGGGTCATTAGACAATAAAGACTCACCTGGGTATAGCTCTAATGAGATTGATGCTTCGCATTACCATAAATCATCAGACAGGAGCAATGAGCCAAAGAAATCCAAGAAGCCCCCATCGTACCCGCAACCGACAAAACCTTCTAATCGACCACCTAAGCCACCCTACAAGAAAAAGACATCTAAATACGGAGGTGCAGGTGGTCATTCACAGATAGATAGGCCATCAGAAAGTAAAGCTTCACATGGGGATGGCTCTGATGAGGGCCATTCTTTGGAATCACATGGTGGATACTCACATGGTGGTGGGTCATTGGAAAATAAGGACTCACTTGGGTATAGCTCTAATGAGATTGATGCTTCGCATTACCATAAATCATCAGACAGGAGCAATGAGCCAAAGAAATCCAAGAAGCCCCCATCGTACCCGCAAAAGACAAAACCTTCTAATCGACCACCTAAGCCACCCTACAAGAAAAAGACAACTAAATACGGAGGTGCAGGTGGTCATTCACAGATAGATAGGCCATCAGAAAGTAAAGCTTCACATGGGGATGGCTCTAATGAGGGCCATTCTTTGGAATCACATGGTGGATACTCACATGGTGATGGGTCATTAGACAATAAAGACTCACTTGGGTATAGCTCTAATGAGATTGATGCTTCGCATTACCATAAATCATCAGACAGGAGCAATGAGCCAAAGAAATCCAAGAAGCCCCCATCGTACCCGCAAAAGACAAAACCTTCTAATCGACCACCTAAGCCACCCTACAAGAAAAAGACAACTAAATACGGAGGTGCAGGTGGTCATTCACAGATAGATAGGCCATCAGAAAGTAAAGCTTCACATGAGGATGGCTCTGATGAGGGCCATTCTTTGGAATCACATGGTGATGGGTCATTAGACAATAAAGACTCACTTGGGTATAGCTCTAATGAGATTGATGCTTCGCATTACCATAAATCATCAGACAGGAGCAATGAGCCAAAGAAATCCAAGAAGCCCCCATCGTACCCGCAAAAGACAAAACCTTCTAATCGACCACCTAAGCTACCCTACAAGAAAAAGACATCTAAATACGGAGGTGCAGGTGGTCATTCACAGATAAATAGGCCATCAGAAAGTAAAGCTTCACATGAGGATGGCTCTGATGAGGGCCATTCTTTGCAATCACATGGTGGATACTCACATGGTGATGAGTCATTGAACAATAAGGACTCACTTGGGTATAGCTCTAATGAGTTTGATGGTAGACATTCATCAGAAGAAACTACAGGGTCAAAAAAACCAACCAAGTCATCGGAATATCCTTACAAAAGAAAGCCAAAACCATATCCTCAACCAACTAAGAATACAGTACGAGTAACAAATAAGCCTGTGGAAAATCAATTGAAGCCCTCATTGAAACCATCTTCAGAGGAAGAAGACCAGATATCCAAAAGGACCTGCATCACTCATCCTTCCATTAAGGAGAGGCAATATCGGTATCATGACAGTAAGTTAATGCTTGTGTGCCTGATATTTCATAGGATATAATATTCTATAATAGGATTAAGTTGATAATGCTTGGTTATGGTTATTGTTATTTTACTCATTGTTTGCTTTCAATAGCATTGTTTCAATATTCCAGTTATCTTCTCTTTTACCCCTGCAGCATTGCATTTGCAGCATTCTGATGTGTCCTCTCTATTGACAGGTGATAAATTATCTGCAATATTCAGAAATTGTGATACTTGGAAGTATCTGGGTGTAATTTCATGTATGTCCATCACTCATTTTCAAACCTTCAAGTCTCTCATTCAATCCATTTTCCACACTAGTCTCTCCACCAGTGCCTAAACATACATCCATAACACATGCAGCCACCCACTACAAAATCTTTCTCAAAACCTCAGCTACCAAACATCTAAAATGTATCCCACTCTGTATAGCTCTACATCTCTTCCCTGATATCCTCTCTTTTCTTATGCTAGTTTTCTTGTCATTACTCCAAATACTCTGATGAAGAAAGCTGGAACCACGTAATTACTAAGTCATCAAGTCATTGTTTTTTAATGCATTTATATTTCCCATTGCATTCCTCAATAATTTTTAACAAGCCACCATATTGAAATGATCACCCAATTGGAGTAAGATACCTTTCTGGTCACTTTATTGACAAGTAGATGCTGTGTGAACTACCATCCATCCAGATTTTACCCTGTGATCTATCCCACTGGCTTGTATCTCTTAAAAATGCTCGTAATGATTTCCTTGATCCCAATGATTGCATTTTTATCCAACAGTATCTCTTCATACCGGCACTAGTTAATATTCAACTCTGGTAAAAAATCATGCCTGAGACCAACTATTTCTTCCTCTTGCAAACATCCTCCCAGATTTAACACACCATTTCCTCCCTCTATCCTTCCCTTACCTCCCATTTTTATGCCTCCATCTCCTTTCCCCGCAATGTGTAATGCAACTATTCTGTAGTCATTCTTAGCCTGATGAATATGTCCTTGATATTGAAATGGCCAGCATGCAGCTATCTCTTTTACTTTGATACTTGCTTAAATACTTTTGTACCTCATAACCTACCATTTCCCTGCATTGCAATATAACCCTACCCTGAGGATAACCTATAATGTTGCACAACTAAAACAGAGTGAAAAAGCTAACGAAATCTAGCTGATACCACGGGCACCCATTGCTGAAGGATTCTCCAGCAAGCAACTGAGCCCTGTGAGTAACCATTTCCCTTTTTAATATTCACCCTCTCCTCATTCCTCTCCTAATCTCTCCTCAAATTACCACCATTGGCCATTGAAAACTTAGCTACGTCATCATAATCCCATTTAGCCAACAGTTAAAGTTTCTTTTACAAATCAGCATCCTGGTCACAATTTCATGTAAAATGATGAATGGCAGTGTGCATTTTTATTAGAGTTTCTCTGTAGTTTCTGAAAAGTTTGTCTCTAGTAAATCGTATTAGCACTTTTGCTATTTACGTTGATCCCATCATGCTGAGCAATTGCAGTGATGGCTTCATTGTTAGGACATATTTGAAAAGTGATATTTCATTTTAAAAGTAAATGCTTGAAATTTATCAAGGTTCAGAAGAGATCCTTTTGGTACACCAGCAAAAGGTGGCCCGAAGGAGAATGAATGACCCTCTGGTATGCAGAAACTTCCACTAAGTAACTGGGAGCACATTTAAATTAGGAAACATTAAAAAGGGACACAAATCAATGTTTATAACATCCTAGAGTACCACACAGGGTTGGAACCTCAGGTGACATCTAAATTAACTAAATTGATCAATTGGTAGAGATTAGTTCTAACTAAAGAGCTTTCTGACTATGAAAAGAGAAATTATGGAATAAAATATACCTATATGAAGAAATTTCCAGTGCTTTCCTAGCTCATATTATTAATAAAATCTTCTTGGGTTTTCCACCAGGTTAGTTCTTCTACCTGTGCCAATGTTTCAATGAACTACACCCTCATTGTCTTCGATAGCCTTGATAGCTTAACTGGCTAAAGCACTCAACCAGATATTGAGGGATCCAGGTTCGAATCCCGGTCAAGGCAAATGATTTTTATACTCTGAAATTGTTGCATTGAAATGCATATTAGCAGATGACTCCGTTAAAAGTTACTGTTGCAGCATCTCCCGCAGTTTCTTTGGAGTATATTTTTGCAGATTTCCTTGCATTCATGACCCCCTCATCAGCTGAAATGTTGGCTGTAGGTTTGGGTGATTTGTTTTCAGTTTACTATCACCCTCTTTAGGTCTACCTATAGAGGACTGGAGATATCACATGGAAAAATGCAGTGACCCTAAGAAGCAGTGCAGTTGCCCCTACCACCCCTATCGCACCTTAGATGGGACATGCAACAATCTGGTTCATCCAAACAGCGGTACCATAGAAACTCCTTTCTCTAGAGTGGCATCAGCAAGATATTGTGATGGTAAGTTACCATATAACTCCCTGGCATTTTTTGGTTTTACAGTTTAATATTATGTGATATTGCATAGAGTGTCCGGGTGTTACCTTGGTTAGAATATGAACAGCCAGGGGGGGTATGAATGATTAATTCTATTGATCTAATCAATGAAATGTTTCTATATTTGAGGAAAGGGCGATCACCTTTTCACAGTTACCACAAAATATTAGTTATTCTTCATTATCTTATTTTGATTATGAAAAATTAACTTTATTTGAAGAAGTTGAAGTAATCTATGTCATCCGAAACAGTTGGATTTTTATTTATAGTGACATTTGATTTATGAAGGTCATCTTAAATATGTAAACTTCATGATAACATGCTAATATGTTGTCATGCCATTCCTGAATATGTTTTCCTGCGTCACATTATTTATCAAGTACCACAGTTTTAATGAATCACCTGTTGGTCAAATATTCTATTTTGGTTGGCCATCAAGCTGTTTTATTTCCCTGGGTGTAGGGAAACTTATGCAATACATGAGATTGCTGATTTTAATGAATTATATGTTGCTAATACCTAGGAAAAACAAAAAAAGACTGAGGAATTCATGAAATAAGTTTTTTCGTCATTGAATGATCTGTAAACATTGTTTTGAAAGGTTTAAGCTATTCAAGGATGGGCTGAAGTCAGATGATGAACCACATTCTGGAAAGTCCTCAATGTCACCTGACGGAGGTCATATTTTACAATTTGATGGAATTGTGCATTCAATTCACATTTAGACAGTTTGGTTAATGATGGGATGATGTACTATACATATATTTTCATGCTATGAAATTCTCATGACCAAAATAGAAATTTAATGTATGTATCAGCAAAGTCAGTTCCACTACTGACAAGGGATCAGAAATATGGACAATCACTCAGAGCTAATGATTCATGACTTTAGGGGGAGCACCAATATGCTTCATAGACCAGGATATTCAGCAAACCTAGTTTCAGAAGAATTTCATCTCTCTCAAAATATAATCCTCTATGAAAGGAAGTTTTTGGAGGTATTAAGGACACTTGCCAAAGGACCTATGACTTTCCTGGAAAGAATTCTACCAGAAATTCTCCAGAGGTCACATGGTGGTCATAGCACTGCATCAACGCAAATAAGGAGAGAACTATGGCAAATGCAACAGAAGATAATCATTATTATTGTGAGAATCATCATATCATTAAAACTGGCAGATTAAGAACAATTTATTGGAAATATAATAATATCCATACTAGCTTATTGGAGCAAATTTGGGGAGGAGAATCAGGCAATAACATCACAACAAGAAGGGAAAATTAAACAAAGTTCAATGTAACTTCTTGATACCTATTGACTATAGAGCTATAAAACTGTCTGAAATGAATCCTGAAATGTAATTGAACCTTATACCCATTATATAAAAAAGATTGGAAAGAAGTGAAAAGGTAAAACTCAGCTGGAATGTTGGCAAACATACTGGGTAGATGTTTATTCCACCAAGGTAATTGACAAAGAAAAAAGTGAATATCAATTAGATTACATTGAAGGAATATACATTAGGAATGGACTGATATGGATAAAGGCAAACTGACAAAGAAATACAATTAAAATCTAAAAAAAGAACATTAATACTTTTTCATATGGATAAAATCATAACTGAAATCCTCACAGGACTTGGGACCTGTATTGGGTATTTGAAAAGCATTGGAACAAAAAAATAGACATCTGCTCCTGCTGCCAAAATCCGCCCAATTATTCCATGGAATAATGAAGTGTAAGGATTATAATGAGAAAAGAAAGGACCTAAGGCTTACAATGGGACAATGGCCCAATACCTCAGAGGAATCTGGAAGAAGATTGGCAAAAACAAATTTTGCAGATGGTTTGCAAAGACTTCAGAGAGCAAAGAGAGAATTGAGGATTCCACTCAAGATACAAGAAAACTTCTGAAATCAAGATCAAGAAGTCTAACTTGTGAAGCAAGTAATCAAGAGATTTCAAGAGCCAAAGACTAATAAGATAGAAATATGTTAATTATAAATTTGTAACTTCAATCAATAATGTAAAGAGTCCGTCCAATAATTATGAAAAAAGTATTCCTTATTAACCAGTAAAATTGTAATTTAGGATAAAAGCAAAGCAATCTTGCATTAGAATTTATACGGTAAGATTTAATAAGGAGCCCCCAAATAAAAAATTATAAATGGATAAAGTATGCTACATATTTGGCACACTCATAGATGATGGACTGCCGATACATTAATTAGTTTTTCCATTCATCAGAATTGTCTGGCATTCCTTAACACAAAATATAGCTAGAGGCAGCCATTCAAGTAATACATACAATCATTCATAAACTATAGAAATAATCATGTGCATATCAAAGCATATTTTTCTTGATTTTTACAATACCCTTTTTTATTTGCATAGGGCGGAGTAAACCTCGAAGATCTGAGGTTGATCACAAGCCATTACCAAGCAGCAGAAAGGTTACATCTTATATATTCAACAGCAAGCCTTACAAACACAAGCATGCCACACAACTTGCGGCTATTTTCTGGATTTTTGTTACTGAAGATATTTTCATGGTGAAAGAACGCGGTAAGATACATAGAGTCTCTCCCTCTTATTTCAAAATTCTTACCACCAATACCATCATTTTCTCTAAGTTGCAAAGTACATGGTATATTCAAAAAGTAAGGGCTGTTCTCTTATGGTTAACTTTTGGCAGGCCAGATCAAAGTTGTATGCATACAGCTCCATCTATTATAAGATTGTTTCCAAAGCCACTGAAGATATTGTTTTGATTAAGTAGTCATTTACCTGCTGGTAAATGCAGATAATAATGACCATGAAAATGGCTGCTCCTGCCAGTCACAAAGTGTGACTTGATTTTTGTGCACAAAAGGATTATTAGCTGCCCAAATTCATTGGGAAATGTTCCTCCTTTATGGATCAACAGTAATAAGTACAAGAAAGGTTAGACAATGCTGTTGAACTTTCAAGAATGGCCTCACAAACATGCATGATAAAGGGTGTGCTGCCAGGTCTAGTATCCAGGCCAATGAAATCATTCAATAAGAGGATCAAGAACTCCAGCTGATAAGTTTCCTACCAAAAGATGAACACCAGATAAACTATGTCACCAGCTATAAAAATTTCCTAAAATTTAAAGTTACTCAATGATGTAAAAACATTTGAGCCATATAATTGATAACACTTCCTGAAGAAAGACATTAAGATTTATCCCATATTATGAATGCATTTGAGATGTATTTTTTGCTTTACTTTGAAAGAGGGTGCATTCAAGTCAATGAGTTCAGATCCACTAACATATAAAGTTATGATTTCTCTTAAGTGCACATGTACAGGGTCTGTACAATAAGTATCGGGAATGGTTCCAAAAATCAAAATTTAGTGCAGTTATCATTACAATTACTTAATAATCTTCAAAATACATTCATCCTGCATCAATATACTTAGCTTGGTACATCTACCACTTGTCAAAAGCCTGCTGGAAGTCGGTTTCCGGAATACTGTTGAGAGCCTTTGTCGTTGTCTCCTGAACCACCTCGATGGAGTCAAACTGGTATCCTTTGAGCTCCCTTTTTATTTGTGGAAACAAGAAAAAGTCAGGAGGAGCCAGCTCAGGGCTGTAGGGAGGGTGAGGCAACGTTGCCATGCCGAATTTTGTCAGCAGCTGCCCCACAACAATCGTGACAGTTTTGGCTCCTCGCTCAAGACTTTTGGCACCAGCTTCATGCTCACTTTCCTCATTGCAAGATCCTCTGTTACAATGGTTTGGATGGTTCCGAATGAAAGGCTGGTATCCCCACTGATAAGGGCAAAGGTTAAACGCCTGTCAGAGTCCAAAACATTATTCACTTTGACCATCTGAGCATCGGTTCGAGTGGTCGTCAGGCATCCGACAAGGTGTTCGTTCGGATTTCCTGAGTTTAAAGCAAAACTTCACAGCGTGGCATTGCTCAACGGTGCATTCCATGCTGGTGTGATGGCACCATAAATAATCACACATCACAAAAATCCACCTCCTTTCCCAATGCATGCCCGTAGGCGACTGAACTAAAGTGCACCTGAGTGGTGGGGGACCCCTCTACCAAACCAACCAGTGGGAACCAATCCACCACTCCATTGAGGCTACAGCGACCCAGTACTGATACTTATTGTACGGACCCTCTTTGTGTCATTGATCAGGAGAAAACTGATAAAATCATATATCCCTTTTGGATGTGAATGGTGCAACTCCCAACTTTCAGCTGAGCTGCCTTAGGGTGCATGCTGATAGTAAATCTGCATTCTTTGCTACTTCATGACTACTAATTAAGCACTATCAGCCATATAAGACTTTATCATTCAAGATTTGGAGGGATGGTTGAGGAAGCTAGAATGGTAATTGTCAAATGATAATTTCATTGCATTTGCATATCAACAAGGGAATAGAAATAGCAGGATGTTACTTCATGAATGAATATTAGAATAAATTTTTAAATTAATTTTTTTTTAAATTACCATAGCTATTTTTATGGTGAAATTTTGTGGCAGAGCATGGCTAAAAACTAATTTAGATTCACCTATGATTTTGTATTCAAGCTAAAAGTGATTTTATATACCAGAGAACATGGAAATGGCAGCAGAGCAGAATTTCAGATCACTACCAACTGAAAAGATAACAGCTTGCCAAAGACAGGAAGAGGGACTACAAAAATCTATTTGAAAAATGGTAGGAACTAAAAGAAAAATTGAAAACTTGAATATTAGATCACAGGAGATCAGGATTTTCAGTTTCCAAAAAAAAAGACTATTCATCAAGCAAGGTGGATTGTTTCTCACTGAGACATTGCTGATTTTACAGGATCAATATCATAGTATTCCAGATTCATGAAGGGAAATGACTTCCATATGAAGTTGAAAACTAAAATAGCCCAAAAGATGCAAACAGAATATGAAGATAAGATTATCAAATTGAAAAAATTTACCTTTGAAAAAGAAAGAGAGAAAATTTTGAACTTGCACAAATCCAAATTCCCTCAAACAAAACATAGATATTAAAGGTGCAAAAAAGTGATACTGTTAAAACTTGAAGACAAGAGTGTTAGACACGTTAGTCTGCCATGATGTGCTACGGAACAAAATTGCCACCTCTTTCAATTTTTAAAAGAAAAACCTGGTTCAAGAAAAACTGACTATAGGTATTGCCAGTGCACCTTCATCCTAAGGGCCTAATGGGATGAAAAGAGGATGAAGTTGTGGACAGACAATTTGTGGTCTAGTTATCCTGAAACCTGCCTTGCTAGTATGGGATGAGTTTTAGAGTCACAGGAAAGAAGCTGTGAAAAATAAAATCAACCAACTGAAAATTCAAACCTCTATAATTTCAGGTGGCCAAATGAACCAGCTTAAAACTTTGCATATTTTTATTACGAAACCATTTAAATAATCAATGAAGGAGAAGTGGTAAAGTTGGACGTAGTCTATAGATTTGGAAGTGACACCTTCAGGAAGAATGAAGAGGCCTAGCATTTCACAGATTTGTGGGCGGGTAAAATCTTCATGGAATTTTGCAAAATGTGAGAGCCGTAAAATATTTAAGAAATGTGAAATTATTGATGTGCTAGATGGCACAGAGGATGATTTATTACATAAAGACTCAGCACAGAGGATGATTTATTACATAAAGACTCATTACTGAAGGAGAGGCTGCAAGGGATAATTCATTTTGCTCTGGAAATGAGTTTCTAGTTTTTGAGATTGGTGATTGATAGGTGCTCTATGCACAAGGTTCACTAGTTACCTTTATATAGACATAAATAACTACAAAATTAGTTCAATGAATCATCATGGTAATGTATAAAAAATGTAAATAGTTTTTCCTTAAAAATGTATGTGAAAAAGGGGTGATATGCCAGTGCATGCTTTACCCCTCCAAATGCAGTATATTACCTAATATCTCCCAACCTCATTTTGATTTCAAATCAACGACTACAATAGTGGGTTAGGTAGCAGGGAGTGAAATCAATTTAAAAAGTATGCCCAACAGTGCATGAAGATAGAAGCCTAATGAAGACACAAGAAAATGGATTTCTTAATTCGATTAACTGTTGGTGAGGTTAATGAAGATCATAATTTGAATATGAGACCTATAGAGAAAGCAAAACAATAAGAGATGAATGATGAAATAAGGTAGTCAAGGAGCTATGAAAGAAAAAAGAGATTATTTAGTTAAAGAACAGATTGGAGTCTGTTACCTGATTCATGGACTGATACTCAACACACACACACATACATATATATAAAACTTGGACAGTGAAAAACAATATAAGAACACATAAAAACAACACTCATATGTTGTTTCTTAATAATTCTGATGGAATTTAGATCCATCTTCCTCAGAAGAAAAAGTAGCACTGCCTGCTGATATAGGGGAGGTGAGGTATCTGGGAGAAAGAGAAGGGGGCGGGGAAAGGGGATACAGGAGGTGGGGGAGGAGTGAGAGAAAGGGTTGGGAGAGGAAAGGGAGAGGAGAGGTTGGAGGGGAGCAAAGATATGGAAGGAGTGAGAGGGAGGAGGTGGATTTAATGCACGATCGGAAAAGAACACAGTTCGCTCACCCACACATACTGCAACATCCAAGATCCAGGTTTTAATTTACAAAGTTGTTATCAAGACCCTGTAAGTCTAAACACAGGCCACGTACAACAAAATACATGTGAGAGAACAAAGTATTTTCCTTTCCAACATGAATTGCTTCCACAAAGGAACTATTCAGACCATTCTTATTAGTGAATGATGCTGAGACCTGGAAGTCGATAGGCCATGCAAAGCCATATATATGCCATTTCTAGAGTTTATATATGTATAATTATAAATATAAATATAAATATATATATATATATATATATAAAATATCTTCGAAATGGAACGCTCTTCGGCGACACACAAATATATAAAAACACATGTAGATTTTTAGAATATAGAGACACAAAGAAAGGACACTCACAAATTGTTATTTTACGTTTCGACAGCACGGCTGTCGTCTTCAGAATGGCGTTCTTGGGGAAGAGCGGAGAGGATGTGTGGGGGAGAGGTGGGGGAATGAGAGGTAAAGGGACCAATAGGAAATGAACAAGGGGGTGGGGGGGATATGTAGGCAGCCAATTGATGCATTCAGTGGGCTTGGTTCAGCCCGGGCGGTTTGAATGATTGGGCCACCCAGATATGCACCATCTCGCAGGTTCTCACCTCTATTATACTCGCAGATTTGGGAAGGATTTCAATCACCGAAACAGAGAAGCAGTTGTCAAAAGATTAGTTGTGGGAAGCGGTGTGAGTAGGGATGGGATAATTAAGAAAGGTGGGAGATTTGGTGGAATATCGGTGGTTATTCATGCGGAGGGAAAGTGCGGTCGTGCATTCGCCCACTGTGGTCGTGCATTTGTGGACTTCCACAAATCCAACTTCAAGCACCCCCATCTCTCCCCCGCCCCTATCCGCACCATGCAACCGCCCACGCTGCAAATGCTGTCATCTTTTAAGACCCTCCCCCTCACTCAGTACCAACTCCCAACCACTCGCCACCTGTACCTCAAAAAGTATTATATATCGCCTCTCCAGTAACTTCTGCCCTGCCTTCTACGTGGGCGAATACATGACCGCACTTTCCCTCCGCATGAATAACCACCGATATTCCACCAAATCTCCCACCTTTCTTAATTATCCCATTCCTACTCACACCGCTTCCCACAACCAATCTTTTGACGACTGCTTCTCTGTTTCGGTGATTGAAATCCTTCCCAAATCTGCGAGTATAATAGAGGTGAGAACCCGCGAGATGGCGCATATCTGGGTGGCCCAATCATTCAAACCTCCCGGGCTGAACCAAGCCCACTGAATGCATCAATTGGCTGCCTACATATCCCCCCCACCCCCTTGTTCATTTCCTATTGGTCCCTTTACCTCTCATTCCCCCACCTCTCCCCCGCACATCCTCTCCGCTCTTCCCCGAGAACGCCATTCTGAAGACGACAGCCGTGCTGTCAAAACGTAAAATAACAAATTGTGAGTGTCCTTTCTTTGTGTCTCTATATTCTAAAAATCTACATCTGTGTTTTTATATATTTATATATATATATATATATATAAATTATCTCACTAAATTTCCTCATTCCACTTTATTCTTCCCATTGACACTGCAGAAGGAATATATTCCCATCATTGCTGTGCCAGGGCAAATAAGATGATCCCTGAAGAGGACCTTCCGAAAACATGCCTACCCATTGAAATCTCAAATAAGGACCCATTCTTCTCCAAATACAATCAGCAATGCATGCACTATGAAAGGAGCAAAACTGCAAATACATGCGGGAAAGAGAAAAATAATAATGATTCCATCGATCAGGTGAGTGCTGTCATTCAGTTGAAGCAATTGACTGGTTGGCTATATCTCATTTTGATATTACCATAGGCTCCTTTAAATTAAGTTACTTCGTCCACCACTAGGTGATTTGCTCTCTATTCACATTTTCCACTCAAACAATAACATGTAATACCACCAAAGTTACCATGGCTATTGAGACATCCATCCAAGTGTCACATACTATACTGTCAGGGGGTACCTTACATGGATGTCACATAGTTTTTTCAACTTAGATTCAAGTAATCAAGATCAAATGTTAATATTTCAGAATATGACTAAGGATAAATAATCATGATGAGTACATAGATAGGGACCCATTTCCCAAAGCTATGAGTCAGTTTGCAATTCCTTGTCACTTACACATATGAAGTTGACCGATGATGACAAATGTTACCGCACTTCTTGTATACATCAGTTACAGAGTATGAAAATTTGAAAGTTTAACATTACATTTGAGGCTGTCCACAGAGGACTTGTAAATCAACTCAATGCTTTGAGTAACAAGCCCATTTGCAACACTTGAGGTACACATGCAGCCTTGGTGTGGCTCCTCTTGTGGAGGGACCTTGGTTGTCTGATTGGATGGTTGATGGTTAAGAGAACTCCTGCAGCAGCTGTTTCATGCATCATGAGCATATGCCATGTAATTGACCACAAAGCAGAGAAGGAGCAATCCTTGGAGTATTAGCACTCCCTCTGTGCCTCTGCTGGTCTTTCACACACCGTGAGATCTGTGACAAAGCCACAAACTCTCAATAGTGCTCAACCTTGTATAATTCTACTGTGAATAACAGTGATGAATATTGGGCCATTTCCTTACAGTCTCTTATCAGGAATTTCAAATATGTATTATGAATCCTTTTAAAATTTAATTTAGCATCTGAAACTCAAGTTTTAATTTGCAACAATAGCTGGATTAAAATGTAGCAATTTTAGAGTTTAAAAATCATTCACCTTGACCAGAATTTTAGCCTGGATCCCTTGATGTCCAAGTATTTTGTCAAAATATTTTGTTCCTTTAAAACCCCCAAAATTTCACAGGGTGATAGGATGCCTAGGTAACTTAATTGGCAAAAGCACTTGGCCGGACATCAAGGACATCAATCCGGGTTTGAATCCCAGTCAAGGTGAATTATTTTTACACTTTGAATTTATTTTGTGGCATCTCTAGTAATTTCTGGTAATTCCCGGATTTTTTGCTTTAATTAAACTATATGCTTAAAAAAATTTCATAGTGGAGCATTGGACAATCTAGGAATTTTATTAATTGAGAAAACTCTGTCAATTGTGACAGTTTAAAGCCAATGCAAGTAATTATGGTACGTTGAAAAATATTTCATTGAATGTTCTCTATCCCTCTATCTTTTGCCATTAAAATCTTAGCTTAACATGAAAACGTCATACCTTGACCTCTCCCCCATTTATGGAAGTAGTGAAAAGGAATGTGACAAATTGAGGACTCACAGGAGGGGACAACTGAGGACTAAAGGAGTGCATTATGAGGGTCATCCCAAATGGCGTCGCCCTTTCCTGCCAAATGTTAAAGATGCAAGGAAGGAATGCGGAGCAAAATTTAAGGATGATCCCTGCTACCTTTCTGGTAAGGCCATACCATACCATGTCTACATATGTGAGATAGCATGTTAATAAGTTTAAAGTAGGTTGATTGACACTATGCAATCTTCTATATTTTTCTTTATCATTCTAGCTTAATGCAGTAGGTAACTTGCTATAGTTGTCTATGTTTGCAAGTTATATAAGAAACTGGTAAATTTAATCAAGAAGTTTTATCATAATTACATACTGTTATTCCTTAGGTTGCATTACTAAGCTTTGAACCATAGAGGATGTCCAGCTGGTTACAATTGGTGGAATGACCTCTGGATATACCACAGACATGTCGGCGTGCCAAATGTCTCATAAAAGTTTTCTCAAGCTGTTTCATTTTTTTGTAACCAAATCTTCTGAGAGCCTGGTAGCAGTCTTTTCATTTCACAAGGCACCTTATCTTATACTCGATGTACATTGAAATTCCTCTTTCCCAAGTTATATTGCTTCAGAGGTAGGAAAAACATAATCTTGACCCATGTTAAATGAGTTTGTAATTTTGAACAGACTTAATTAAATTGTGCAACAATTTTCACCGACTTGTGGCATCATCAGGTTTGAGTGAAATGCATTATACCATAAAAAATGTCTGTGGAAAATAACAAACTCATTAAATGTGGACATCAAACAATTCCATGAAGTGAAGCCTGAAAGTGTAAAGTAAATCTTGATCTAATTTTCTCTCCAAAGGAAGCCTACTTTTAGCTCCTCACTTCTACATCCTGATTGTGTTCTCTTTCAAATAATATCAGAATTTCTAGAAGGAGCATGTTTTCCTGAGATGATTGACTTTCTAACTCCTGGTAACGTTAACTTGCCTCCTGTGTAAAATATGGGCTTTTCAGTAATCATAGCCAATAAGTCAATTCATTTTTATCCAAAATATGCATTCAGTGAACCAGCGACTAGAAAAATCCTAATTTTTATGAATATATGGTTAAATCTGAAGCTAAGGCTAAATGTAGGTGTCTTAATCATTGAATGAGTAAAATCTACATTTTATTGGCGAGTGTAAATGTATAAAAATTTGGCTATTTAATAATAAAACAAATATTATTCTAGCAATTACACAAGCCATTACTCTCAAACTTCCTAAGCATTGTTTTCACTCAATTTTGTGACATAATTACTTTTACCTTTCTATTTTAGAAGACTGTAGTTATCTTCAAGTTGCCTTTGCACTGTTTTCTATTAGTTTCAACTTAGCTAACCTTTGCCTGAAATCGATCCATCTACTTTTTTAAATTGCCAATAAGTGGTTGGTTAAACATTCAGTACCTCCTAATACACTTTTACGCCTGGCTAGCACTACTAATCTCTCATTATATGCATTCATTGAAATCAGCCATGTTGGTAAAATGATCCCTTTTATCCATGCAAATAAATAAGTTAATGTTTAAATCTTGGTAAAAAAATCATGTTTCCATACACATAATCAACTCTTCATTTGAGTACTACAAAAGTTCTTAACCATGCATACTATACCTCTCATTACATGAAATAGTGAATCTCCAGAAATATTATTTTGACTGGAAAATATATATCTTGAAATTTTCACTAATTTAACAAATATAACTACAATAGGAGTGCTCTAATTATAGGAGCTATTAACTGGAAAAGGGCAAGGAAGCCATGAACCATGGATGACATGATTACAAAAATAGATGAGAGAAGAAAATGTAAGAATTTTAAACATAGAGTTAGGCAAAAGGAAGTGCAAAGAGTTAGATAATAAATTGAGACAGACAATTAATAAAGCAAAAGAAGCATGGTGGAAGATGCAATGCAAGTATATGGAAAGTTTGAAGAAGGAGGATGAAGTTAATGTGCTATATAGCAAGGTTTATATCATTACGGGGAAGTAAGAAGGGAGGATCTGTGCTAACATTTAGAGATAAGTTAGATAGGATAATAGTTGAAACAGAAAAGATCCAAGAGAGATGGAAGAAATATATGTTTAGAAGAACTGTATGGTAAAGAATGGCCAAATGAAAAATGGATGAAGGGTGTATTGATAGGAAGTGGGATGTTGAAAACTGTAATAGAGGGGACAATGTTACACAAACAAGAAAAGGGTAGGAATAGGATCAGAATTTTGGGCAGGAGGATGGGAAGAATGTAGCATACAGAGATGAAGAGGGAATTATTGTAGAGTAAGACTTGGGTTGTGTTTTGTTAGAGGATATTTATTTGGTAGTTGTGTCCATCCAAACCTACCTTAACCAGTACATTACTTAACAATAGGAATGCTCTAATTTGGCATTCATGATTTACTGCTTCATTTTAAAAAAATAATTTGATTCCAGGCACTTTTTCATAAGCTCAGAAGTGATTCCATGGGGATTATTGTTTGAATCATAAAAATGGCTGATATGTATTATATCATCAAGGTCGTGAAATCTTCTTTCTTGAATCCTGCGGTCTTAACAAAGCTCATGAAAACTCTTTCAAATTATCTCAGCCAACAATGGCAAGACCGTCCCTCTCAAGAATACCTCTTCCACTTGGCAATGGAAATAATGAGAGGAGATATTTCTTTTATAATCCTTTACAGTTTGCAACATCCCAGACTTTTTATATTCTTCCATCTACCCTCAGAAGGTTCCTGATTTAAAAATTTTTGAATCATTAAAAGATGTAGTCAATGACAATTTCCTCTATGGCATTTGTACAGAGAAAATTGCAACATCAGAAAAACACCATACCAATAATACCATCATTTGTGGTCCCAATTCCCCCCTCTTGCATGTTTAAGCATTATTTTTCAATATGTGCTGAATATGGATTTACCTGAAAGTACCTAATACATAGTTATGTGCCCAACAAGCATATTTATTCAAGAAAAATAAAAATGATGAGTCTTATTATCATGCTTATAATTAGCCTTGGATATGTTATGAGGTGATGTTATTCTGAATAATGAGCTAGTAATTAAAAATAATTTCATCCTCAATGCCCAATTTCTAAAGCGGTGATCATGCAATGGAATTCAACAGAATAGATATCCCATGTAAAATATCACCTGAATATTCTCATTTCTATTTAAATTCATCACTTTAAAAATTTGGTTTTTCCACACACAATATGTTTTGGCCATCATCGTGTTGATTTCTGGATTTCTTACTCAAAATATACATTGAATATTATGTAAATGACCTTTGCTAAGATTTTTATTATTAAGTCATCTACCGGTTAAGGGAAGTTTTCTATAGACATCCGCTCCTGGGAAGCTGTGCGAATTGGTCACACTGTTCCTCAACCTGTGCCTAACCAGAATATAATCTAACTGATAACTTTCACCTGGCATTTTCCATGCATTCTTGCACCTTTTGCAGTGTCTAAATCAAGTGTTGGTGATGACTAACCCCTGTCTCCCACAGAATTCAATTACTTTCTCTCTGCGGTCATTCCTCATGCATAAACTGTAGTCCTGCACCTAATCACAATCTCTTCCTTTGTGTACCATTGTATTCCAATCACCCAATACTCTTACATGTATCCCTGCAGGAACATGCATGATTATGCCCTCTGACATAGTGCTAAGATACAAGCTCCTAAATTAACTTAAAATTTTTTCTGTGAAAGCATTGAAGACAATGTTAATTCTGGACAATTTTTTTATAATTTCTTCTTCCCTTTGTAGGAAGCTCACGAGTGAATAAGATGATTACTTTAGCAGCGCTGCACACCCTATTCGTGCGTCAACACAATGCCATAGCCCAGAGACTGGAGGAAATGAATCAAAGTTGGGATGATGAGGATCTATTCCAGCAAACAAGGAAGATTATGATAGCTATATATCAAAACATCATCTACAATGAATGGCTTCCTTCACTTTTAGGTTAGTATCTCCATCAGATTCCTTTCTTTTCACTTATCCTGAAATACCAAACTTAAAACTCTTCTGAGGAGACATGAAAGATATATACCACAGAGTAATCCCATGCTTTCAGAAATCCCAAATGCAAAGGGAAAAAAATTAAGTTTGAAGTGAAAATAGCTAAAATTTAGTAAAAAATGAATAATTATAATTAATATTTATGTCCAAATGAATATTTCATTGACTCCAGTATTTGGACAGATTTATGGAGGCAAGACCAAGGTTGGTTAATTAAAACAGGCTTTGTTTTCCTTCTGGCACAGGGAAGGAAACTTGGAAGAGATTCAAACTACCATTCAACAAGTTAAGCTCAGACTATGACCATCAAATGAATGTTGGAGGCATCAGCGACTTAGCTTCAACTGGACTCTCCTTAAGTGGTACACTTATTTCTTCAATCGTAAGGTGGGTTGGCAACAGAAACAAGACTTGTCTAAACTCTAGTCTTATTTTTGGAATGATAGCATTCTTTCTACCCATATTTCCTTCAATTTATATTTGGACACAGACAAGTATTATAACTGCATTATTTTTTTATATGAAGAGCAAATATTTAAAATTTATGTTAAACACACAAGAAAAAAGTTCAAGAAATCTCAGACTTCCCTTTCACAACCCTTTTATTTATTTCCTTCCATTCAAGGATGATGTCTCCGGTGAAATGCCATCAAGATATACCAGATATCAATCCATTAACACGCGTTTACAAAGTATACAATTAGCTCTGGAAACATGGAATGGCACAAACCTGCTAACAGGAGCAATTATGATTTGCAGTGATTTATCGTCAATTGAACTGATCTTATCAATAAATCCTCTGCATTTTGATTGGTGTGCTTTAATTATTTGATTGAAACATGTTTTATAATTAGAAATTGTCTACTGGATAGGCATAAAATGCAAAAGGGGTTGGAATGATATCATTTTAGTAAGCGTATACTTTAGTAAGAGGATTAAAGAGAGCACAATTTGCCAATGCATTTGCCAATTAATGAAAATTGATTTGCACCTACTGGGTGAATATTTTGCTTGAATCTTCTTGAGACAAGTGTGTTCCCCTTCTCCTGAGATGAAATCCTTAAGCCCAACTTTAAGGTATAAATTTTCTAATTTTGACTAAGATATGATAGCTTTGACAAGTCCTCAACATTTCCAGGATTGAAATGATTTTCAATTTTTTTCTTTTAGCTGAACCCAAGTTTAATATGGATATTTGCTCAATATACGGTGATCTGTAGTATTACAGGAATTTCTTGTTGCAAGGAAATATATCAAATTTTTTATTACCAGTAAATCAAATTAAAAACTGATAACTTTTAAACTGACTTCAACAATACTTCACATATTAAATTTCCTCCTTTAATTAGGACTTTGTTTGTACTGTTGCACTCTGAAGATCTACAATCCCATGGTACATGCTTGATTGCATTGACTTTCTTATACCTCTGCCTTATACTCCATTAACTCATCCATCCAAAGACTCTTTTTGGAGTATTAACTAAGTATTTACATTGCATCAACTACTTTGCTCCCTTTTCTGAACCACACCTCAAAAACCTCTCCTAAAAAATGGGCACTTTTTTGATGGGAAATCACTTGTCATAACTGCATCTTTGCCTAGATACTAAGACTAAACACATTTGATTACCATTAAATGTCATCAATTTGGGAGCAGGGTTTTGAGATTTTGTCTTCATTTAGACTGAATACTTGCATTTGTCATTTAACTACCAATTCAAGAGATATTTGAACATTTGAAATGGTTTTGCTTGATCATCACCAGGTAGAAACAAAAAACTGTGGTAAAATTCAATTCAAATTTTAACAATGTTATTGCATCTCATTTTATGTCTCTAAAAGGTTCTTGCAAACATATTGTTCTTTTTAACAACTTTTTTGCACCAATTGTTGTATTATGTTTCAAAATTTCAAATTCATTAACTTTGTCCTTAGAATCGATCAAAGATATGGCAAAAATCATAAAGATCATGGGGAATGACATATTAGTCAGCCTTCTATTCTCCCTAACTGATTAGAGTTGCAAAACTTAATTTTCTCAGCCCTTACATACTTGGTGAAATGTGTACATATTTCCATTATGATCCAACAGGCACTGTTCAATATTTAGTTAATTACATAATGATATTTATGATAGGTCTCCCACTCTGACCTATTCTGCCCCTATGATTTACTTCATTATGTAATTTTTGTTGTAGCCTCATGAATGAGAAGCGTATAGAGACAGCTGATAGAGATCTTTTCACCTCTATGAGTGACTTATACGTTCTGGAGTCAGGTACCAACCTAGATTCAATATTGAGAGGACTCACTGCACAGCCTGCCCAAGCATTTGACCAAAGTTTTGATCAAGAGGTAAGAGATAAGTGTTGCCAAATGTCCATGAACAATGTTCCTATCATCATACTAAATATTCAGTAACCTTCTTTAATTGAAAAAGATGCATTACTTTCAAACCAACCAATCATGCCTCATTTCATGGATTACCCAATTCACTTTAACTTTCACAGTATTTTGAAAACTTTAACCCTGAATAGCACTTAATTTCTTTATTTTTGCTGGAATTAATGACTTCATTTTGGCAAGGGTGCATAGTTAAAGCAAATAAAGAATATGAGGGTGCAAATAGCAAATAAAGAAAATGAGGATGCATTCATTAGTAAAATGGATGATTATTCCTCTTTTTTCAAAACTGCATTTTAAATAGCTATTCTGCTATCAGAATATTTTTATCTCTTCTCAATATACCTGGCTTTTACCCTAATTTGAGTCCCCCTGGTGCCACTAATGATAAGCAGGTTGTTAAATAGTTTATTCAGCTGCTTATGATATGCATCTGGAGATCACTTGATTGTTCTCTGGTGAAGAAAATCAGTCAAACTGGGCAGATTATGGGTGTGTTCAAGTAATTAAATTATGTACACAAACTGTGCCTTTGGCCAAAAAATATGGACATAATTTTTCCATTTCCATTTATATTCAGGTTTTGATCATTACTCATAATATCATCAGAACATTCTGACTTTTGCATACATTGACATCACTAACTTATTTACTTTGCTTATAAATCATCGGGAAATAAGCTGAACCTTAGGCATTCATAATATTCTCTTACCATTCTCTTTATATGATGTAATTGATCAGGATTTCATTGTAACATACATCAATGTCCTTAATATATTATCTTTCAGGATAAAAATATCCAAATAGCCATGATTTTGGGAAAATTACTTCCGTTTCTAAAATCTTTTACCCAGTCCTGTCCTTGTATTCTTCCTTAGCCTATCCATGCATTGTTTCATAATTATTCCACTGTTTTTAAGAATCAATACTATTCCTTGTTTTGAGGGTGTCTTGGCTGTGGTAGTCCAGAAAGTAGATCATTGGACTACTGACTGGAGGGCCTGGATACATTTCCCTGGCACTGTGGTCAGAATTACTTGCCTAAGCTGTGTGTTGTTTTTGGCTATAGATCTTCCTGGGAAAGCCATAGGTGGCAAAGAGAAAGGATGCAGCACCCCTTCTAGATGTGTTCATTTTACATGCCATTGGGTTTAGCACTAGATGAACTCCACTCTCATCTACCAAATTAACTTTGGAGTTGATAACTGTGGTTGGTGGATGGTCTCCCTAACTGCATTCATCCACAACTACCTTGTTCTACCCATTCCTTTGAAACAGTGCACTCTTTTCTAAATAACCTGTTAGGTAATTCAACTTTCATCTATTCTTTCAGCATAACCATACCAGCATAGTTAATCTTACTGCTGCATTCAATCGCCATTATTTCATGGCTCACATTTTTCTTACTCTATATCTAATATTTTTATCCTAAGCAACCCTCAAGTACCCCATCCCCACCGCATTTAGTCGACATCAATGCATACCCTAGCATAATGAAGTTTTGTTTCCTTACAATAATGTCAGGAGGAATGTACCTTTTAATAAACGTACACTCCTCAACTACCATTTTTTTATGCACTCCACATGCAACCAGAATATTTACTGCAAGCATTTGTATAATTTCAATGCCTGCATCTATCCTAACTTCTTTCATAAACATTCTGTGAAGATAATCATGTGAAATCATCCTTTTGCTCATCACTTGGTCAATTACAATCATGATGCAATCTTTCTTCTTATGCTCCTTTTCGAACATGACTCCTTTATTAATCCTCAATTTCATTCTCTCTGTTATTTCACTGAGCCATACATCTGTTAGGCCCTCAGCTATTATTACTACAATGGAGTTATTAGAAGGACTGGTACATTTAAATCCCTTATAATTACTTCTATTATAGAGATACCTCTACCTATGATGTATTAGCCCATAACACATTGAATTACCATTGTGACATAGCCCACTCTTGTTTCACACAATGCTTTATTTGAAATCAGTCACTCCGTGTTCCATTCACTCATATACCAGCCACAAAATTTTTGTGCATGTACCACTTTCATAACATTCCATATCTACCCATTTCATATTCTTGCAACTAATTCAACAAAGTTCCTCTCTCCAATTTGCCATTTGACGGACATGCATCTCCTCCCACCCACACACTTAGCACATCCGCACATTGTTCAAGAGGTCACCAGCTGAAGAAGAAACAAATGGACCATGAATTCCCATAAATGGATCACACTACCCTGCACCTCACAGTTGAATGTTACCCTCTGTAGTCTTTCAATTATCAATTTGACAATACTTTCCTGGAATGACCCGACAGACTAATTGTTCCTTCTTATCTAACATCTTAATCCTTTTCTCTTTGCATAAGGGCACTATCAATGAATTCTTGTTGTAGTAGTTTTAGGGGAGGCGACTGCCAGCTAAGGTTATCTGTGCCATTAGGGATGGATGGGTAAGGAGGAAGGGTGAAGACAAACCCAGCGTCTGCATTAGTGTACTCTTATTGAAAGACAGCACGTGGTCCGTAATTTAGCATCCCATACGTTGGATAGTGTACTCACTCGAAGTGCTCTCCACAAATCACCTCAGGTTGGGATCAGGATGCCACTAAAAACATCTGTTATCTCCAGGATTTGAACCCAGGCCCTCAAGGTGGGAAGCCAGTACATTAGCCACCCCAACATCTTGATCTTCCATTGCCTTCTTCCAGCTAAGAAAATCACACAGACAATTGAGAACTTTCCCCTGCATTTATAATTTTCACTAAGCATACCATCTAGTATGCCTGTCTTTTTTCTACTCATCAAATTTCTCACTGCTATCACAACATCACTATCACTCACATCAAATTTTCAGCTTCATTTTCACCACCTAATACTGCTTGCCGCGATCCACACCAGTTTTATGAAAATATTAAATCCCTCTGCTACATACTACCTCGATCAAAAAGTTCCCGGAATAACCACCGTGTGGCGCTCCCATCGTTCCGATTTGAGTTCTGTTTTTTTGTTAAATTGGTACATCTGTTGTTGATATTCCCTTTAAATCTTAGTGTCATAACTTGACATTTGCAAAAGTTACGGTCGGTTTTCGGTATGTCCATCAGTGCTTCCTGCGATTTTTCCATTACTTCCTCTCGGCTGCTAAAACGCGTTCCCCGTAATGGTTTTTTAACTCGATTGAACAGAAAGAAGTCACAGGGAGCCAAATCAGGTGAATTCGGTGGCTGTTGGATGGTATTTGTTGCATTTTTCGTCAAAAAATTACGAATAATGATAGCACTGTGCGACGGTGCGTTATCATGGTGCAAAATCCACGAGTTTTCTGCCCACATTTCTGGTCTCTTTCGGCGAATTGCTTCACGCAAACGTCTCATAACGCCCAAATAATACTCTTTGTTTACTGTCTGGCCTTCTGGCAAAAATTCATGATGCACTACACCGTTGTAATCCATGAAAACCGTCAGCATTGCCTTCTTTTTTGACTGAAAACGACGTGGTTTTTTTGGTCTCGGCTCATTTGGTGAACGCCATTCACTTGCCTGATGTCTGGATTGCGTGTCGTACTCATAAACCCACGTCTCGTCTCCAGTAATGATCCTTTTGATGAATGTGGGATCGGATTCAGCCTCGCAAATCATGTCTTTTGCGACGTCAACACGGTCTCTTTTTTGCATGAAATTGAGGTCTTTTGGCACCAACTTTGCTGCTACACGACGGAAACCCAAATCATTAACCACAATGTCTTGGGCGGATCCATAGGCAATGTTCAAGTCCTCCGCTATTTCTCTGATGGTTAATTTGCGGTTATTGACCAACATTTCTTTTACTTTATCAATTTTTTCACCGACTTTCGATGTCGATGGTCTGCCACTGCGTTCATCATCTTCGATTGACTCACGACCACTTCTGAACCGCTCGTGCCACTGGTAAACGACCGTTTTTTTTAGAGAATCGTTGCCGAAACACTTTTCCAACATTTCCAACGTCCGTGCGCCACTAAATCCGTTTTTTACGCAAAATTTAATACAAGTTCGTTGTTGCAAATTTAAATCCATTTCTGCAATTGTAAAAAATCGCCAACACACACAGAGATAGATGTACTCTTGGCTACGTAACTTTTGCAAATGTCAAGTTATGACACTAAGATTTAAAGGGAATATCAACAACAGATGTACCAATTTAACAAAAAAAACAGAACTCAAATCGGAACGATGGTAGCGCCACACGGTGGTTATTCCGGGAACTTTTTGATCAAGGAGTATTTTGTGACTCGGTATTTTCCCAGGACATTAAATACTTCATAATAACAGCATTCATTTTCATAATTTTCAATTGTAGTGGCCTTGTTTAATGACACTCTTATGAAGAAAAACTTTCTGCTCAATTCTAAGAGGGAATAGCAATAAGCTGAATATGAGTAGTAGTTCAATAACTCAAAGCTAAGAAGAATTTTTTCAAAATATTTTTCCATTGATTCATACCTGAAAATGCTATTACTTTCAAGAACATTTGTAAGCACTCTAATTGTATTTTGAAAATAATATCATCCTCTCATATAATACATAAAACAGTTACCTACAATAATTTTCCAATTTAAAAAACTGGATGCACTTCAAAACCAACTCAGAAAAATTAATCACATATTTATCTCACTCCTTGCATGGACAGGACATGCATATGAGTGAGTATTTTCTTCTGATTCAGACGATACTTATAAATGGATATTAAATCTTACCTTAATATCTAACCTTATGATTAGCATTAATATTCATTCCTCCAGAAAGGGATTCTTTAAAATGAAAGATGTTATTCATTTCTCTACATTACTATTGATCCTTTTTCTCAGTTCCTGAATCTAGAAGTGGAAGCTAAAAATGGAAAGCTTTCGGGAATGGACCAATTAGCATATGATATTCAAAGGGGAAGGGACATGGGAATCACCACATATAATGATGCCCGAGTGTTATGTGGTCTGAAGAGAGCTGAGGAATTTGATGAGTATCATAACACTCTGCATAAAAAGGTGAGATATATCTTAATAAAATCATTAACCAACCCATCAGGGATTTTTTTTAAATATTGTCCAATGCTGATTTTTCATCAAACTTTGAGATGCTTCCCCAGACATCCTTTAGCTTGGAGGAACAAAACAGGTGTGATTTTTCCCTTCTTAACCCAGCTATTTTGACTTTCATGTATTCTGTTGAACCCAAGTATCAAGAGATAGAGCCATCTAATTAAAATACCACATGTTCATTCACTTTAATAATTTTTACTGCTTAGGCTAAGGAAATAATTGGTAAAAGAGTCAAATATTCCATTCTACCATAAAAAAATCTGATGAAGGCCATTATAGCAAGTGTATAGGTAAGAAGGTATCTTATTAAATCATATTTATCTATGATAGTAAGTCATAGACAGTACCGATAAGATTGAAAGCATTGAAATTATGAGGATAAAGATGAAGATCAAATGGATGGATTTCATAAACAATGTAGATGTTAGTAGCAGGAGAAGAATAAAGGCTAATGAAAACCCTGAAAAGAAGGGAAGATGGATTCTCTTATTGGACTCATTTTCAGACATGATTGCTTGTCTGATTGAATAGTTGTTGAGGAAAAAGTCATTTTGAATATCTACTGTAGAGGACTCTGAATGAGATGTATGTAATAATGATGACAGATGTCAAAAAGAAGACATATGTATATTTAAAGACTCTGGCTAGGTGATTCAATGGATAAATTGAGAGGAAAAATGCATCAAACAATTCTTTGTATATATACCCAGATGATGAGTTGATATACATAATTATCATTGTATTTGTTTGCTCATCCTATATTCACGCAGAGTTTATTGAAAAATATACCCATCAAAATATTCATATGTGAATCTATATAAGAATTGACTGAAATGTTTCAGCCTAATTAATGCCAAATCCAATAGCCAAACCAACATTTGACCTGGTGCTAACAGGTTGAACATCAATGACATATGCATACGTTCAACATGCAGTAAGTGCTCAGAATAAAGGAATAAAAGAGGTTTGAGGGATCTGTTACTGTAATTATTTGACTGGGAGTTAATGCTTGATTTGAACAGCAGTAAATAATTATATCTTGCAATTAGGTCAGTTACTTGCGTAAAGTTGTCCAGCAAGAACTTCTTAAAATGACAGTTTGCTTCAGTAAAAAGTCTATAAAAAGGTAAATTGTATGAGCCTTGTACCAAGATTAATCAGCTCTATTGCTTTCAAATCACAATAATTATGTCGTAAATATATTTGCCTTGATAGGTCATAAATTTATCTTATTAGCCCATAAATTTGACTAACTAGGAAAATACAATATGGCAAAAAGATTGTGTAGAAACATAATATTAAACCCTCCCATTGACTATACACTTGACATGGTGGAAGGGCTTTTGCATTCTGATAACTCTTAGAGCTGTGCCAGCAGGAGCAATAATAATTACTCCATGCTGGGTTACCCATGGAAGATAGGTCAAAGGTTAGGAGCCAAACAAAAGGTATTCCATGCAGCATCTGTTCCTTAGTGAGGCTGTTGCCAAGGCTTTTGACCTCAGTCGGGCAGCCATTGAGGATGCTGTCACGTTAAAAACACTATTGAGGAAGGATAGGGGTAACTACCTCAATTATTATTCCTAAGACTTTTATGATGGACAGTAAGAGATTATCAGTCCTGGCAACTTTGGGACTTGGCCAAATTGGCCACATGTCATGCCCTGCAGTGGGGGTGTCCAAGCTTCCATGGTCATCATCTCATGAACACCTTGCAAAGCAAAGCTGACAGCAGCAGAAGAGAATATGCAGAAGAAGAATACCAAATTAGTTAGAATAGGAACTTTGAATGTTAGGAGAATGTTGAGGACAGGAAAATTTGAGAATATAATGTGAGAAATGGGAAGGGGATATATAGATATTTTAGGTCTATGCGAGGTGAGATGGAAGAATAGCAGGGATTACTGGAGTGATAATTGTAGAGTAATATACAGCAGAGGGGATGAGAGCCAACAAGGGGATGTCATAATCTTGAATAAAGAGTTAGGAAGAAGTATAATCAACCTAGAACAAGTAATGGATAGAATATAACCAGTAGACATAAAAGCAGAACCAACAAACTTAGTCATTGTACTCGTATACATCCATTAAGCAATCATAAGGAGAAAGAAGTCGATAGGGTGTACGAGCAGTTAGAAGACATAATCACATGTGTTCCTGCAGGGATACATTTGACAAAGAGGGGAGATTGAAATGCGACTGTTAGCAAAGGAAGCGATTGTGATTAGGTGCGGGACTACAGTTTAGGCATGAGGAATGACCGCAGGGAGAAAGTAATTGAATTCTGTGGGAGACATGGGTTAGTCATCACCAACACTTGATTTAGACACTGCAAAAGGTGCAAGAATACATGGAAAATGCCAGGTGACTCAGAAAAGGTATCAGTTAGATTATATTCTGGTTAGGTGCAGGTTTAAGAACAGTGTGATCAATTTGCACAGCTTCCCGGGAGTGGATACGGACTCTGACCACAATGGTTGTAATGAAGTGTAGTGTCTGTTTCAAAAAGATAAGGCAGGGGCGCAGGTTACTAAATGACAATGTAAAAGCACTAACTGGAGTGACAAGGAAGGAGTATCAGCAGACTGTAGAGAATATCATGAATCAGGGAAAAGAGGAATTGAGAATAATGGAAATAAAACAAAAAAGGGATATTGAAAGCTGCAATAGAGACTATGTAAGTCAGGTAAGGTAAGAGTTGAAACAGAAAAAAATGCTAGGGCAATGGAAGGAATATATATGTAAAAAAACTGGTATGGTAAAGAACTTTAGCCAATAAGCTTAGATAGAAAGAGAACATGATGCAGATAGCTTAGGTCCAGGCATACTCAATGATGAGGTAGAAAGGTATTAAAGGATATGAAATCTAATAAGGCGGTAGGGATGGACAACATTCCTATGGAACTTCTAAAAGGTTTGGGAAAATGTGTTAGGAAGAGTCTATATGGAATGATTCGTAACATGCATAAGGAACAAATCTGGCTAGAAGTCTTTGTGTTTCATTGGTTCCTATTCAAAAAAAGGTAAAGGCTACTCATATGAGGTCTACAGAACAATAAGTTTGATTTCCTATGTAGCTTAAGTGGTTCTCAGGATCATCAAAAAAAGGATGGACAGCAAGGCAAATGATTACTTAGGGGATGATCAGTTTGGGTTCAGGAAGGGCAGATGCATGCATGAAGTGATTGCAGTAATGAGATCACTAATCGAGAGGAATGTAGAATACAATCAGGACATATTTGCCTGTTTCGTACATTTAAAAAAGGCATTTGATAGAGTGAACTAAGAAAAACTAATGTGTATATTGCTGAAAATAGGAAAAGATTGGAGGGACAGGAGGCTAATCTGCAACCTGCACATGTCTCAGACTGCTCAGGGTCATGTTAGAAACGGAGAATCTGGATGAGCTATGTTAGAAAGAGTTGTAATGCAGAGTTGTACATTATCACCAGTGCTGTTCAATGTATATGTAGAGGAAATGATCAAAGAGGTATGGGAAGAACTGGAGGTAGGAATGAAAGTAGGAAGGGAATTTGTAAGTAATAGTGAGTTTTACTGTTGACCAAGTGCTAGTTTTTCAGTCAGTCAAGAGTTTGAAAGCATTAGTGATTTATTGGAAATTCAATGCAATAGATATTGTATGACAATCAAAATAAATAAAACAAAGGTTATCCAATTTTTCAGAAAGATAAAAGCTCAGCTAAACATTAAAATAAGATTAGGTTGAACAGTTTTCATATCTTAGATGTGTTTTGGACCAAAATGGTCAAAGTTATAGGAAGAGAAGAATTGTGCAAGGTGATACCTCTCCTTACAAGCCTAGAGACTTTCATGAGTAGAAGGGAAATGATAACATGGAGGGACGTTGAGTAAGGATGTTAAGAAAAGGCTAGTCAAAATTTGGAAATGGAACGTGGTTATGTATGGTGTGGACACTTGGCCACTGAATTAGGATGATAGATGTAGATTGAAGGCTGTTGAAATGTTGTTAAGGAAAAAGATGGAGAAGATGACATGGATTTTAAGGCAAGCAAATGAGGAAGAGCTGGTATGGTGGGCAAGGGGAGGGAATTGTTGGGAGAAATCATAAGGAGGCAGGAAAAATGGATGAAGGGTGTATTGATTGGCAGTGGGATTGTGAAGACTAAGAGAAGGGAGAATGTTAAACTTTAAATTTTATTAGAAGAATGTTAAATGTTAAATTTTGAATAATAAAGTAAACAAGGTAGGGGCAGGCATAGGATATGGATGTTGGATGGCATGAATGGAGGAAGGAAGTACACAGAGATGCAGAGGGACATGTTGTAGATGTTGTGCTGTGTTTTATTAGGAGAAACAAAATATTAATTTTGTAGTTGTGTCCATCCAAAACCTACTTTAATCGATGAATTATCTAATAATGATAATGATATAAAAATTTCATTAAAATTGTTTATTTTTGCCTTGAATCAAATGTTCACTTTTTGATGGTAGGTATAAAAAATATTAACAGCAAAAGAGTGTATTCATATTCATCTTGACTAGGAATTCTTAACCGGAATATTTTACTTAACCAATTCCCTGCAAAAATGTTGATAAAATTCTTTGACTCTCATGTTATGCTGAATGACTTGCTTCAATATAAAATCAAAAATCTTGGAAATTTGGAGTAGTTATGCCCCAATACATATCTGTACACTGCTTGGTTAAAATATTCATTTGGCTTATTCATATTTTCTATTTACATCTTTTCTCAGTCAAAACAGTATCTGAGACGTGTATATTCCAGACCTAATGATGTTGACCTATTGGTTGGCCTACTTCTGGAAGTACCTTATGATGGTGGGATTTTAGGGCCAATCGGTAGCTGTCTCTTTGGTGAACAGTTTGCCCGACTTCGTTTGGGTGATAGATTCTTCGCCAATGCTAAAGGATTTAAGCATTCCTTTAGTAAAGGTATAGTATATTATTTTATCAAAAGATTATTGAGGCTCTTTATAAAAATACCCCAAAATAAAAGGATTAGTACTTTTACAAGAGAACCTTTTTCTTGACACATTCTCATCCCTCCATGTCAAAATGGCAAATTCAGGAACCATAATATAAGGTAACCACTTGAATACAAGATGAGTTAATGTAATTGCAAATATCAGAAGAGTTGATTTCTATGGACTTATATAACATATATACCTCATTTAGTACCTGAAAATGTCTGAACAGCATACAGCATATGCAATCTTTTTAAATTTTTATACAGACTGAATTTTATAGAAACCCATCAATGTTGTTTTTAAGCAGGTGTAAGTCCATGCATTATTTTTAGGAGTAGTGTTTCTTCTTCTTAACAGTCATTCATCCTGAGATCGGGGAGCATTCATTAAAACCTTATACCAGAGATTAACTGATTTATTAATGTATAAAGAATATGTACAAGGAATATGAGAATGTATATTAATTATCACATGTACCTACCTTATACATTTTACATACTGGAAATATTTAGTATCATACAGTCTTCAAAAAGAGCTAGATAACTATATGCAAAATTCTTTGGAAATATATTAACATGAAATATATAGCTTCTAAGGAAATTTTCATGGTTACATTTTTTACACAATGGGATGAAAAATGTGAGGAACAGGAAAAAACAGTGCAACTCTACATTTTCAATTTATATGCAATGTGTTTGCCCATGTCCAATGTCATGAAATGGACTGTTTTATTAATTGATGATGCTGCACCGAGGCATAAATAAGGTCATGCATACATTTTAAATGTAAAATTGATTGTTTTTTCTCCTGTTCCCCATGATGGAAAATTCTACCTGGTGAAGCCTGATAGTGTTCTTTTTGATTGAAAATATCTAATAAGATTTTAAGGTCTAATAAAGACTCCATTAATCTCACCTAAATGGTACTTGTTAAGTACTTGTTTTGAAGAGTTGTTCTGAATGAATATACAGCTTTATTAATCACCAGTATTCATGATATTTGATTTGAAAAATTTGATTCACTAATCACAAACATTACTTTTACACGTATTCCTTTAGATGGTAAAATTGGCATTATTCAAATAGCTGATAAGCTTAAATTAAGGATTTCTATTTAGTATTCATAGAGGTATACCTTCAGCTATTAAAATACATACTTTAATAGCATGTATCTATAACTCATATATACATTTTTTTATCCACCAGATCAACTGAACTCAATTCTTGCTGTAACGTTCTCTACCATTGTATGTGACACCTCAGACAGTGTGTCCTACATGCAACCAGATGCCTTTAGACAACTTTCATCAGAGTATGTATGCATGCAAAGCTTGGAAAAGCAATAACCTGCACTTCTCGTTAAGATCTATTCATTCCTAAATGACTATTTATCCAACAATCAAAAAAGAGTTCAACTGTATCACCTCATGTAATACCACACCTTTTAATAATATTCCTTTAAGACTACATCTGTTTTGGATGGAGATATATCCAAAATTCAGATGCCTTGATGAAATATTGCAAGCATAAACTATTGTCCAAGAATTCATTCTTACTTTGTTGAGATTTCTGCTTCTACTTTTATTTTGAATACTGCAACTCAATGACATAAGTCTTCATCTGGAGGAAAACAGAGCCCCAATGTCCATTTTTAAATAATCTAGGATGTACAGCAATTGCGTGTAAGTGGATGGGTTTATGTAATACTTATACAAGTTATAACTAAATAAGTAAAATGGTAGATTATGCACTGTAAGAGAATAAGATTATTAAAATGAGAAATAGTCATGAGGGTAATTTGAAAAGTTCTTGGAATTGAATGGAAAAATTAATTTACCTCCGTGAATTTTTTAAAAATTTTCAATGTAATCTCCCTGTGCACTAGTGCACTTGGCCCAGCAATGTTTCAATGCCTTGATCTTATCTCAAGAATAAGATTCCTTCAGGCCTGCAAAATACATGTCTACTTTGGCTGTTAGTTCTATACTTGAAGAAATTCTCCATCCGGCAAGGATTATTTTTGCTTTCTTTGTTGTTGGTAAATCAACAAGTTTCTACTGCTTTGACTATTGTTTTATCTCTGGGTTGTAATCATGGACCCAAGTTTCAGCTGTGGTCGCAAACCATCACAGATGATCTTTTTGGTTGCTTTCAGAATTGGTCAATCTTTGTTTGGCAATTTTCATTCTTATACATTTGCGATCCTATGACAGGAGTCACGGCACCCTATCTAGCAAATAATTTTCCCATACCTAATTCCACTGTTAAAATGGGACATGCCAATTCAGATGACATCCCTACAACTTCAGCAATTTCTTACACTTTCAGTCAGCGATCCTCCATGACCATTTTATGCACTTATTGCAATAATTTCTGAGGAAGTTGCACATTTTGGCTGACCACAACATGGACTATCTAAGCTGTCCAGACCAAACTTAAACTCATTTGTCCACATGGCAACAGTCGAATATGAAGGAGCAGAGTCCCCCAGAGTGTTCTGAAAGGCAGCATGAATTTCCTTTGCTTTCAAATCTTTCTTTATGAAGTATTCAATCACTTCTCGAATCTCAATTTTTTCTATCTTTACAAATTACTACACGGGAACAACAACAGAGAGGCATCTGCACCACAGATCTACTCATAAAAGATTACCTACTACTTCACGGGAAACTCATTGTGCTTGTGCTAGCATATGATGATGATTCCAAGAACCTTTCTAACTACCCTTGTACTTGCGTAAAACATATTGTATGCTTCATTATATATTAAAAGGGAACTCTTTCTCTCTTTCTCAAGTAAAAAAATTAATTATGGGATGTTTCTAACCTGATACAATTGTGGAGAACTACATTCACTGATGCATAATTAGTGATACTCAAGAATGACTATAGAAATTGGACGTTACCGATAATTATATGATTCCAAGACAAGGATGAGGAATTTGGTTGATTAATGAGTGAGTTTGAGAGTATTGTATTTTCCCATGGATAACGCGCACATTATCTATACAAAAATATCCAAGGAATCCTCCAAGTAACATGACAGTCCATTTCTTGGTGGGCTAATTTTATCATCAAATGTTTTTGTTGCCGTAACTAAATTGCGGTTAAAATGTGTGCCACAGTTCAAGCTGCTACTGCAGCGGTATAAACTATTAGCAAGTAGATGTATTTACGATTCCAATTTCTATAGCTCTGCTCTAATAGAAAGTTTCATTTGTGCTAACCTATTAACATAAAAACAGAGTACAGTTATAACTGAGAAGGTTATACTGCAGTATTTTCTCCATAATAGAGTTGCCTTTATTTCTATACATTCATACATTTGACAGTTATTAACTCCTATTATTTTATTTCAGAAATCCTTTGAGAAAATGCAGTCATATACCAGAATTGGATTTGAGACAATGGAAATACATTAAGTTGCCTTCAACAGAGTGTAACTATTAAAAGATTTGAAGTATTAAATTAACAATTGATGGATAACTAGCTTGGAAATTGTTGATAAAGGCATAAAAACAAATAATATCTACTGTAAATAAGTACATATTTAAATGTTAATATATTAAAACCTGTAAAATTCCTGTTCTTTTTTACATTAAAAAATCATTTTGATCCCTACACGTGTTTCCACCACATATTAAGTTACAGGTATGATTCTGAAACATGTGCACTGTAATATGGTATCAGATATGGTGCACGCTCAGTATGCTGTTGTACATGCATCGTGAGGCCAAATAACAAAGCTAAGCCAAGTTTGATCTCTATTGTACTCAGGAAATAAAAATGAAAGAGATTGCATTCAGTCTATCTTATAGTGAATGACACTCCCCACCTTGGTAGATGCCAGATTGTTTAGGTATGCTGATTTTCATTCTAAACCTCCTATTTGACCGTATCACAAAGAATAAACCCAAAAACACGTATATGTTCTACATATCACACACGTCTTCGGTTTTATTTCATAAAGAGCACAAAAAGTGGCATTGTTCAATTTTTACGTTACTTATATTCTAAAAGCAAATTACATTAAAACTAAATATGGATCATCAATAATTATTCACCCAATTGGTTGGTTTTGCATTCATTATTCTTCAATAAAACTGAACATTAAAGCGAGATAATCTTTAAACAAGAAATGCAATGAGAAAAAGTGCTAAAATAATTCTTATCTCATCATGCTGAAGTTGATGAAATATTTATCCACCCACAAGGATGGAAGGACTACATCTTTTAGTAGCCAAGTGAATAATTATCCCTTTATCCCATATAAACTTTAATCTCCCACATACCTTAGGATTCAATAACATCCTAAACTTAAATTCAAACTTGGAGAGGAAAGACAAATCGATTGCTGTGACGATTGGTGGATGAAAACCCAACGGTTAACTGAAAAAAGATCCGTTTCCACCCATAAACGCGCTGAATTGACCGGCAGTTTGCCGTGTTGGGAAATAACTCTCGCCGCACTGGCATGAGATGCTGTGATTGCGATTTTCATTGGCGGATTCGGAGAGTATACTTTTGGATATCACAAATGAAACCACGGAATTTCATTTATTTCATTCTTTCCCATCTGGATTCACGCACAGCTGCCAGGGTGGAAGACATGATTGGAAACCTGCCTGGAGTTAACTAGCGGGGCCTTCTGGTACGGAAGAACAGTGTGCCCGCCTGTTGGCCAGTGATTAATTACTCGGGGGTCGTAAATCCGTTGCAATATCTCTGGTAGTTGCCCCCTCCTACAGGTATGAGCGTTTGCAAGGTATCGTAAACAACTATGGCTTCGGCGATCGCCTCCCCATATCAAAGAAATTTTGACGGCTAGTGCTAGCTGACCTTCAAGAAATTATCAGGACTTGCTGAAAAAAAGATGATTGAAGTTTCCCCGGCACCTGCATCAGTTGCTGTCCCTACAGTTTTTCCAAAAGAGACAGCTTTTTAAACGAAGCAATTAATGCCTTTTCGAACAGGTTGATGAATCATCAAATGATTGCGAACGTTGCTACCGTTGATATCAACATAACAAAACCTATCCACTTTGCGGAGAGGAGGCTGGTGTTGGTATCTTCCCAAGTTCCAAGAAAGAGCGAGGAAAGTCGTGCAGCTACAAAGCAAGCGATATCGTCGCACAGTGGTACGAAAAAATCGGCCTTAATTCACATTATTATCGTATCTACTTAAAAATTACCTAAAATTGAAAGGTTTTTGGAACCAAGAAATTAATTAGTGGTAGTAAATAGGAGATTTGGATGCGCAATAGTTCAGTTACGGGTACATTTCATTAACGAGTAAATAATTTTCCAATTATAAATTTTCGTAGCCTCTATATTAACCCACATTAATGAACCTTGCTTTAAACAACATCCTTGAGTACAAAGATTGATTGATTTTCTCAGATTTTTACAAATTAAAGAATAATCGTCTTCCTCAATGGGGAATGAAGTTCGGCCTTGCAACTTTCACAAACACAGATCGTTCTGTGTTAGAACCTTACCTTTCTTACGCTCATACGTATTTCGCATATGGGCGAAATATAAGAATCTGAATGAACAAGGAGCCTCAGTATAAGAGGCTCCAATGCTTTCCCTCTCTGGTGTAACCATTGATTGAAACTGTGTGTTTCGAAACCTACACGGAGAATTATCGAAAAGAAATACCTAAAGTAGAAATCTAGACGACTTTTCCTTGGTGGCATCAAAATCTCTCAGAAACGCTGGCAGTCTTTAGACAACATACCTGATGGCAAAGAAAATGCATCTATGATACATTCGCCAATCATTGGGATTTTGTGGCAATCAGGGTCTGCATAGTACCATTGATAAAACTGGAGCTTAAGCTCCGGTGTCTCCATAAAATACTTATGGATCGATGACTTTTAATAGGAATGCCGCAGGATACTGGTTTGAGGATCAGCTAAAGCTTAAGTAGGTGGTAGTACGCAAAAAAGCCACAAAGAACTCCCAAAATCAATAAGGAACACAAACGCACCGATTAAAAGAATAACAGTACCTATAAATGCATTACGAGACAAAAATGCCCTAAGATCCATTTACATTGGGTTTGCTGGAATCTGATGAACATTGGAAAGGGATTGGGAACGCGATTTGATAACGTGTACACGCAAAAATTATGTCCATGGGTCGAAATATTTCGCATATACGAGGTGCCGGCTTTCATGAGTGATTTATACCTTTATTTACGTTTCAATCAGCCTAACATAACAACACTACTGTCAATAGCTGCAATGCAAAAGCCGTTGTCTATTATATTCCCGAACCTTAATGCTTTTTTGTTTTTGGTAAGAATTAAATACTCAAGAGAGATCACATTTTATCCAGGTGTATCATAGATTTTAATATTTTTTATCGACAAATGGAGAACCTGTTTCAATAATGGTTATTCTTTCCACATTCCCCTGCATTTGATAGAGCAGTATCGTATAATGACTGACGTCTCTATACGACCTGCACTGAAACAATCCTTTTCCCATATCAACAACGAAGCGGGTGATGCATACAATGCATATGATGTATTTCGTCCGATCGGATGATTAGACAACCCAGAGACCTAAATGAAGATTATTTTAGAAGCGCTTTATTTGAAGCACGAAGAAAGTTCTGGCGCAAAGCCCAGCATCAACCCACGGCCATATCTGTAAGCTGCTAAAGGCTCCCTTCCGCGTCTTAGGGTACCAAGGCCAATCGTGTCTCGGTGGAACGAGGAACATCATGGACAAATGCAGTGCGCAGACGTCCAATCCTTTGGAGCTAGAGCTCGGGAGGTTGTAATCGAGTCTAGCTTCAACATGTTAACTAGCCCCACCACTGAGTCTACCAGGGAATTTCGTAGGTGCAGTAGAAGCAAATCCAAATAGCAAATTTTACCTACCTACCACGTTACAAGCGATACTCATTAATTTATATTAATCGAAATGACTCAATTTGTTGTTGTCCATACTGGGACGTTTTTTCAAACAAAACGCCACGTTTCAGGAGGAACCTTGATCCGTTTGACACTGCCATAATCAGCAGACTGCCTTAGTTTACAATGTTATTTTGGAAGAGCGTTAGTTGGAAATATTATGATAATGTCATAGCTATAGCCAAGTAATAACGTCCGATGGTAGACCCCAGAGATTCCATTATGTATTTCTCAACGACAGCCTCAACCCGGTGAAACGTAGACAGCAGTCGTTCTTGAGTAATTTACCAGCAGACTTTATTCCCGAGATGAGTTTCTGATTTCCAAACATAAATGAAGCTTTTCTCAGAGCACACGTTAGCTAAAGGAAAGTGGAAACTCCAGGTCGGTGCTCAGTTCTCTTCGTCACCCACACTTGGACATTGCCTTCGAGGAGTTACAGGTTATCTAGATCACCAATCATTCGTCGAATGACGCTTCAGTTTTTTAAAACAATTTTGCCGAATACGAATAGTTTAATACTGATAGGTAGAGATGGAGCGACGCATATATAATTCCTCAAAGAGTTATCTTACAAGGTCTGCGCCAAAAGTGGTTTGCCTTATTTTTTCACGAATGGACGGACGGGTGGCTGTTTCTCTGACTGGGTTCGAGGGAATGGAGTCTCGGGAAAGGCTGGGGCCCGGTAGCAGTTAGATCTCTGACTTTGCAGAGTGTGAATCGTTAGTTTACAAAACCTCGAAATGGGCTGTGGCTCTTTTGAAGATACAAATATTCCGCTAGATAACAGAAATCTATGTCAGCTATGGCAAATTAAAAGCATTAAGAAGTTGGTTGTAGGTTACAATTCAAAAGAATAAAGGAGAAACGATGTACGAAAGTGGAATGCTTGAGCTTTAACCGAAACATTAAGGAAGAAATATTAAGAGATACTTACAGACACTGCTGTGTAGATAATGGAATGGGAGTTGTCGAGAAATTATGGGATAGTTTTATACATGGAGATGGAGAGGGCAAACTACAAAAAAGTGAACATGAAAAGAATTAGCAATCCACATAGTAGAGAATTCATAAAAGGACCGAAGAGGTGAGGCAACTGGAGGATCTTAGCACGCATGGATTCAGAATATATAATGATTGAAAAAATCGATAATAAATTCACTATCTACTGAAAATTGAATGAGTGAAGGGAACGCGGTTAAGAGAGAAATGCAATGATACGGACAAATTTCAGTGACAACTTGGCTTATATGTCTCTAATAACTAATCAGTCGAATTTCTCTCAAAGAATATATCTTAAATGAAAGCACCTTGGTTCCAAGAACGACGGTGAACGAATATCCTGGGAATCAGATTCGAATAGCGCAAGAGTAATTGATTGAGTTGATTTTAAATGCAAAGGTCTGTCCCAAAATTAGTATGAATTATTTTTTCCCGGATAGACGGACGGACGGGTGGCGGTATATCTGGCTGGGATCGAGGGAGGGGAGTCTTACGAAAAGCTGGAGCCCGGTGGCAGTTAACTCCCAGCCTTTGCAGATCATTCCTTTCCAAAACCTCTATAACGTGACCTCGTTATGCTCCGCGACGAACCGGTATTTGGAACAGCGCTGTGTCTTAAAATTTTGCGTGAAAGTAGTCTAAACCGGGAGAGAGACTCATAACATGCTCAAGGTGGCTTATGGTGATATGGCGATGGGTAGATCGGGTGTTTTTGAGTGGTTAAGTTGTTTCGGGAGGGTAGAGAAGATGTTGATGACGCCGAAAGTTCAGGACGCCCTTCGACCTCAAAATGTGACGAAAATCGTGCAAGAGGCTTCGTGAAGATCGTGAAGGCTTTGTTGGACAGGGGTCGCAGATTAAGCGTTCGCATGGTTTCTGATAAACTTCGTATTTCTAAAAGTGATGAGCAATGACATGTGACCGAAAACATGAGCATGAGAAAGGTGCGTGAGAAGTTGGTGCGGCGGGTGCTTTCTGAGTAACGGACTAACTAGCCCGGTACAACGTGGTAACCCTGCTTCAGCCACTCTAAAGCCCCGAAGTTGCCCCACCAGACTTCTTCCTTTTCTCCCGCCTCAAATTGATGCTGAAAGGACGTCACCACGGCTCGGTGGAAGCTTTAGAACAGACTATGACGAGGGAGCTTAGCAGCATTCCGGGCGTTGCCTTACAGAAGGCGTATGAGACTTGGAAAAACCACTTTCAGCGACGCACATGGGTGCTGCTTCGAAGACTTGAAGAGTGAATGTATCAATTCTGGCTATAATTTATTTTTAATTCACTCAGCCCTACTACTTTTGGGCCTAACCTTATGAGTTATGGATACGAATGTTTGGGGAAATATGCAGTTAAGTCAGCAATGGAAAGAATTTGATTACAATAAGAGGTCTGTTCAAAAAGTATCGCGAATTTGGAATTTTCGCGGGTTACGTATACTTGAGTTTCGATTTTTTTGTGGCCTTATGTTGGTACTTATGTCTCTCACTTATGCCGAAAAGTTAGGCGATTTTAATTGTTCAGTTAATTGTTGATAGCTGTTTTGATTGGACGTGTTTTGACTTGTTTTCGATGTTTGCCTGTTCCAAAAAATGGATCAAAGAATCTGTATCACATTTTGTGTGAAAAACGAAATTGAGTGCGCAGATGCATTCCGAACGTTGACTGTGTCATATGGATAAGCTAACTTGGACCGAAGCAACATTTCCCGGCGGTACAAAATGTTCTCAGAGTGCCGAGAAGATGTGAACGACGAAGAGCGTGCCGGACGCCCGAGCACGTCAACAACAGACGAAAACATGGATGAAGTGGAGAAAATAGTATTGGCCAATCGTCAAATCACTGTTAGAGAAATTGCTGAGGACCTAAACATATCAATTCGCTCGTGCCATTCGAATTTTACTAATGATTTGGGCATGGCACGGGTTGCCGCGAAATTCGTAATAAAATTGCTCCATTTCGACCAAACACAGCAACGCATTAACATTGCTAATGAGATGTTGGACTCTGTCCACCTCTGTCGTCTGGTTTATGGTTATGACGTGGAAACGTAAGCTCAATCATCCCAATGGAAACGAGCCAAGACCGAAAAAAGCGTGCCAAGTTCGGTCGAATTTGACAGTTTTGCTAACAATTTTCTTCGATTGCAGGGGCGTGGCACATACCACAGGGTAGAAAGGTAAATATGGAATATTGCCTGAGTTATGCGCAATTTTCGCGAATGAATTCGCCACAAACGCCCGAATTTTTGGAAGAACAAAAATTGGCTTTTGCACCATGATAACGCCCCTGCTCACACATCGTTACTTGTGCGCGAATTTTTGGCCAAAAAAGCAATAATGATGCCGTAGCCACCGTATTACCCAGATCTGGCCCCCAGGGACTTTTTTGTTCGCGAAACTGATGGGGCCCATGAAATGACGACGATACGATACGATTGCCGAGATAAAGACTGCATCGAAGGAGGAGCTGAACAAGATAAAAAAAATTATTTTTTAAAGTGCTTCGAGGATTGGAAACGTTGGCACAATTGTATAATATCTAATGGGGATTACTTTGAAGGGTACAAAATAGATAAAACAACTTTACCTGCAAAGAAAATTGACCTGGATTTGAAAAACTGAACTGCCGACCAAAAAATCTGATAAAGATATGCGAGCGCTCTGAATACTTCCTTGCGTGAGGACGTCGATTGTTATTCCACAAAAATAATTTGAGAAGGTAATTGAGTAGTTCAAAAGAAATGTGATAAAAAGTAATGGTTAAAATGCGTAAGTGAGATAGTAAGGAACACAACGGACATCCCTGCTGGAAGGAAGAAATTCCATCGTGGCGCCTGTCTTAAAAACTCTGGAATTTGAGAAGAAGAGATATGCTGAATAACCCTATACAATTAGTCTTGCAGATAATAGAAGGCCAAAGTGAAATGAAAGGGTTGTTGCTAATGCAGACATTTATCATGAACTACCCAGTAGATAAGTTCAATAATTGGGGTACAATGGACTAAATTATTTCAAAGTTCTCCAAACTGGCCAATTTACGAAACTTGAAAACAAAAGGAGGAATTAAGGCTTTAGCATACCAGCACTGGTGCTGTAATGAGTGTAACTAGTAACTACACAGAAAACCAATTGAACCTTATTACGAAGATGTTAAAAACAAAAAGAATGGAAAAACAAAAAAATGCACCAAACAGTCTCATAATATGCTTTCACCCAAACAGAGCTACAGAAGGTCTGATCAAAGCGTTAGTTCGATGACAAATGATTACCATCTTACAATATTTGATTGGAGGCGAAATGATATCAAGTAAATGTTTAAAATCATTATCCTCGCATTAGCCTCCCTACGATTTTGGCCACGACTATGTTACCTATAAGACTCAAAATTTGAACTTATTCAAAAATTTCCGTGAAGGCGACTGGGACTTGGATCTGAAAAAAATGTCCATTTCAATGATATCACAAGATATCGATATTATCAGGGTTTTTGCCTCTCGAATGATCCCAGAGGTTATAGGGTTTCAAATCACCAGAAATTTCGTAATCACATTATATGAGTTTGGCGGTTAAACTGTTCAACTAATTATTACTAATATTACCTTTCCTTCAGGTCTTATTTCGATTTATTTATGAATGGTTTACGATCAAATTTAGCACATAGAATTAGAAAAATGACGGAAATTTATTTGAAATACTTCCTTCCCTCCATCTACCATTTATCACCTACATTAAATGTAATTCAGATCATTTATTTTACATTTGAAGAAATTGCGATAAACAGTCAAGTTAATCAATTAGCTCCTCAGTAGGAAAAACATCAAATTTAACCCGAACAAGGGAAAATCGACTCGCCAAAAACTGGAAAAAAAGTAGGTTGGATCGTAAGAACTGTTTTTAAACGAAGAAGTGAAACTCGATAAGTGAGTATTGATGGTGAACAATTCCTTCGCGGAATTATGGTCGCAACAACGCGCGCCTTGTTTCCGTCATTTAGGGTTGGTAATACCCCATATACACGAGGGAATGGGGTAGGTACGGAGGAGTGGACAAGGAAGTGGTAACCAGTTGCGGATAAAGGGCATGAAGAACAAACGGGTAAAAATGTGCCCATTATCCGTCTTTTATTTGTGTACTTCTACAATTATTTCAGTGGACATTGGGTTTTTAGCCCGCAAGTATATTGCACACTTGATTACAGAATATCTCTTTCCCAGGAATGGGGCAGCATACATGAACTAGCGTTTCCCCCAGTTTAGGGGCTTGAGATATTCCTTCCAACGCGAGCCCGCTGTGCCGGTGCCAAATGATTTGGTTTGCCCTGTACTTTTCTCTGATTCCGGTAATCCATGACCTTTCTGAGTTTTTCGGATCAAAAATCATGTTTTACCATTCATTTCCGAAAATGTTAATTTGAAAGCACCATTGAAGCAATACTTGCAAGCATTTCTTTGAATAACGCGATTGACGCGCTTATACATAGTTCTCTAGAATCCTATGAGAAAATCAAAAGTTATTTTGGTCAAAGCTCTTGAAATTTTATCGGCCACCAATACTTGAAAATTCATATAGGAAATGAGCATGAAATTCCCTTTCTTTTGTAACATAGAACTTTAATTTCTATTTCTAATATAATTGTAATCGGTGTATCAACAGCTAGGTATTTTAAACTGTTAAATGGCCTATTCGCAGACCTCTTTTAGCCTTACTCACGCAAAAGTGAACATTGGATTGCCAGATTTTTACCATACAGTAAATATTCTATTAATTACTAATCCCACACGTTTTATTTCCTCAGTGAAACATAAGTATCTTGAGATTGTAGCTGGAGAATGAGTTCATCAGATTACACTCAAAAGGTGAAGCTAATCGAAGTTATCTCAGCAATTCTTTTCAGAGCAGAAACAAAAGGGTAAAACAAAAATGCAATTTTAAAAGTAAAGATGTGTACGGAAAGTGATGCAGTTATATCTGGGAAAAATTAAATTTAGATCGGTCGGGAAAAGGCAGAGCTCTCACATCAAAAACAAAAAACATTACTTTCCGGGTGCACCATGCATGTCGAACTCAGTGCGGCTTATCTAATTTCAATCACAATGGCACCATAATTGCGCCTTCATTTGTCACCACGGTCACTAAAATTCGAATTTCGATCACATTCTTTGTACATATACATGATCATCAAAGGATGGTAGGAAATCAGCAGCCCAGGGCTGATACAAATAAAGGCGAAGAACACCGGAATCCTAAATTTTCGAAATTCCCTGTACTTGGCTCTGCATACTCTAACATAACTTTAATTAGCCCACTGACTTTCTCAGGTTTTCCTGATGGGCGGTAAGTCTATGGTGGTAATTAAAATCCAGGACACCATTACAATAAAATCATATTGCCTTCATCTATAACTTTGAGCATTCAACATGTTCTAGACTATCGAATGCCCCGCCGAGCACAGTGGACGAGTCATAGGTGTTCCATAACCGAAGAATTAGTCTATGGAGTAGGGGTAAATTTCACGACGAAAACAGAAATTTACGCAGAAAATTTTAAGGTCACGCTGGCAGTTTAATGGGACATGGAGTTGACTTTTTTAAGTCAAGCCTTTCTCTCAAACAGAAAAATTAAGGCAGCCTGAGAATGGAGAAACTAGAGGAAGAAACGAGTCCAAATCGAAAAAGAGAAATCGGTATCAAGCCTTATCATGGCATTTACCCAAATAACGACGATGCTGTGCCACGCACTACTGCTCAACTTCAAGCCGTAATTATCTGGAAACAAATAAGTCCCCCTCCACATATAGTATACCAGACTCAGCGTGAAGGGGGGCGATTCGAGCACATTATAAAATAGTGGGTGGTAAATTTTCATTGTACATATAACTATTTTAACTTTCCTGCTGTTAATTCTTCGGCGCTAGTTAAGGAGTATTTTGCTACAATTAAAAGAAAAAGTTACATCATCGTGGAGAAATACATGCTTAGCCTTGTGATCGGACACGCCATTGGAGCCTGTGAATATTCGAGTCTTGTGTATGCATTACCTGGAATGCATTAGTTCCGTTATAAAATATTCGTCCTCACCCGAACGCGGTCAATTCCTTGGTGGGCAATGTTTCATCGACGATTGCGACGTCCAAGGGGAAAATATTTTACTTCTTACAGTGGGTAAGTTCCACGTTGGGCAGATATACTATGGATATAACTCGTGGGAGTACAAATCCTTCCATTAATTCTTTTTTAATTATTATCGCTTTGAAGATGAGATTCTATAAAGGCAGTAAGAAGAGTGTGAAATCGATTTCAAAACAACTGCATGATTTTACGATAAGCCAAATATACAGAAATAATCTCTAAAAAGGAACTCCCCCACTGAAATACATCCATGAAATGAATTATAATTAGGTTATTTACCGGTTAAGGTAGGTTTTGGATGGGCACAACTACCAAATAAATAATTTGTTGCTCCGAACAAAACATGGCCCATCATCCTACTCACAACAAGTCCCTCTTCATCTCTGTGTACTTCTTTCCTCCATTCATTCCGTCCAACATCCCTATCCTATTCCTGCCCCTTCCTCGTTTGCCTAAACTTCTCCGCTCCATTACAGTCTTCAACATCCCACTGCCAATTAATATGCTTTTTATCCATTTTTCCTTCCTCCTTATTGCTACTTCCAACAATCCCCTCTCCTCTTTTACCATACCCAGCACTTCCTCTTTTGTTTCCTTTTGGTCAATTTCACCATCTCTATACTTCACCACAGGCAAATTTCAAAAGTCTCCAATCTACGTCTATCATCCTACTTCAGTGACCATATTCTGCGCTGTACGCTCCTTATCACAGTTTTAACGAGCCTTTTCTTAAGATCCTTACTCAGCATTCCTGTCATCAACTCCCTCCTCCTTGTGAAAGCCACTTTCCCTAGTGCAATTCATTTCCTTACGTCCCTGCTACTTTGACTCTTTTGGTACGAAACACCTACGAGATACGTTAACTGCTCCAACTGCTCTAGTGTTTACCTTCCTATTTCAATTTTAAGCTTAGCCTTTCTCTTTCCGTAAAATGTCATATCCTTGATTTCATTTACATTGATTCTACTCCCATATCTATCACACTGAATTTCCACTTCACTCAGTAATGCTTGCAACCCCGTGACTGACTGACAAACCAGAACTCCATCATTTAGCAAACCTAACCGATTTTATGAATTTCCGGCATATTTTCATTCCTATCTATAGTTCTCCCCATGCCTCTTTAATCATTACCTCCTTATGTATGTTGAACCCCACCGGTCATAATGGACAATCCTGTCTTACACCTTTTCCTAACACTACCCATCCAGACCTCTTATTCTGCACTCGCACCTGAGCAGTCTGAAACACGTAGAGGCTGCGAAAAAACCACCTGTCCCTCCAATATATTCCTATTTTCAGCAACATGCTCATTGGTTTTTCTTAATTCACTCTATCATACGCCTTTCCGAAATCTACGAAACAGGCAAATACGTCCTGATTGTATTCTCTATTCCTCTCGATTATTGATCTTATTACTGCAATGCCATCGCATGTGCCTCTCTCCTTTCTGAACCCAAACTGATCATCCCCTAAGTAATCATTTGCCTTGATGCCCATCCTTTTGCTCATCATCCTAAGCTGGATCTGAAATCGAACTTATTATTCTGTAGTCCTCACATGATATAGCCTTTACCTTTATCGGAATAAGAACTAACAATGATCTCACAAAATCTTCCAGCCAGATTCCTTCCTCATACATGCTACGAATCAGTCCATAGATACTATTTCTCCCTTGATTTTCCTAAACATTTCAGTAGTTCCGTAGGATTGTTTTCTACCCCCACGACCTTGCTTGATTCCACCACCATTAATACCCTTTCCATCTCATCTTAGAGTATGCCTGGACCTAAGCTATCTTCATCTGCGTCATGTTATCTTTCTATGTCTAAGCTTTTTGGCCTAAGCCCTTTGCCATACAGCTTTTCTAAATATTCCTTCAGTATCTCTTTGATTTTTTCAATTTCTACTATTATTTTACCCTATTTAAACTACACTTATTCTACAAGCTTTCCATATTCTCGCACGGCGTCTTATACCATGCCAATCTTGCTTTATTGTTACCAGTCTCAATTTATTATTTAACTCTTTGTACTTCCTCCTACATAACTCTGTGTTTTCCGTCTTCCATTTCCATCTCACATCTATCTTTCTAATAACCTCTTCCGTGATCCATGGTTTCCTTGCCCTTTTGCCATTAATATTTTATTTTGCGGCTTTGAATACCCCTTTTCTATATATATCCATTTTTTCTCGATTGTACTCAGCTATTTTCTCTCATTAATGATTTGCTCTACACCCTGCTGATACTCCTTCCTTGTCAAATTACTTAATGCTTCTACATTTCATTTGCTGACCCACCTCCCCTGACTTATCTTTTTTGACTGTAGGCTACACTTCATAACTACTTAAGTGTGACCAAAATCTGCATCCGCTTCAGGGAAACTGTGCAAATTGATCACACTCTTCTTTAATCTGTGCCTAACCATAATATAATCTAACCGATACACCTGAGTCACCTGGCAATTTCCAATTATGCCTCATAAAATGAATATTTATGCGCTTTCCTTTAAATTTCTCATTGACGATATTGTAATAAAATACAAAAGAAAAAAATTAGCACAACAAGTTTTATCCCGACACATTACCCATTACCTTTGCAAGATACCATTCAGAATTTCTTCCATATGTATATTACCAGATATACTCGTATTTTTAGTGTTTTGCTGGGTGTCCGTTAATTTTTCGTTCGTCTTATTGTGTGGAATGGATAAGTTACTTATTTTTTTCCATTAATTACATATACAATTAGCATTTACACATTTTAAATGTGAATTACACCAGACAGGAAGAATAATTTTAAAACGTGATTTAATAGTATTGTCAAGAGATCAAAAAATGTACGCTACATATTTCACAGTGGAGAAATAAATCCATTCTTTATTATATGAACTTGTGATACGCGCCCATTCTATTCCCGCGGGAGAGAAACAGCTTTCCTTAATGTTAACCAAGTTAGGTAGAAAACGACATTTCCTCATTTCCAATGCACCAGTCGAACTCATGCCCGGAAAAAGTCCTAATATCAAAGAAAGCTTGTATTAGGTGTTTGCTTCGGAGATCACCTATCAGTCCACATTAGTCGCTGTCGCTGCGTCACGCCTGTTTGTAAACTCCTTTTTGCTCAGCTTTTAAAGGCATTCCGATCACCTTAAAAGAATAAGAACATAAAAAAGACGATGGATTATAGGTATACATGAGCGCATTTTGACTCAGGATAAACAATAACAGCCTTGGCTCAATAAATCACGATTACTGCGCAAGTATTTCAAGTTTCAAGCATACTATAGTATTCCGGACTTTCGAGTAACGCCAACTTCTTTGAACTAAACATTACCCTCGCCAAAATATATTCTATAGTGAGGAGATAAGGCGTTATCCTGCTCTATAATAATCAGCAGTTTAGAGGGCTTACATAGAAGAGAGTATTAGGGTCAAAATGCAGTGTTTTCGCGGAAGATAATTGGTTTTTGAACCTTATCTTCTTCTTATTTCACATATGACTTCTGTTTAGATGATAATTATCTCTTATTAATGCCAACTGGAGAAATGAAGGCTCCTCATGCAGTACGGCTTTGACGTGGTTATTTATTTGCGTGTTCTGATGATGACCAACTTCCTCAGAGTGCGCAATGATAATTTTTCAAAGTAAGGTCACCCATGCCAGCCAGATAAACGTACTTCGAAGGGAAGGAAGCAGGCGAGAGGTCATCATCCTCCGTCCCTTATAAAGGCGTCTACAAAGGTGTTAAACGTTGTGAAAGATATCCGTGTGTTGCGAAATTGGGCATCACGGCTATGCTGTTGGTATGAAGGAAGTGAACGAAGTATAAAAATTGGCATTTTAGTAAGATCTTTGCCTTTTAATATTATTTATGATAACACATTCCTCGTTTTCGCCATATTTTCTCACATACTTGTAAGTAAAAAAATATAAGTATTTGAGCTCTACGGCCACGTAAATTAATAAAATAAATTGAAAGCTCCCATAGCTGTAATAAGTTAACGCCGTTCGTCCCGCAATGAAAACAAAGTGTTTCATAGTGACGGTTCGTGGGAAAAGAAATTCCACGACAGTGACCAACCACAACCTCTCAACCAGAACACCCTTCTGCAGTAGTTTGCGGGAATGTTACTTCCTAGCCAGAGACCCAAACACTCAAACCCAATTTGAATTAATCACAGGGCTTCAGGGACTCCGTTGCGGATACCTGGCTTTATGAACATATATACACTATCTGTGACTGTTTACGGAAATAAAGTCCACCATTAATTGTGGATTGGATAACATTTGTGGAAGGTGTTAGCTCTAATGCAATAGAAATCGCTTCAGGTGTTCCCGAGGGAAGGAGTATTGGACCTCTTTCATTCCTTCATTACGTTAGCATTAACTCCGTGGCAACAAGTAAGGTGCACTTATTTGGCGAATATACATTGGTTTATAGAGATATCCTGAGTCCTAGGTATACAAGTAACTTTAGCATATTGCCTTAATGATGTAAAGCGTTGGTATATGCATCACTTAAGCTCAATACAACATTTAATTTCCAGTATGGGCGATTTTTCACGTACTTATCAGCGGCTTTCGAGAATGTGCATGAAAGCCAAACAATCTGCCCAAAGGAATTATCTTTGTTTATTCATATCGGATTCGTGTCTCCCCGAAAGCCCACCTTAATGAACTGCGGTCGTAAATGGGCTGGGTGCCGTTTTTTGTGATAAATGTGATATATATGAGCGCGGTCGCCAATAAGGACGCGACTACAAGCTGCGTTTTTGGCGCGGGGATTGAGTGGAGGCGAGTGAAGAACCGAGCTGTTCGTCTCGTTCACAACACCAAGAGACACCCTCTGTGACAGGCTCGGCCGAGGAGATTGGAGTCGTGCTAGAAAAACGTAATTATTACACTGCTAAGAACGAATCCGAAGCCATATTTTGGAGAAACATTTTTGAGTGGGATATCTGTAATTTGAAAAATATTTTTCATGCCCCCAACAGTTAGCTCAATTTGTACTAAACTTATCTGATTGCTTTTATGCCTTATATCAATGTCTCTGAGATATTTAATTGAAAAATAAAAAAAATATATTTTGGCAAAGATTGTGCGATTTATTAAGTAAACGTTTTTAAATATTAAAATATAAGTTCTGACTTCATTTTAAAACGAATAGAAAATCATCATTTTGCAGTAAATGTAGAGGTATTCTAATAAATAGGTCTATATCCTATAGGTCAAATATTTCGTTTTTTCACATGTGGGAACATTTATGAAAAGTGATGAAGTGAAATATCAAGGCAACCAAAAATCGAAGTTATCCACACGAAGGTCTGTTCGATATGTGAGGGTAGAATACACGTAGTAATCGTACTAAGTCAAATGTCATGTTTAATTCGCACATCCGGGTATGGGGGCAGTTACTTTCTCTGAGCCACCATGGTTTCCGATGCCCAAAAAATCACACAGCTTGGGTTAAGCTGAGGGTGCCTAGTGGAGCCCATACGATTCCAACCTAGGCCCTCCAGTCAGTACTACAATGCTCCAGTCACTGGACTAAAATGTGCCCCCCTACACACACACACACACACATATTGTATATATATATATATATATATATATATATATATATATATATATATATATATATATATAGTACTGCTATGGAAGGAATATATAGAAGAACTGTATAGTAAAGAGGTTAGACCAACAAAGTTAGGCATAGAAAAGGAACATGACGTAGAGGAAGATAGCTTAGGTCCAGGCATACTAGACAATGAGATAGAAAGAGCATTAAGGGAGATGAAACTAAATAAGGCCGTGGGGGTGGATAACATTCCCGCGGAACTTTTAAAAGGCTTAGGAAAATGTGGGAGGAAGAGGCTATATGGGTTGATCCGTAGTATTTATGAGGAAGGAATCTGGCCGGAAGACCTTGTGAGATCAGTTTTAGTTCCTATTCCGAAAAAGGTAAAGGCTACATCATGTGAGGACTACAGGACGATAAGTTTGATATCTCACGCAGCTAAAGTTGTTCTCAGGATCATAAACAAAAGGATAGAGCTTAGGGCAAATGATTACTTAGGGGATGATCAGTTTGGGTTTAGGAAGGGGAGAGGTAGGCGTGATGCCATTGCAGTAATGAGATTATTAATCGAGAGGAATATAGAACACAACCAGGAGGTATTTGCCTGTTTCGTAGATTTCGAAAAAGCGTTTGATAGAGTGAATTGGGAAAAACTAATGAGCATATTGAAGAAAATAGGAATAGATTGGAGGGAAAGGAGGCTAATCCGCAACCTGTACATGTCTCAGACTGCTCAGGTGCGAGTGGGGAACGGGGAGTCCGGTTGGGCAGTGTTAGGAAGAGGTATAAGGCTCGGTTGCCCATTATCACCGTTGCTGTTCAACCTGTATGCAGAGGAAATGATCAAAGAGGCATGGGAAGAACTGGAGGTAGGAATGAAAGTGGGCGGGGAATTCGTAAAATCAGTTAGGCTCGCTGATGACCAAGCTTTAGGTTGTCAGTCAGCCAAGGGGTTGCAAGCTTTGCTGAGTGAATTGGAAATTCAGTGCGACAGGTATGGGATGAGAATCAATATTAATAAAACAAAGGTAATGCAATTTTCTAGAAAGAAAAAGGCTAACCTAAACATTAAAATAGGAAGGCAAAAACTAGAGCAGGTAGAACAGTTTACGTATCTCGGTAGTGTTATGGACCAACACGGTCAAAGTAGTTGGGACGTAAGGAGAAGAATTGCGATAGGCAAAGAGGCTTACACAAGGAGGAGGGAGTTAATGACGGGGACGTTGAGTAAGGATGTTAAGAAAAGACTCGTAAAAACTTTAATTTGGAGCGTAGCTATGTACGGCGCGGAAACGTGGTCATTGAAGCAGGAGGATAGACGTAGACTGGAGGCTTTTGAAATGTGGGTGTGGAGAAGAATGGAGAAGGTGAAATGGACAGAGAAGAAAACAAACGAGGAAGTACTTGGTATGGTGGGCGAAGAGAGGGGTTTGTTGGGAGCAATCCTATGGAGGCAGGAAAAGTGGCTGAAGGGGGTATTGACCGGCAGCGGGATGTTGAAGACTGTAATTGAGGGGAGAATGTTAGGCAAACGAGAAGGAACAGGATAGGGATGTTGGACGGGATGAAGGGAGGAAGAAAGTACTCAGAGCTGAAGAGGGACCTGATGTAAAGTAGGATGTTTTTTTTGCTAGGGGCCACAAATTATTTAATTAGTAATTACGTCCATCCAAAAACCTACCTTAACCGGTAGATTACCTAATAATAGTACTGCTGTTTCTTCCGAGGAAGACGGAGATAAATTCCGTCGAAATTCTTAATAAAAAGAAATAAAGTGTGAGTGTTCTTTTTATGTGTTCTTATATTGTTTGTTGCTGCCCAAGTTTTTTTGTTCAACATCTCCGTGTTACTTCAACGAAATCATCTATATGGGTCGCGGTAGTCCAGGGTGTAGAGGGTTGGACTGCTGACCTGAGGGTCCTTGGCTCGATTCCCAGACAATTCTCTGTGCACCTCCAACTCCACCCAAGCTAAAGTGATTTTTCGGGTACCAGGTCTTCCTAGGAAACCATAACCAGTACAGGGAAAGGAACTGGCCCCCCTAATGTGTGAATTTTCACACGCCGTATAGGGCTTAGTACTGGGTGATCTCTACCATCACCTATTAAACCGACCTTCGGGTTGATTACTGTGTTTATGGTTTATATATATATATATATATATATATATATATATATATATATATATATATATATATATATATATATATATATATATATATACATACATATATATATATATATATATATATATCGGCATGTGAAATTCACAAATCAGGGTAGGGGGCCAGTTCCTTTCCCTGTACCGATAATGGTTTCCCAGGAAGACCTGGTACCCGAAAAATAACGTAGCTTAGGTGGAGCTGCAGGTACTCAGAGTGCCTTGCCCGGGAATCGAACCCGGACCCCTCCGGTCGGCAGTCCAATGCTCTACCCTATGAACTACCGCGATCCACATATAGGTCAAGGGAATATTTTTGCAATTGTAATCTGCTCGATTCCACCTTCCTTATAAAAGGAAGGCGGAATTGAGCAGATTACAATTGCAAAAATATTCCCTTGCCCGGGACTTGAACCAAGGATCTTTCGACTTGCCGGGCCGATGCTCTAACCACTTGAGCTATGATTTAATTGAATTTTAATTGATCAATTAGTATACCTGTAATATTCTGGATTGAATATGTTGATCATAAATAATGTCAGTTTACAGATTATTGTTACAACATATTTTTCTCTATGTAAATATATGTATACATATACGTACACATACATACACATATACATAGACGTATGCATACCACATAAACATAGACATATGCATACACACGTACACATACATGTATATACAATTGAGACCATGAGCAATTCTGTCGCATGATATAAATAAAGGCAGGGTTCAAAAGATGTAGTCAGTAAATTTGGATTAGCAACGGAATATTATATATGGCAAAAATTAACGATAAGTTTTGAAGCACAGCCATTCAGTAAAACAACTGTTCAATCACGGGCGAAGTGTGTCCGGCACCCGGGGCAGCCACATCCGCTCCACCAATGCTGGCATACCTTTTTCCGAATGTTTATTCGCAGTTTTCAATGGTATGAATTCAACTACTAGGGTGGCCATAATGAGAAATTTGAAGCTCGGAAAGAGCTGAAAGTTAAGCGTGCTGTCATGACACAACCACCGGACACGTCCCAGGCTATATAAGTATACCTTTTTCAGGGCTTCCCATTCTCTGAGTTTATCGTCGCAGCCAAGAATCAGATGCGCGATGTTGTCTATTCGACCGCACGACGGACAAAGGGGTGAATCAGCTAGCCGTGGGTGGTACCTCACTTCCCTCGTCATAGCCGTGTTCACGATTACGTCGAACATTCGACTACGCGCCTCATCGTTGTGGTCACCCAGTTTTTCCAAGACGTAGTCCCTCGCGGGAGAGATGCCTTTCCACGCTGCTCGGCAAGCGCTCTGAGATACAGGGGGTTTTGATCCTAATTGTTTCTCCATTTCGCAAGAGAGAGGCGACCTTTTTCGTATTTTCCAATTCCCTCCGGTGGCATGCGAGTTCCTGCCACGCGCCCTTGAGGAGTTCCTTGCGCCACGCGTGGTCACCCCCGAGGATGCATAGGCTGAGCGACGCGTAGTCTGCCTTTGCCTTTAGAGCTTTATCTGTGAAGTTGATATCACCCAGCTCAAACGGGCCATAGAGCCGGTTGTGGGACACTTTCTTCGCGTAGCCATTCGAGATCTTTTGATTGGCCGCTCTAATAAAATATGCATTATGTTTAGCAGGTAAGGACCACAGATGGGCCACGCACCATAGCCTTGGGAAGACAACCTTTGAGGAGGCGGACACGGGTCGCGGAAAAATTTCCAACACTTCATTTCACGTGGTAGTCTATAATTCCCCTGTTTCGCTGAATCGTGGGAGCAAAATCCTCCTCCCACCAAAACCCTTAGGTTTTGAGGGAGGGCGCACTGACCAACCGATGGAGGTTGGAGACCGGTTGCCCTTCAGCAGTAAAAAATTAGATTTCCGTTTGTTTAGGAAGAGACCGCTCTGCTCACATGACATTAGGATGCCGTGGGCGAAAGCCATGTAGTACGGGTCGTCTATGAGAAGGGTTATGTCGTGAGCGTATGCGACTGCCAGGTAGATGGCGCCGTGATGGTGTACCCCAATTCCACTGCTCTGCAGTCGTTTGCGTAGGGGTTCTAAGGGAAAGACGAATAGCAGCATTGACAGCGGGCAGCCCTGCCGAACGGAGTTCCTGACGGGAGTAGGCGGTGAGGTGGCATTCTTTATCCTTATTCCAGAGGGTGTACATAGTTGAGACGGCTTGAATGAAGTACTCGGGAAAGGCCATCGTCTTCCGCACGGTTAGGATCCATTCGATCCGGACCAGATCAAATGCTTTCGCAAGATCAGTAGCTAGCGATCAATAGCACTGATAGAAAAAGATCGCCATACGAGGGTGAGGAAAAAAAACGTCTCGAATGAGAAGTGCGGCATCAAAATGTTTCGCGTTTTCGACATGACGTGCTAGGATGGAAAGAGGACGATGTCAGCAGCAGCCGTCTTTCTCTAGCGCATGACGTGTGCCAATATTTTATAATCGGCGTTTAAAAGGGCAATAGCCCGGAAGTCGTTGAACGACTTGGGGCGTATCATCTTTGGTAAAAGGGTTATCGCGTTGGTGCGCTGACTTGCAGCCAGAGAGCCGCTAATTAAAATGCGGTTAAAAAGGTGGGTTAAAATAAGTTTGAAAACATCCCAGTAGGCGAAATAAAATTCAAAGAGGAGGCCGTCAAAGCCGGGTGCTTTGCCCTTTGGGAACATGGAGGAGACGCAGTCCAGCTCGTCCGAACTCATGTCTCGACCTAATTCGTCTTTTCGAACTAAGGACAGAATTGAGAGAGGGGGTGTGTCTCCTTCCTTAGGTGGAGGATTCCTGTGAAAAATATTTTGAAAGTGTGGCCACTTCCCTAAGGATGTCGGTGTCGCAGATTCTCTGACAGGGATTCTGTCTGTGGCGGAGCCGGATTCGGATATCATCCAGCGCCGAAGCTTGGATAGCGTTTGGAGCCCCCTATATCCGTGTCCAGTTCTTTTTGCCACTTTTGGAGAGCCTATTTTTGGAACTCGTGGCTGATTATAATTTTTTTGCGGGCCACAATGTGCCGCACAGTGCCACAGTGGTGGGTGAGTGGGGCCGGGGTTGCGTTCGGGCACGTAACACTCGCAGTCAGCGCGCAGTGATCAGGGAAGGACACCGGAGGGGTGTCCACTGTCTGGACAGCATTCTTAAGTGATGCCGAGAGAAAAAGGTAGTCAATCCGCGTCCGAGAGTTTAGCCCGGATCGCGTGAAGGGGGCGGGACCGGCGCAGAAAAAAGACACTGCGCCAATCGCTCCAATGGAGTCGAGCATCAGTGAGAATGCGCGGCTTGGATAGCATGTTACCCTATCCCTGGTCGAGGCAATTTTCCCGATAGCCTGAAAGGTGTTCACATCCCAGACTACGGCCTCCTTTACCTCTAAATGAGTATTATATCAGCCCTGAGATCGCGGAGAAAACGTTGGAGAACTACAATTTTTCAGGCGCTATAAACGCCGGCAATATTTAGCGAAGGAATATTCATCGGTGAAACGATAGGACAGCTATGGGCATCGGGCATCACTTATCAGAGTTGTGGACGTTTCGATAGCTAGAACCTGCCTGTTTCTACCGAGTGTCTGTTTCCCTAGCGACCGAAACATTGGCCTCCGGAATTTGGAGAGCGGCACTGCTGTACTTGGTAGATTATTGCTCTGAAAGTGACGTACTAGATGGGAGAAGAAAGTCGATTGCTTTGGACCTCTTCTCATTTCAGAGTAGAACTCCTTCCAGATTAGGACCAAACAAAACCAAACAAAACACCAATTTCTCAAAGGATAAAAATGTTAACCTCAGTGCTTTCCCCTTCTGCTCCCACCCGATAGGCATATTGGTTCGAATACATGTCAAAAAATCAGATGAAATCTTAAAATCAATGCCTGCGTTCACCGAGAAGGATTTCCTTCCATTTTGACTCCTATCATACAGGATGATAATCAGCGTTTCTTTGGGGTACACCCTTCTTGTCAAAATTGCCGTTAGGGTTGAGTGTAGAGGAAATGATCGATTTTTGCTATCACCTATGAGTAAACATTTTTCATATTTTAGAGTTCATTCCGCACAATGTTGTTATGAGCAAGATAATGTGTAATCTAAATCATTGATTATTTTGAAAGGCTACTGTATCTAGGGCATTGCATGTATTATTTGGATTTTGAAGGGCTTAACCTTCATTTAATTATACTCAGGAAATGAAAGGATATCAGACATTAGAGAACGTTAAGTGCATTCAAGAACAATAAATAAGGTCTACTGCCAGCATCTCATTGTGGTCATCGAGTTGTGGATAAAACACTCAGGTTTTCATTTTACTCAGTGGTGCTATATTTAAGTTGTCTTGCCTTGCCTAGATGTTGGTTCACAATTTCTGCAACAAAAAATCTGGTGAATCACCAAGTCAAAGTCTTCCATTTTGGAAGGAGGCTTGGAATGTCAAAAATTTTACTTAAAATCAAGACAACTGCAGGATCAAAATCCATTTCTATCAATATTTGGAAAGTTGAAATCATTGAAACCATATTATCTCTTAAACAACTTTGGATATCAAATAGAGGTGAAGGAAGCATATCTGAAGTAAGCCATTAGTCTGAGATACATTAGCCAATGACATACATCAATGATATTTTTCTGATTATTTTCCACCTTCCTCAATGATGCCTAAATGTAAAATCTTAGGTAAGGTGAATAGCAGAGCATAAGACCATATGAAAGCGAGTTAGTTTCATAGATCAAGTTAGAGCTCACCATGTGCTACACCCTACAGTTTGAGAAATTCATTCAGTCAAGTTAAAGGAGCACAGTTCCTCTCCCTGGGCAGCCTGTTGTTTCCAATTTGACCCAAAAAAAAATCAGTTGAGTTAAGATTGAGGGTCATCTGGAATTGAACTCCCTGACTAACACACTCCTCTTAGGAATGATTATTAACCACAACATATCTTGCATCTATTATAAACCAGTCCATTACCTCCCACATCATAAGGGTTGTTGCTATTGAGTAACTCGTGTTATATATTAAGAGCATTCTTTAATTTTGACCAAGACATTTTTCATGGTACTAATATTATGGTGATAATTTATTACCAGAGTCCAACAATGCAGCAATGGGGGCTGCTTGGAGGGCTTCTAATGGTCATAATAAAGGTCAACAGCAGTGAAACTCTACACAACAATGAAATTATATCAACAGATAAACCAGGTTAGCAAAATTTCAGTTACCTTATACAATATGATTGATTAGTGGAAATGAAGTCAGACTAAATGTAATACTAACAAAGAATCAAACACTAAGCTCTTTTCCACTGTATAGAAAGAATAATTATTGCTCACTGAGCTATCATCAGGTACAAGACCTGTCTTTTTATTGATGATAACTCAGGGTGTCGAAATGCACATCATATTAAATCTTACCTCATTTTTGAAAAGTATATTTTCAATTCTTCACTATGAATTCCTTACACAACAGTTAACTTGAACTACAATTTTTAGAAGGAAATTTGTTAATGCTAATATTCAAATTTAAGATGATAATGACACATTACAATGAAATCAATGTGTGAAAAATTAAATGTCTTTTAAAAGAAACTCGTAATCTACTTTGCTTCATATTAAATATTTCCAATATATCACAAACCTTCCACAAGAAAAAGAAATTAAGGTGAATACATTGAGTGGGAGTGAATTATGCCTCTAAAAACCCTATTCAGATTATCCTTGTGATTATGTCATTTTATATTTGATATATCAATAGTAAAGCAAAAAACCTACTGTTTCATATAACCTTGCAATAAGGGTAAAAATAATTTATTTCATAAGAATTTAAAATAATGCAAATGATAAAGCTACCAATCAATTGAGTGTCCAAGTTACTCGCAATGTTAAACTGGTATGTTAACAGCTAGTGAAACTTATATGATAAAGAAACTTTTTCAATTAGCAAAGGGATGTCACTAAATTATTTTAGAATCTAACTTTTCAATAACATTTTGAACCAACACAAATTACAATGATAATAATCCTCTGCAAAGACTTGTGGGTGGTGTGATTATCCTTCCTGAAATTTGCAGTTCCTCCTTGCAAAACTAGTATTAAAGTTACCATGAGGAATAGAGAGATTTGTGAGCAAATCATTTTCCTGAACAGAAATCAACAAATTGAAGCATAAAATAGACTGACATTTGCCCATTAGACTATTCTGTAAGACTATTCATACTGTTTTGCTTATACTTTGCAATATATTTTTTATGAAACTGTAATCAGATGAGTTTTTACAGTGTATTTTTCATTTTTATGACCTGCATCATGAAAAGATTTCTATTTATCAACACATTTTTTTTAACAAATCCACAACTACTTAAAACCAGATCCAGTAATTTGACATTTATGCCCACCATGACAACTGAATCTTTTATTTCCATATAATTAGGTTCCTAGGAGAATATTTTTGTATACTACGGTTTTACTGCCTTAGACAGCATTAATGTTCATTATGGCGGTAAAGAAATGTTTTAATGTCAATGTGCCAACCATTCATTTGCTGTACCTTGGTGATAAAATATTGTATATGACATAAAAATGCAATTTTAAATATTAAGAGATCTATTGGAAAATGGCATTCAATTTGATTCAAGGTTTGGATTTCAGACATTCAATGTTTGGGATCCACAGTTCAATCTGCATAAGTTGAGCTCAAAAGATATCTCAATGAATAACTTCTGTTCAGAAACAGTAGGAGAGGGTAAATGGGAAGTTTAAAACTGTAAAATTGAACAATTTTAAAGCCCAATGAATATATATCAGAAGAATATAGTAAAAATGTTACAGTCATGGCATCTCCTGCAGTTTCTTGGAATTTCAAATTGAAGTGCGAACCTTATATGCCTGAAATAGCATATCCTTCACCTGACATGACTTGCATTTATATCATTCCACATAAGATGCATTTCGAAATATTGACTAGGGGTTTTGTATAAAGATAAGTCAGGTAAAATACTAAAGCTATTATTGATATTTCTGGTTTGAATTTACAACATAGCATAATTCAATCTTTTTTGCAACATCAAGAAAAAATTTTGCACAGGGGAATCATCTATGAAAGAAATTGTTTCGGCTCATCAATTATCAGCTATTACTGAACTTCGATATGAGAGTCAAAACTTTCACTAATCTGTCATTCAGCACATGCTGTGTCTGGAAAGTAATGCAATTATTTTTTCTGGTGCTCCTATTAGTCTTAGTACATTCAGACTGGATTGTCAAGCTGAGGGGACTCTTCGCTATATAGTACTGCCAAGCTCAGCTCATTTTGAGCTCTTGGAGCATCAGGATCACAGTTTTCATGAACCTCCTGATATTATACATGTCAAGAAGTCAACTCTAAAACAACAGCATGCGATCAAGTTCAGTGCAAAACAGAAAAAATGTCCTGCTAACACCTACCAAATTAATCAGAAAGCTTAGAAGAACCCTGCTTTTCTGTATTCCCAAGTTTCAAGATGGTTGAAGTCATTTTAGGAGGGACAGGAAGAGGTGGGCAATGAATCTCACTTTAGACAGCCGTTGACCAGGAAAAGCTATGACAATGTATCTCATGTTCATAATCTTTTGAATATCAATTTGTGATGATAACTCGAATTAAATTATTTTACAGATATTTGTGGGTGTATTGTTTTTAAGCAATTATTACAAATAAATAACCAGGATATCTGGATATTTATTCATATATTAATCAATTCTTATATACATAATATTGCAAATTAATTGTTTTAATGTTGATTTGTTTTCCTTCAGGAAGCCATAGATTAAGGGAACTCGTAGTATGGAGAAGTTAGAGGCTTCCAGTGTGATTGTGTTCCTATTTTTGAAAGGTTACAATTCCCAGCAAATCCATGATGAAATAATAGCAGTTTATTGATATGATATCCTGTCATATGACTCAGTTGTCAAGTGGAAAAGGAATTTCCAAAGTGGCCATATGTCCCTCACTGACAATTCAAGAAGTAGAAGACCATCACTCAAGGATAATGCTGCCGCACTGAAGAAAATGGAGAACTTGATCCTATTAGACTGAGCAACCATCCAAATGATCATGAATGATACTGATATTTGGTATGGCAGAGTGTGGATAATTATCCACGAACATTTGCACATGTTAAAGCCGTCAGCAATAAGGTTCCTTTACCACTGACTTCTTTTCAGAAGCAAACACAGTGCAACCTGCAATTGCAACAGGGACAGCCAATCAAAGTGATATGGCTTTGAAATTTGGCCACATCCACTCTTTCCCCCCAATTTTGTCTCAAGTGACTTTTTCTTATTCCCAGAGTTAAAAAAACCATCATGGGGTCAGAGATTTTATGACACAAATGACATAATTCAAAAGGTCGAACAATGGTTTCCAAAAAAATTTGCTGAGTTCTACAAAGACGACCTTCGAAGGGTAAGGAAATGCTGGGAGAACTGTATAGCTCAGAATGGTGTCTATGAAGTGAAGTCTTAAGAATAACAAATACAAATCAAGTTTATAGGATATATTCTGCATTTCTTCAAGGAAATGAATGGTGATATGAAGCGGGTAAGTGGTTTCAAGGTCATTGAAATGACACCACGATTTGTAACCTTGCCCATTAAATTGATCATTGACTTCATGTGGATTGTGAAAATTACACTTTATCTAGAAATCATCTTTAAGAAGTCCCTAAGAGATCACAAGGTTTCTAGTGACTGGAAAGGAAGAGAAGGAAGGAGTAGAGTAAATTACAGACCTTTTTCCCTCAAATCCATATCAAGATTAGCCATGGAACATATAACTTTTGGTATGATAATGAGATACCTATAATCAAGAGTTATTGAAGAAAATCCAGCACAGTTTTTGAATGAGTTGATCCTGCTGGACACAAGTTGCTCTTTTGGTTCATGATATTTTGGGTGCAAGAAAAAATAATCTTGCAGTGGATGCCAATTTTCTTAACTTTGGAAAAACATTTGACAAAGAATCTCATGGTAAATTACCCTCAATGCTAGAAGCCTATAGCAAGAATAAAAACATCCCAAGCTTGATTAAAGACTATTTGAAGAGTGGCTGGCAAAAGATAGTCATAGATGATTTTACCTCTAATGCAGTAGAAGTAACTTCAGATGTTCCCTCAGGGAAGTGTTATTGGACCTTTTTTATTACTTCTTTACATTAAAAACATAAACTCAGCAATCAATAGTAAGTAATACACCCTTATTTGCTGATGATGCAGTGATTTACAGAGAAATCCATATTCCTGTGGATAAAGTAGCTTTTGCAGATGACCTTAATGCAATACAGCATTGGTGCAAGTAAAAAGGTCTGCAGGGATCATCATTTGGAATAGGATTATTTCTCTGCGAAATACCAGCCATATCTAAAACACTGACATAGAAAGTGTAAGCTTACTCAGACATTACCCTTATTTACAACCCTTCTTGGGTGAAACAGATACAAGGAATATGTAAAGTATCTAGTGGAAAATTGGAATTTATTAGAGGAACATTGGGGAATGTAGCAAGAAGGTAAAAGAGCAATGCTATTTTTTTAAGTAGGCTTCATTTAGAATATTCTAATAGTATATAGGATCCTCATGGACTAGGATTGATGGCTAAATTATATTGTGTTCAGCATGGAAGAGCTAGATTAGTAAAAATTTACCATTAAATGAGAAGCATATGTAGATTTTTGAGTAACTATATTGTGAATAATTCAAGGAGCATAGGAAAGGTAAATAACTCCTCTTGCATGAAATGGAATGAATTCTCTTCAGAGATGATGTTGAAAATATATTATTAGCCACTTCATTCCATGATTAGAAAGAGCATTTAATTAAAAGTCATTATGGTTTAGGGCAAAAAATAGATTTTATAAACATTTTTCCAGGTACGAAAAGAGATCAACTGCACAAGGGGAAAAGTACTATCCTCTTTCCATTATAAGAGGCTTATAATGTTATTATCTCATCTAGCATTAGTTATTGTCCTCCTTCTAACTAGAATCTCTTCTTGTGAGCATAGATAATATTAATACTTTCTTGTTTAGTTAGTATGTACCTGTTATAACAATGATTAACATAATTTGAATTATTTCACATTTATAAATTAATGGTAACTAAAAATTAAGACCTTGATTTTTCATGTTGTATGACTAGTGTGTTACCACCACATGTCACAAACCATAGGAATAGCATACAGGGTATGATGTAGATAGACATATGCAGTGTTGACTGCAAATGTTTTGACACAGTGCCTCTGCTATCTATGCTTAAAAAGTTAGAAGAGATTAAAATCCTTAAAACTGCAATATTAAAGTTAAGCTATTGTCATACAGTTATTACCTTACCTTGTCATGCTTTTAATTTCTCTTCTAACCTCTCTAATAGCTATAACCTAACTATAAAAACAGTTTCATTTTTCCTCATAAATATAAATACCGCAACATCTCTAGCAATTTATTTATAAATTCAAAGAACAGTGAGTATATTACTATCCATTTGAAAATGAAGTTACTTTTCTATTGAAAAATACAAAAAAGTCCTTAAATATAATAGTATGTAATAAAATATACCTTCACGTAAATATTGCTGTCAAATGATAAAACGTTAAACCAAATATCAAATTAATAATTGTGCCAAAGGTATTGTTAAAAATGACGATTGTTAATCACTTCAAGAATAATGGGAAGAGATACTTTTACACAAAAGTTAATTGACAAAGTGTATGCAGTAGTTAATAGGTGTACAATTTCTTTTACATTGCAGATTTACTGGGGCAGCAGCGGCAGAGTAATCTTAGTACCTTGGACAACGAAATTAATCAACGATTTTTTCTTGATAAACTTATACACATGGGAAATACACAGACATTTCCAGTACATATTGGCTCATACTACGAGTACAGTGATGAGGATTATTTTGATTATGAAAACTCAGATATTTCAGACAGCATTTACCATTTTGGTGAAAGCCAAGAATGGCCATTTTGGGAAAGCAAAGATACATTCTCAGCAACAACCAATCCAGAGAAACATCATCAAAAAACAAAGGATAAAAATGATCAGAGAAGTAAAGAATATACTAGTAGTTACTGGCAGGCAAGTTATGAAAACTACAGTAAAGAAGGTGGATTTCCACATGGTGAGAGCTCATCAGACAGTAAAGACTCACACAGTTCTAGATCAAGTGAGACTTATTCATCAAAATCTCATTCTTCATCAGAGGAAGACTACAAGCCTAAAACAACAACGAAGAAACCACCAGCACCCAAACCAACAAAACCTCCAAAATCACCAACAAAGCCACCCTACCCAGATAAGACAACTAAATATGGTGGTGGAGGTGGATATTCACATAATGATGGGTCATCAGACAGTAAAGAATCACACAGTTCTAGATCAAGTGAGACCGATTCATCACAGTCTCATTCTTCATCAGAGGTAAGCTACAACCCTAAAACAACAACAAAGAAACCACCAGCACCCAAGCCAACGAAACCTCCAAAACCACCAACAAAGCCACCCTACCCAGACAAGACAACTAAATATGGTGGTGGAGGTGGATATTCACATAATGATGGGTCATCAGACAGTAAAGACTCACACAGTTCTAGATCAAGTGAGACTTATTCATCAAAATCTCATTCTTCATCAGAGGAAGACTACAAGCCTAAAACAACAACAAAGAAACCACCAGCAACCAAACCAACAAAACCTCCAAAATCACAGACAAAGCCACCCTACCCAGACAAGACAACTAAATATGGTGGTGGAGGTGGATATTCACATAATGGTGGGTCATCAGACAGTAAAGAATCACACAGTTCTAGATCAAGTGAGACTTATTCATCAAAATCTCATTCTTCATCAGAGGAAGACTACAAGCCTAAAACAACAACAAAGAAACCGCCAGCACCCAAGCCAACAAAACCTTCACCAAAACCGCCAACAAAGCCACCCTACCCAGATAAGACAACTAAATACGGTGGTGGAGGTGGATATTCACATAATGATGGGTCATCAGACAGTAAAGACTCACACAGTTCTCGATCAAGTGAGACTTATTCATCAAAATCTCATTCTTCATCAGAGGAAGACTACAAGCCTAAAACAACAACGAAGAAACCGCCAGCACCCAAACCAACAAAACCTCCAAAATCACCAACAAAGCCACCCTACCCAGACAAGACAACTAAATATGGTGGTGGAGGTGGATATTCACATAATGATGGGTCATCAGACAGTAAAGACTCACACAGTTCTAGATCAAGTGAGACTTATTCATCAAAATCTCATTCTTCATCAGAGGAAGACTACAAGCCTAAAACAACAACAAAGAAACCGCCAGCACCCAAGCCAACAAAACCTCCAAAACCACCAACAAAGCCACCCAACCCAGATAAGACAACTAAATACGGTGGTGGAGGTGGATATTCACATAATGATGGGTCATCAGACAGTAAAGAATCACACAGTTCTAGATCAAGTGAGACTTATTCATCAAAATCTCATTCTTCATCAGAGGAAGACTACAAGCCTAAAACAACAACAAAGAAACCGCCAGCACCCAAGCCAACAAAACCTTCACCAAAACCGCCAACAAAGCCACCCTACCCAGATAAGACAACTAAATACGGTGGTGGAGGTGGATATTCACATAATGATGGGTCATCAGACAGTAAAGACTCACACAGTTCTCGATCAAGTGAGACTTATTCATCAAAATCTCATTCTTCATCAGAGGAAGACTACAAGCCTAAAACAACAACGAAGAAACCGCCAGCACCCAAACCAACAAAACCTCCAAAATCACCAACAAAGCCACCCTACCCAGACAAGACAACTAAATATGGTGGTGGAGGTGGATATTCACATAATGATGGGTCATCAGACAGTAAAGACTCACACAGTTCTAGATCAAGTGAGACTTATTCATCAAAATCTCATTCTTCATCAGAGGAAGACTACAAGCCTAAAACAACAACAAAGAAACCACCAGCAACCAAACCAACAAAACCTCCAAAATCACAGACAAAGCCACCCTACCCAGACAAGACAACTAAATATGGTGGTGGAGGTGGATATTCACATAATGATGGGTCATCAGACAGTAAAGAATCACACAGTTCTAGATCAAGTGAGACTTATTCATCAAAATCTCATTCTTCATCAGAGGAAGACTACAAGCCTAAAACAACAACAAAGAAACCGCCAGCACCCAAGCCAACAAAACCTTCACCAAAACCGCCAACAAAGCCACCCTACCCAGATAAGACAACTAAATACGGTGGTGGAGGTGGATATTCACATAATGATGGGTCATCAGACAGTAAAGACTCACACAGTTCTCGATCAAGTGAGACTTATTCATCAAAATCTCATTCTTCATCAGAGGAAGACTACAAGCCTAAAACAACAACGAAGAAACCGCCAGCACCCAAACCAACAAAACCTCCAAAATCACCAACAAAGCCACCCTACCCAGACAAGACAACTAAATATGGTGGTGGAGGTGGATATTCACATAATGATGGGTCATCAGACAGTAAAGACTCACACAGTTCTAGATCAAGTGAGACTTATTCATCAAAATCTCATTCTTCATCAGAGGAAGACTACAAGCCTAAAACAACAACAAAGAAACCGCCAGCACCCAAGCCAACAAAACCTCCAAAACCACCAACAAAGCCACCCTACCCAGATAAGACAACTAAATACGGTGGTGGAGGTGGATATTCACATAATGATGGGTCATCAGACAGTAAAGAATCACACAGTTCTAGATCAAGTGAGACTTATTCATCAAAATCTCATTCTTCATCAGAGGAAGACTACAAGCCTAAAACAACAACAAAGAAACCGCCAGCACCCAAGCCAACAAAACCTTCACCAAAACCGCCAACAAAGCCACCCTACCCAGATAAGACAACTAAATACGGTGGTGGAGGTGGATATTCACATAATGATGGGTCATCAGACAGTAAAGACTCACACAGTTCTCGATCAAGTGAGACTTATTCATCAAAATCTCATTCTTCATCAGAGGAAGACTACAAGCCTAAAACAACAACGAAGAAACCGCCAGCACCCAAACCAACAAAACCTCCAAAATCACCAACAAAGCCACCCTACCCAGACAAGACAACTAAATATGGTGGTGGAGGTGGATATTCACATAATGATGGGTCATCAGACAGTAAAGACTCACACAGTTCTAGATCAAGTGAGACTTATTCATCAAAATCTCATTCTTCATCAGAGGAAGACTACAAGCCTAAAACAACAACAAAGAAACCACCAGCAACCAAACCAACAAAACCTCCAAAATCACAGACAAAGCCACCCTACCCAGACAAGACAACTAAATACGGTGGTGGAGGTGGATATTCACATAATGATGGGTCATCAGACAGTAAAGACTCACACAGTTCTAGATCAAGTGAGACTTATTCATCAAAATCTCATTCTTCATCAGAGGAAGACTACAAGCCTAAAACAACAACAAAGAAACCGCCAGCACCCAAGCCAACAAAACCTCCAAAACCACCAACAAAGCCACCCTACCCAGATAAGACAACTAAATACGGTGGTGGAGGTGGATATTCACATAATGATGGGTCATCAGACAGTAAAGAATCACACGGTTCTAGATCAAGTGAGACTTATTCATCAAAATCTCATTCTTCATCAGAGGAAGACTACAAGCCTAAAACAACAACGAAGAAACCACCAGCACCCAAGCCAACAAAACCTTCACCAAAACCGCCAACAAAGCCACCCTACCCAGACAAGACAACTAAATACGGTGGTGGAGGTGGATATTCACATAATGATGGGTCATCAGACAGTAAAGACTCACACGGTTCTAGATCAAGTGAGACTTATTCATCAAAATCTCATTCTTCATCAGAGGAAAGCTACAAGCCTAAAACAACAAAGAAACCTCCAGCATCCAAGCCAACAAAACCATCACCAAGACCAACTAAGACCAAAAAGCTAACAACTAAGCCAACTCCTAAACCGACAAAACCTTCAACAAAACCACCTAAGATGACAAAGCCAATGACCAAGCTGACAAAACCTCCAGCGAGAAAGAAACGTTCATCTCAATCAGCTAAGTCACCCCACACAGATAAGACAACTAAATATGTTTTGAAAGGTGGACATCATTCAGATGGTCTGAAGTCATCGGGTAGAAGTGACTTACGCAAAGACAAATCTAATTGGAATGATTCACTACATTCTCATACCTCATTGGAGGCAATCATGGAGCCCGAACGAACCACAGAGACCTTGCTGAAATCTAAAACAAAGAAAGATTTACCATGGATGACTAATCCATTCCATAAAGAAAAGACAAAGAGATACAATATGGAAGTTAGATATTCACATATTGGAGGGTCATCAGATAAAAGAGATATATACAGGGATAGTTCTAATAATAATAATACATACCATTCACATGCATCCCCTCAGCCAACAAAGAAAGCAACATTACAACTGAATGATCCTTTGGGAGATATGATGAAACCATCATTAGAATCATCATGGATGTCCTCATATTCTGAGGAAAGTGTCAAATATTCAAATGCGAATTGTGTGCCACATTCCTCCATTAAAATGAGGCAAGATCGGAATCACGACAGTAAGTTGAATGCTTGTGAAGTTGCTAATTCATAAGGTATAATATTCTTTAATAAGTAGCACACCATACTAATGTGCATATGGCATTAGTTGCTGTACACCTAATTTGTTTTCCATAAGGATTTTTTTCATTGTCCACCGATTTTAATTTTTTCTTGTGTTGTATTTTATGATGTATGAACAGAATATGATGGCATGGAATATTATGTCTCATCAAAGCAAGAAATTTTTATATTTGGACTTATAAGAGTGCTATTTAATGTATTCACATTGCTCATTTTTTCTAAAACACTCTTTGACCCAAATTTTCCTCTTATAGTGTGCTTATCTCTTATGCTTTCCCTATTGCTGTTTCCCTTTATATTCTACTGCCAACTTTAACTTCTTTAGCACCCCATTTTTCATAATGAAGGTCTCAAATCTTTCAGATAGCACCCATCTACCTCTTTCTTTGTCAACATGGCAGATTGTACTAACTGAAAATAATTTAAGTTTCAACAACTTCTTCATCCTTCTAACAAAAGGCACCACGATAAATGTATATATTGATTACTCAAATCAAGTCCCGATTAAATACAAGCATGCAGAAAATTAATGTTAAAAAATAATCCTCTCTTCTCCATGGCAAAGTATGATACTCATCCCAAGTCACTTAATTCTGACAATTATAATATCATCTACCCCATTTTGCTGGATAGCCAAAAACTTAGGAACATAAGAAAGAACTATAATCAATTATATCCTCCACCTTGACCTGGTGGAAGAGCTTGTGTGTAGGACATCACTCTATTAGAACAAAGACCCCCCCTCATCATCTCCAGTAGACTTCCAAATATTCCTAATACTCTGTCAAAACAGAGTACTCAATTGATTTATAATGCCCAACCTCCAGACAACTCCTTCGGCCATAGTGTGGTCCACCAAACTAAATCATTCTCTCCTCTCATAGTTCAAACCAATAACCTTGCACTCTACATCATTAGTTCACATATTTGTTAAGGGATACTATGTTTGGCAGATTTAGCAGACCTTAGTATCACTCCCATATTTTGTAAATACAACCCAAGTTAATGTTTCAATCTTGTGTGTCTGATTATGCCATAAAAATATGCAGAATAGCTTAACATTTTTGTGGATTTTTACCTCTTCCATTTTTAATGAATATTAAAAACCACCAGAAAGAAAGCCATAGGTGCTTACCAGTCGAACATGAAGAGAGATAATGACTAAGTTTTTGGGTTTAGTATCTTCAAACTGAAGGTTGCCTCTTAACTTAACTTAGTGGGGCATATAAATTGAATGTTGGAGCACATGAGGGTAGTAATAGGTATATAGAATAAAGTTCTCTATTTTTTCGTCATATTAAGAAGGGGAAGGAGATGAGTGACAGTGTGATGAAGAATAGGGTAGCCACCAAAATATTACCTTGGAACTAAAATTGTCCAGCATGTCCTCAGTGAAGAGCTCATTGTGGCCAATGACGGAATTGATAAACAACCACAAATTATTTCAGAGGAATTCTTATGTACCATGTGACATGATTACCAAAATCAGCCACACTTTCACCTTGTTTCTTGCCAACTCTGAGAAAAAAAGCAAATAGTATTCAGTCATTCATGTTTCAAAAAGTGAGTAAAACTTGAGTCTTAAAAAATGAGCCTTAAGATAAATGATGATTTTAAGTCGAGTTAATTTGAGCCTACTACTCTAACTTGACTTAAAAATTATTGATTTTAAAACTGCATTGAAATGATGAAAAATATATTGCCTGTCTCCAAAAACAAATACTTCTACCACTTATGTTCACTTAGACTTTTTGCCCTCAGTGTTTTATAATAGTTGAATGAAGTGCTCGATACTTCCCTTTTTAATGACATCTCCCATGCACTCTGACAGCTCTATCATTTACCTTCTCACTTAACTTGCTCTCTAACCATTAGTTTTCTGGAGAAAAACAAAGATATTGATGAATTTTATATTGATCTACTTGTTGAATGCTCCAAGTGTCCAGTCAGAAAAGTACTAGAAATGATTTCCCTCATCGATTTTTAGCTGTTTGAGTTACTTTCTTCAGCCAAAACATTGGTCCCTCATAGAGAAAACTTTCTTATACTAAGCTTATCTTGAACACATTGGAGTAGCTTTCCTCACATTCACAGTCCCTTCAATAGCTTCATTGTTGAGCCATTGTTTGGGTGACTTTTTTCATGCCTGCATCACTTTTTTCAGGTCTGCCTATTGAGGACTGGAGGCATCACATGGAAAAGTGCAGTAACTCTAGGAAGCAATGCTATTGCCCCTCCTGTCCCTATCGCACTCTAGATGGAACATGCAACAATCTGGTTCATCCTAACAGCGGCATCACAGAAACTCCTCTCTCAAGAGTGGCATCAGCAAGATATTGTGATGGTGAGTAGCTATTTAATTCCTATGCATTTTACTTTAGTTTGAACAGTGTCATATTACGTGATATTAAGTACATGTAGATTAGAGTTTTAGGATACAGCCTTGATAACAATATGTGCAGCCAGAAAGGCATGTTAGGCATTTATTATATGGACCTATTGGGTGAAATGTTTCAACATATTTGAGAGGGTGTAGGATCCCTATTACTGATTGCTGGAAAAATATTAAACTCAACCACCAGTAACCTTTTTCCATTACCAGTAACCCATCTTGTTAATGGAAAAAGCAACTCTATTTTGATAAGTTTAAATAACCTATAGCATTAAAAATATTGGGATTGCTGAGATACAAATTGCTTTAGATCAGTGGTCCCATTGTTGGGGGTGGGGGAAGCAGTCAACCCTAGATGGCACCTATTTGGTGGTGGTGCTTCATTTACCCATGAAGAGACAATACTGCCTAAACTTTAAAATTTCACTTAATTTAGTAAATCAAAGTTGAATATACTTCGAGAAAAATACTACTAAAATAAGCACCACAGTGCATCGTAGTAGAATATGACCAATTCGTTCATATGGTTTAAGTGACCATGATATAGTCAAGCTTATTGCTTTTCCCTGGAATATATACATACGAGGGTCATCCGGAAAGTAGTACCCGTTCGTGCCGCATGAAGTGCTGACGACGCGAGTAGCCGCTGGACGAGGTCAGATAGCTTCAGTGGCTTGTCTGCCTTCTCTGAGCCAAGTTGCGTGACGCTAGCATTGCCTGTGTTGTTTCTGTGATTGTTTACAATGTTTAAAAAAATTGAGAACGCCGCCAGTTGTGAAGTGAGGGCAGTGATTAAATTCCTCAATGCAAGAAACGTTCGCCCATGTGATATTCATCGCCAATTAAAGGAGGTGTATGGAGACAATGTAATGGACGAGTCGTCTGTTCGGCGGTGGTGTCGCAACTTCAACATGGGGAGGGGGAACACACACGACGATGAGCGTTCGGAGAGACCGTCTGTCATTACAGACCAACTGGTGAGCTCAGTTGACGAATTCGTGAGGAACGATCGGCGCATCACAATTGATGACATCTGTGAGCATTTTCCCAATGTTTCTCGAACAATTGTTCATGAAATTGTTAAACACCATCTGCATTATGCAAAAATTTGTGCAAGATGGGTCCCTCGCGTATCTCAATGAGCTGGCGGCGAAGGACTATGCAGCAGGAATACAGAAACTTGTCACACGTTATGACAAATGCCTTAATTTGCTTGGAGATTATGTTGAGAAGTAGTTTAAAGTATCCTCTTTCAAATAAAATTTTTTATGTTTGTTAATATTTACTTTTGTGTCTTTATTTCACGAACGGGTACTACTTTCCGGATGACCCTCGTATATTAACCTATAGTGGGTCGTGGTACTCCAGGGATAGAGCATTGAACTACTGACTGGAAGGCCCGGGTTTGATTCCCTGGCAAGCCTTTCTGAGCACCTTCAGCCCCACCCAGACTATGTGATTTTTCGGGTACCATATCTTCCTTGGAAACCATAACCAGCACAGGGAAAGGAACTGCCCCCCCTACCCTGATAAGTGAATTTAACATGCTGTCAGGCTTAGTATTGAGTGAATTCTACCATCACCTCCCAAACCGACCTTTGGGTTGATTACTGTGTTTATGGTTTTTTAATTATCTATAGTTTTTAATGCACAGATATATACTGAACTTTATATAAATCTAAATGGTACACACATGATTATTTTGCCCATAGAGTTTTTCTCACAGAATTATCTATTTGGCAAGGAGTACTCTCTTAGTATATACATGCATTCTTAGGAAGTTACTAGGCTCCTCTATTTTGCATCTTTTCCAAGACAGCTATTTAATTTCTGCAATATATGAGGCACTTTAATATAGCTAAACTAGAAGCATTGTCTTTATTTATGCATTAAGATGCTGAATATCACATCCAAATATGTAAAATATTCTTATAATAAAAATATTCTTTAATATTTAAACTGAATTTGGTTCATAGCATGTTCATTCAAAGCACAAAATAGCATAGTGATCAGATTGGAATGCAGAATACAAGAGGGCAAGGTGCTCCAGTGATATATGAAGGAAGACCTTGAGCGGTAGTTATACATTTTACCTTCAGGCTATCAGTACTCAATAGCACATACAAATTGAGCTTACTAGTGCTGCCAAAATTACATCAAATGGGCAAACAGGCAACCAAAACCATTAAAAACTGAATACTCCATCAGTTTTTCTCCTATGCTACATTGAACTTTTTGGCTTCCCATTCATAGGTTAGGATCCATTGCATTACAGATATTATTTTATTTTCCAGGGAATGCTCTTACCCAATGCAAGATACATGGTATTTCACTGCCCAAGTAATGCATCATAATTATTCATAAACGATAGAAATAATCATGTGCATATCAAAGCATATTTTTCTTGATTTTTACCATACCCTTTTTTATTTGCATAGGTAGGAGTAGTCCTCGAAGATCTGAGATTGATCACAAGCCATTACCAAGCAGCAGAAAGGTCACATCATATATATTCAACAGCAAGCCTAACAAACACAAGTATGCCACACAACTTGCAGCCATTTTCTGGATTTTTGTGACTGAAGATATTTTCATGGTGAAAGAACATGGTAAGAGACGGAGGAATTCTTTCATCTTTAGAAATCATTAGCACCAATACTATTTTTTCCAGTATGTAACAAATTATCCCTGTCACAAGATATTTACTGAATAGCTAGTCACCAGGCATAAATTTCCTATATTTGAAGTTCTAACTCTTCAGTTCTAGGATGTAAGAACATATACACCTATCTAATCAACAGAGCTTTCTGGAGAAAGACATTATGACATATGGAATGGTAGGTAAAATGTATAAACATAAAGCGAAATCTTACTCAATTAGCACCTCCCAAAATGAGTAATTTGCATTACAAAGATAAGGTAAGATATGGAGAAAGCCTTTACTTCTCGTTTCAAAATCGTTAATACCAATGCTATCATTTTTGGTATGCTACAAAATATCTCTGCCACAAGACATAACCAGAAAAACTATGTCAAGAGTCATATAAATTTCCTAAAATCTGAAGTGAAGACTATTTAGTTCAAGGATCTAAAAACATGTGAGCTATATCTCCCCATGGTCTAGCACCTTGAAATGGTGGAAGGGTTAATGTATTCTGATAACCCCTGGAGCTGCAATGTCAGGAGAAATGATAATTGTTCCTAGTATGGTCAGCCATGATTTGCTGGTGCTAGATGAAAGGTAGTCTGTGCAGCATCTGTTCGTCAGTGAGGTGGCTGCAAAAACATTTGGCTCCAGTGGGACGGCAATTTGAATGATGGTGTCACACTTAAAATGCTATTCAGGAAGGTACCAGAAAACCACCTGATTTATTTATCCCATGACTTAATGAAGGACACCATTATAAAGATGAATTCTGGCAACTATTGGCTTTGTGTGTAATTCCCAGCAGTAGAAGAGGCAACCACTGCCATTACATGAGATACTAGCATTACATGAAATCGATGCAATAAGGAGTCAACAGCAGCAAGAACAAAGATACAGGCAGAGCCAGTAGCTTGGCTTTAGGAAGATTTTGGGAAGATTTTGAGGACAGGCAAATTATAAAATATACAGCAGGAGATAGAAAGAGGAAATACATATATTGTAGGGCTATATAGGGTAAGATAGAGGGCTCGGGGAGGATTAATGGAGTGATAGTTAACGGATAATATAGATCAGAGGGGAAGGGAGCCAGTAAGGGGTGGAACTAATAATGCAATAAAGGTTGGTGGAAGTGTAGTAAATATATAGTAACCTACTGAGAGAATATTTTTATTAGAGTTAAATGTACCAATGAACTAGGTCATTACATGCCAACATTTATGAATTAGGAGGAAGAAATATACAGGAACAAGTTGAGAAAGTTACTGTGTTACCCTGGAATGAAATAATTGATTGTGATGGGAAGATTCTTACAAGAAAAAGGGGGCCAACTTAATTGGGCACATCATTTGGCAGGATACTGAAGACCATGATTTGAAGATAAGACTTAAAGCTTAAGCGGGGTCCAGGATAAACAATGATAAGCAAGTGAAGAATGATAAAATAAAGACATCAAGGAATTATGAAAGAATAAAGAAATTGTTAAGATATATAACAGTTTGAAGACTGTTACCATCCCATTCTTGGACTCATTATTAATATGGCAAATAGCATGTATAATTATTTCAGACAGCTTGAAAAGTTATCACTGTGCTATTCAAAAGGTAGGCAAGTGTGTGTATGAGAGATGGTGCTATAATTGGAGACAGAATATATAATATAAAACATGGTTCAACCTGATTTGAAAAGTCTTGCTGTGACAAAAACAAACAACCTGTTTGTTTAAAGATGATTATTACTCACAATGGTACATTTATTGTTAGACCACTGATAATATTGACCCGCTTCAAAATTTGAATAAATTCGATATAATCCAATATGATTTCATAGTATTCATTTATCACCTTCATACTGTGCTGAATTCCAAATGTCTTTCCTGATCTTTTCTCTCTTATTCCAACAAACCCATTGCAGTCAGATCAGTCTTTCTTAAATGCTCGTGGAGGGTTTACATATCTAGTGGTCGCTCCATCCTACTTTTACTCCCAGACAAACTTGCTGCTGCAATGCCTCCCAACCATTATGGACGATAGGACAATCATTCATTTGACCATGCTTAGTCGAAGTCCATGCTGGAAACAATAAATAAAACCAGATGAAGTTTTCAAGAAGAGCCTGAAACTACAAAGGATAGCTCTCAAGAAACGAAGTTGAAAATTACCACTTGTAGAAAGATTTGTCAAATTCTAAAATAATCAACAGAAACCTATAGCATCTTCCTGAAAGGTTGAAGGATATTGAAGAGTGTGTCTCCAAGTTTGATCACTGCCTTAATGATCATGAACAGTATTCGAAAAGAAATTGTCTTCTTCTGCATAAGATCAAAGAAGAAAAAAGTGAAAACTGCTTGCACTTAACCACAGATTTCTTCGCTACTAAACTAAATGTAAGCATGAACCCCATGTCCTTTGACCAAGCTCACAGAATACATTCATTTTAGGAATTGAACAAACATCCTTGACCTGTCATAGTTAAGTTTATTTCATATCAAGACAGAGAAAGGACAGGAGGACAAGGCAGAGGAGATCAAGTTTGGAGGGCAAAAAAGGGATTGGGATTGGCACAGTGGCTATCATACTGACTTCCCACCCAGAGTACTTGGGTTCAAATCCCAGTGGTGTTGAATATTTTTCAGAGGCATATCAATCCCTACTTGAGGTGCTTTGTGGAGGGTACTTCGAGTGAGTACACCGTCCATCGGATGGGAGGTTAAGCTGCAGACCCCTTGGCACCTTTCGTAGAGTAAGAGTAAGCTAATGCTGATGCCAGGTTTCTCTCCACCCTTCATCCTTTACTGTCCATCCGCTATGGCACAAATGACCTCAGAACTCAGTCGCCTCCCCTAAATACTACTACTGGAGGGCAAAAAGAACCCTGAAAGCAAGCGGATTTCTCATAATGGAATCATACACAGCTACCACGAAGCGTCTACTACTTACCGCCAAAGATCTCACCAGGCCAAAGAATGTATGTACCCAAGATGGGGAGATAAGTATCTTAAAACCCAATCGCTCAAGGGTTTTTGTCTCAAATGAAGGAGACATGCAGCAGGCGAGTATTGATTATAACTCTCAAAATATTTCACCAAGGAGTGGATACCGCTTACCCAGTGAGGCCTACCATGAATATTTTTGACTAACTGCTTGCAGATAGCGTAAAATAATTTAATACAGTGATTTTTCACCTGCCAGTGCTTTCTTTACAGCCGCAAAAACATTAATCCCTCATAGTACCTTATCGTGCTGCACTCTTTCTTATCTGTGCTTCTTGCTGCTCAAAATTCCTGCCTTCTGTGCTTTGTGCCTCTACCTTCTTGTTGCCCACTATCCGACAATTGCTCTTGATCTGCCTTATCTGATTCTGTGCTTGTGACTTCCCAACCTATCTTATTCCTGCATCTCTAACCTCATCTAAATCCTGCACTCCTGGATCCAGCTTGACTGTTCCTGATCTATATTGTGAAGTCATTTAATGCAAAATGATTTAATGTCAGTGCCCAGTGCTTTCCCTATAGTTGTCTTAAATAGTGCCTCCCTTTGAAATAGTTTTCTTTTCTTTTTTCCATTTATATAATCATCCCATAGTGCTGTATTTAGTAATAATTTAGTGAAAAGTGATTGATTGTCAGTGCCTAGTGCTTTTCCCATAACTCAGTAAAAGTGCCTTCCTTTTCAATAGAGTTTACAGGATTTTTATCTATTTGCTTCCTGCACTTGTTTAGCCTTCCCGTAGTGCAGTGCTTAGTGCCTATCCCATCTATGCTGATTAATAGTGCCTCTTAGTTTCTTAGTGCTTTAATGAATGATCTTGTAGACTACCTTAACCATTACCTTGTATCGCCATTAACTTACCAAAGCTTTTAATCCTGTCAATATTTGGATCTAACCAAGTAACATTTGAATTCTTTCCTGTTATGCCTCTGCTTATGTTAACTTTGATAGCTGAGCTATTTCCAGAATTATCTAAGATGTATGATAAACCACTCTTGACTCCCAGATCCCTCCCAGTCGTCACCCATAAACCATTACCCCTTCCAAAATGCCCACACTCATTATCACACTTATCTCCATGGCAGGACACCCACAGCAATACCCCCCCCCCCATACAACATCTTTGCAGCAAGGCCTCCCACTCAAAATACCTTGATCACCTCAGGCAGAAGTCTTTCCTCTTCAACCATTGATCAACATGAATGATACATACCTGCAAGCAAATTCCTTAACAATCAATTAACCTCATGCAGCATTTTTAGATCTCACCCTCATTCTTTTCAAATAATTTACCTCAATGCCCAAAGCCTCTCTGCACACCTTGATGAATTACACCAACTTTTACCTGACAATGATGTTCATTCAATTTCCATTGCTGAGACTCGTCTTAAGCCTCATATGTCTACCACATCTGTTGGCATCCCAGGCAACAACTTCTATCAACATTATCGTATTGGTAAGGGTGGTGGAGGCATAGGTGTCTGCATGAAAAAAGATCTCTAATTTAAAATTATATCAAAAAGTTCTTCCATTTCCTGCAAAAGACCTGAGTTTGCATTTTTGGAGATAACCTTCAACCTATGAAAAATTCTTTGAGGCATCGTTTACTGCCCACCCAAGGTGGGTTCTTTTCCGACTTGGAAGAAGCCTTATCTTCCCACATTCCAAACTATGACCATGTTCATTAAATGAAGAATACAATGTATTTTTCCACTCTTCTTTATTTCCGTACTACTCCGCAACTTGAATAATTTGTACCTGATGATGACGCCTAAGCATTGAAACTAGTGGTACAAAAATAAAGTACAGCGGAAAAATATATTGTGTCCTTAATTTAATGAATGTGAACTTTCACAAATTTGAGCCTGAAGCAATTGGAAACAATTGAATACGGCCATGTAATTATTATTGATGACTTTAATGGCAACTATCTTTCCTCAACTAATGACTCTAAAACAATTACTAACTTTATGTCATACCTTGGTCTTATCATACCTCCCCAAGAACCTATCCATTATACATCTTCATCAGCCACATGGCTAAATGTAATAATTACAGCCAACCCTGACAAAATCACAACATACAGGCAACTTTCTGCCCCAGGATTATCCATGCATGATGCATTATTTTTAACATTCTCAGTTAGATGTCCTAAATGTAAGCAGAAATTCATTCTTACTCGCAATTTCAAGTCCATAGATGACAAAGACCTAGTATCCAATGCTACTATCATTCCATGGCAGTCTATAGAATTTATCAACAGCATAGGTAAAGAAGTAGAACTATTTAATATGTTCTTAAATGACCTAGGAGACAAACATACACCATTAAGAAAAATCGGACTGTCAAAAGCACACTGTTCATTGATAACAGATGAAATAAAAGCCTTGATGCACAGGCATGATGCAGCCTATAGCATGTTTAAAAAACATATAAACGAAAATTTATTCAATGCCTACAAAAAAACTGCAGAACAAAACTAAGCAAGTCATCAAGTCCCCATTACAAATTTGGGAGAGCTTGAAGTTGGCAAAACTAAAAATCCATACTCCCTACCTGCTGGCATTTCCTTAGATGATATAAACTGTTTATTCAATACCCTGTCGACAGAAACTGATCTTGGTGGGAAATATATTCAACAGATTCAGGCAAGATGTAGTAGAAGTTCGTCATAATGAGAAAAATGAATACTTAGACAACTTGTATAATTCTGGAACAACTCTAATTTCTGCTGAAAGCTCATTCAAAATTTCTTCAGTGGCACAAATGTAAGTCCTGCAGGCCCTTAAACAAATCAAGCCCTCCTCAAATGGAGCTGATGGAATTTCAGCGATTCTAATACAAAAATTACTTCCCAATGTGCTTCCTGTTATAACTCATATCTTCAATTGGTCAATCCTAACTGGAACATACTATATCCCTTGCTCTGAAAATGTGCCTTCATCCATCTCATCCCAAAATAATCCACACCCACTAATGATACTGGATACAGGTCAATCAGTACTTTGCCTCCTTTATCAACAGCATTTGAGAGACTCATGAATGAACAAATCTCAAAGTTTCTCAATGAAAATTATTTACTTGATCCTATACAGTCTGGCAATCATCTCACAGTACTGTTACTGCTCTCCTTAAATTAATAGATTTCATCCAACTATCCATGGATACCAAAGAGGTAAAAATAATGACTCTGCTAGACTTTACACAAGTCTTCAACTCAATTGACAAAGATATTCTCTTAGCAAAACTTTATATCCTGACTTTTTCTTCCTAGTCTTTACAATGGATTCACTCATACCTTAGTAAGTGATTTCAAAGAGTCATCACACCTAACTCATGTTTTAACTGGCTTCAAACACACTGGGCTGTTCTACAAAGATCTATTCTTGGACCCTTGCCTTTTTCCCTGCATATAAATGATATTAGTAAATGTATTTCTAATTGCAATCATCACCTTTACACTGATGATTCACAAATGTATCACCATTGCTGTCTTCACAACCTACATAAAATTATTAACAAAATTAATTCAGATCTTGCTGTTATCACTATGAGGAATAAAAAATTTACTGAAAATAAACCCCATCAAAAGTCAGTCCATTATAATTGGAGACCATAAACTACATTCTAAAATAAGTATTGATAAACTTCCACCCCTAATATTGTAAGGATCTATATTACCATACCTAAGGACAGTAAATAATTTAGGCTTAATCATAAATGAAGCATTATCTTGAACTGATCATGCAATTGCTATCTGCAGAAAATAAATGCATTCCTGCATTCACTGATAATGTTAAAGCACATTGCTCCCCCTCCTTAAAGGTGCTTCTTGTATCCTCTCTTCTCATACTCCATTTTGATTACTGTGATATAGTATGCCAAGACCTTTCAGGCAAACTGAAAATCAAACTCCAGAGGACCTATATTGGTTAAAGCTATAAGGTTGAAGACATTTACATGTTTTATCAATTTTCTAAAGGATATTTTCAAACCACATACCTAAATATTTATACAAAAATTTCCTCTCCATCAGCTCACTTTACCACAGGAATACCTGGGGTAGTAATAAACTTCTTGTCCCACATCATCACATGAAAATTTGTCAAAAATCTTTTTATGTTAAAGCATGACATCTGTGGAACTCTCTTCCAGATGACATAAAAAAATCTTCATCAACAACAACATTTAGGAGAGCACTAAATAAGTTAATTTTCTTCGGGTACAAAACCGAATGTACGATATACCCTCCCTCATTTCCCTGAGCTGATTTACAGATGACTGTTTTGTACTTTTTCTTTTGCCATCTCAAGCAGTAGAATTTTCCATCATGATTTTTAGTTAATGTTATGTTTCTCATTATCCCTCATGTCTTGTCAATATAATTAATTTCTCATTTCAATCACAGTAACTCAGTAATATGTATGCTTTGTGAAAAATGATTGTAGCAATGTATATGTATTTTTCCTGTAATTAATAGGGTTTTTGCAGCTTTTTCACACCCCCTTCTCTTTGTGAGTGTTTTCCTTTGTGGGTTTTTACTAGGTGAATAATGCCATGCTCTCCCTAGCTTTCCCCATAAACCTCATTCTTTGCTTAGACTTTCCTATTTTATTGCTCTCTTTTTTCAATATAATTTAGTTTGGGTAAGAGTGCATGTTTAGGTATACCCTTAATTTATATATATATATATATATATATATATATATATATATATATATATATATATATATATATATATATATATATATATATATATATGAAAATGGATGTGTGTGTATGTTTATATATATATATATATATATATATATATATATATATATATTTATTTATTTATTTAAATACTTTTTTCTCAATGTGCAAATCTGTGCATAGTGAATGTTTGTCAGTCTGTGTGTATTTATGCATGTAATTATGAATTTTATGCCTAATATAGTATGCATGTGATGAAGGGTTAATTGAAGGGACCATTAGGTCTCAACCTCGCCCAAAAAAAAGACTTCTATCTATCTATTGCAAAACTCTTAAAATATAAGGTTAAGGAGACATAATCTCTGCAATCTTTGGAGCAGACCACTTACTCACTAAATCTTCTCATTTCACTTTATTGTTACTCTTCTCATTCCACTTTATAATCACTCCTCGTGGACACTGCAGAAGGAATGTATTCCAATCAGTGCTGTACCAGAAAAAATAAGATGTTCCCAAAGGAGGACCTCCCAAAAACATGCCTGCCCATTGAAATCTCAAATAAGGACCCATTCTTCTCCAAATTTAAACAGGAATGTATGCACTACGAAAGGATCAAAACCGAAACTACATGTGGGAAGGAGAAGAAGAATAATCATCCCATCAATCAGGTGAGTGGTGTCATTCAGTTGAAACAATCAACTAATTTCTTATATCTCATTCTGATATTATCATATGATCCTTTGAATGAAGTTACATCATCTGCAATAAGGTACTTTACTCTCTATTTACATTTTCCACAAAACAAATACAAGGAATGCCACCCAAGCTGGTGAGACTTCCGCCTAGGTGGCATATATCATATATGTGATGTAATGTTTGAGAACATATTTGAGGACACCACACCTGGATGTCAAATAGTTGTTTTTAACTGAGATTTGGGCGATTAAGCTCAAATGGATACTATTTTGGAAGATGTCTGAGGATAAATAATCATGACCAGTATATAGATGTGGGACCCATTTCTTAAAGCTAAAAGTCAATTTGAAATTCATTGTCATTTGCACATATGGAGTTGGCTGGTGATAACAAATGTTGCAGCACATCTTACATACATCAGTTACGGAGTATGAAATTTTGAAAGTTTAACATTGCATTTGAGACTGTCCTCAGAGAACTTATAAATTAATTCAATGCTTTAGGAAACAAGACCATTTGCAACAGTCAAGGTACACATGTGACCTCTCTTTAAGAAGGTTTTTGTCAACCGATGAGATGGCTGAAGGTTGAGGGAACTCCTGCAGCAGCTCTTTCACATATCTTAAGCACATATGATGCAATTGACAACAAAGCAGAGAGTAAGAAAATTCTATCTCAAACTGTGTGCGCACCTTGGCCACCCTCTGAAAATTTCATCCTCTCTCACTGCTTTGTGCCTCTGTTGGACCTTCACACACCTCAATAGCTGTTAGAGAGCTACACACTCACTGAAGAGTGCTAACCCTTGCAGTATTGCTGTAATTAATAGAGATGAGTATTGTGTAATTTCATTCCAGCTATCTTTCAGGAATTACGTACATGTATTATGCATCTTTTGTTAATTCATTTTAATATCTGAAATTGAAATTTAAATTTGTTACAATACCTGGATTGTTTGCCTTAAATTAAAGTTTATTTTCAAAAAAATTCACTATGGTGTATATGGGGCACTGGAATTCATCTGGGCATTAAAGAAATAGTGAAATGTCATAAAGTTAATGCAAACAGGGATTGTACGTGAAACAAGATTTCATTAAATGCTCTCTCTCTCTCTCATGCTATCAAAATCTTAGCTCAACATGAAAACGTCATACCTTGACCTCTCCCCCATCTATGGGAGTAGCGAAAAGGAATCTGACAAATTGAGGACTCACAGAAAGGGACAACTGAAAACTAAAGGAGTGCATTATGAAGGTCATCCTGAATGCCATCACCCTTTCCTACCAAATGTTAAAGATGCAAGGAAGGAATGCAGGGCTAAATCGAAGGATGATCCCTGCTACCTTTCTGGTAAGGCAATTTCCTACCATAATCAAACATGTGGGATAGAATACTATATATAGAATAAGTTTGATTGGCACTATGCATTCTTTTAAACTTCCTTTATCATTCTAGCTTAAATCAGTAGTGTACTTGTAATAATTAGTAGTCTCTGTTTGCAAGTTACATAAGGAACTGGTGTATTATACTCTAGATATAACATTGACATGTCAGAGTGCCAAATGCTTCATAAAAGTTTTCCCAAGGAGCTTCATTGCTTTTTAACCAGACCTTCTGAGAGCACAGTATTGCTCTCTTCATTTCACCAGGTGTCTTTTCTTGATATATCTTGTACTTGATGTTCATTAAACTTTCTCTTTCCCAAGTTACATTGCTTTTTGGGCAGGAAAATGATTATCTTGATCAAATTTTTCCCCTCAAAGGAAGTCTGCTTTCAGCTTCTCACTTTTATTTCCTCATTTTGTTGTATCTCTTCTGATTTCTGAGCTATATTTTTGATTGCTTGATTCAAATCATTCACCCATGCAGCATGGAGGAGTTGATTCGTGAAATGTAGCTATGACAAACTGCCCAGCATATAAAAATTTTTAGAGGATCTATGCTGGGATTCACTCATGGAATGAAGGCTAAATTATAGTTTAAATCTCTTGAATAAATTGGAAGGATGTCTCTATACCAATGATGTACGAAATATGTTATTAACCCCATTTTTTATGAAAGGTGAGAACAGGCCTATAAAATTTGAGATATTAAGTGCATGCAGAACAGATCCTTTTAAGATGTCATTTTTCTAATGAATGATAAGGAATAAGATTTAAATAAGGTTTGGTTGACCACAGTAGAAGGAAATTGTGCTTTGGGTCAAGGGTAGTCTGGCACCTATTTACCTTCTGCCATGCACCTTAGTGGTGGCTTGCAGACTGCTAAATAAATTAATAAATTCCTGCTGAATTTATCAATTCTCTCTCAGAACTTTGATATCAGCCTCAGAATGAAGTAAAGTATTCCTACTACACTTAATTCCTTAATTTTTTCAATTTTTGAATATCATGCCAATATTCACATTTCGTAAAAATTAAAACCTCCACATTTGAAACGATTTTTGATTTAATTGTAACAAAATATATTGTTTTCAAGATGTGATACCAGGGACAATATCCACATTTTTCTTCTTCTTTTATTTAATTTTCCAAAAACAATGTGAAGAATGATATCAAAAAATCGTATCCTTTATGAATCTTGTATTTATTATCAGCTCTATTTGCTTTAATATATTAAAATGTACTGTGATAACTTGGTCTTCATAGTGTTGATAGATTATCTTTTGCCATTGTATGAGTAATTTGGGTCAAAATACTTCCTGTAATGTCAACTTTATCTTTTGTTCAATGATATCTATACACAATGAATGATGTACAATTATCATTTTTAATTCAAATATCCTAAAATAGAAATGCCTTAACTTATTTCTCTGAACACATAATGCCACATATATGCTTTGAAGTGTGGCTTAACATTGACTTTTACACAAGATGTGTGCATACTTCATGAAATGATATCCTTTGTGCCAATTCCTAATAGAGGAAAAATAGCAAAAAAGTCCAATTTTAAGTCATAGTTCTTCCATCTCTAACATATTTATACATCTGTTCATTATTTTCCAGGCTTCTAATAATCCTTGGCTTGAGAGACTCTGTGAGTGCATTACTTTTAAATTTGTAGGCCTGATCTATCCCCTCATACAGTGGCAAAGCTAGAAATTTTTCTGAGGTAGCATATTTTCCTGGGATAGTTGTCTTCCTAACTCCTGGCAATGTTAATTTGCCTCCACAATCGCAAATAAAAGATGGGGTTTTATATCAAAGCCATGGATTTATTTAATTTTATCAAAAATACACAGTCAATGAACACGGATCAAGAGAAATTTGACATGAATATTTGCTTGCTAATACAAATACATGCTTCAATCTGAAGATAAGGCTAAATATAGGTATGCGTTAATCATAGAAAGAGTAAAATTTGCTCTACAAGTTATTCCTCTCATACTTTCCCTAGCCTCACTTATACTCCAGTTTCTGACATTAATGCCTTTCTCATTCTACTTTTTTTACCTTTAACTCACATCTACATAGCACTCAACCTTACATGCAATCCACCTTCTCTCCAGGCTCCCTTTCTAAATTTACCAATCAGTGGTTGGTTAAATATTCAGCACTTTATAAGCACTTATTACCTGAGTTACATTCTTGATTTTTCATCATATGTAACCAATGAAATCGGCCATGTTCTAAAAATCACCTCTTTCATGCATTCAAATAAATAGGTTTATGCTACAATCATGCTAAGGGAATCTTATTTCATTGCATACACTAAAATTATTTTGAGTGCTGCAGAGGTTCTCAACCTTGTTTACCATACTTTTCATTACTTGTATCCTTAACAAAAGCGTGAATCTTCAGCAATATGACTTTTACTAGAAAATATCCATCCATGTTTAAAAACACATTCAAAGTTTGCCCAGACAATTGATATTTGTCCAAATCTACCCTCAGAGGGCTCCTACACTTCAATTTTCAAATTAATAAAAGAGTTAGACAATAGCATTTTCCTATATGGCATTTTCACAGAGAAGATCACAACACTGCACAAGCACCATATCATTTAAGGGTCATTTGTAGTCACTAACTATCCCTCTCTTAAAAAGCAGTTTTGGAAGGCACTCCAAAGCTTACATGCAATACATTTAGCATGTTTAAGCAATCTTTTTAAATTAACCCTGGACTTGGCTTTATCTTAAAGCATCTTATCTGTAGTTATGTGTCTCCCAATTATGTATATTTATTCTAGAAAAATAAAAATAATGAGCCATATTATCATACTCCTATTTAGCCTTGGATATGTTGTGTAGAGAAATTATTGTGAATGCTAAGCTAAATATTGGTGATGAATATATTAGAAATATGATGAAAATATATATATATATATATATATATATATATATATATATATATATATATATATATATATATATATATATATATATATATATATATATATATATAAATTTGTTAATAGGTAAGTATACAAGTATATGTATATGAAAAATAATCTGTACATCTCAAATACCAAATTACTTAAGCAATGATCAGGCAGTTACATAACTGCATTCAACAGAATAAGTATCCCATTTAACATTTTACATGATTATTCTCAATTCCATTAAATTCTTTATTACACATACAGCATCTAATGGCCATCATGATATATATTTATGGGTATTGTACCCAAAATACACATTTTCATTACATAGATGACCTAAGCCAAGATGTAACTTTTTAATTCTACTTAGAGAAATTTTTCCATGAAAGCATTGAAGACAATATTAATTAGTTCTTGACTAATTTCAAATAATTTACTCTTCTCTTTGTAGGTAGCTCACAGGTGAACAAGATGATTACTTCAGCAGCACTGCACACCCTATTTGTACGTCAACACAATGCCATAGCCCAGAGACTGGAGGAAATGCATCACAGTTGGGATGATGAGGATCTATTCCAGCAAACTAGGAAGATTATGATAGCCATATATCAAAACATTATCTATAATGAATGGCTTCCTTCACTTTTAGGTGAGTATCTCCATCAGATTCCTTTCTTTTCACTTACCTTGTAATACCAAACTTGAAACTCTTCTGAGGAGACATGAAAGATATATACCACAGAGTAATCCCATGCTTTCAGAAATCCCAAATGCAAAGGGAAAAAATTAAGTTTGAAGTAAAAATAGCTAAAATTTAGTAAAAAATGAATAATTATAATTAGTATTTATGGACAAATGCATATTTAATTAACTCCACTATTTGGACAGATTTATGGAGGTAAGACCAAGGTCGGTTAATTAAAATAGGCTTTGTTTTCCTTCTGGCACAGGAAAGGAAACTTGGAAGAGATTAAAACTACCATTCAACAAGTTAAGCTCAGACTATGACCATCAAATAAATGTTGGAGGCATCAGCGACTTGGCTTCAACTGGTCTCTCTATAAGTAGTACACTAATTTCTTCAATCGTAAGGTGGGTTGACAACAGAAACAAGACTTGTCTAAACTCTAGTCTTATTTTTGGAATGATACCATTCTTTCTACCCAAATTTCCTTCAATTTATATTTGGACTCAGACAAGTATTATAACTGCATAATTTTTATATGAAGAGTAAATATTGAAAATTTATATGAAACATACAAGAAAAGAGTTCAAGAAATCTCAGACCACAACCACAACCCTTTCATTTATTTCCTTTAATTCAAGGATGATGTCTCAGATGATATGCCATCAAGATATACTAGATATCATAGCCATTAACATAGGTTTACACAGAATACAATTAGCTCTGGAAACATGGAATGGCACAAACCTGCTGACAATGACAAGCATGATTCACAGAATTGTCAATTGCACTGATCATATCAATAAATCCTCTGTGTTTTGATTGTTTTGCTTTTGTTTATTTGATTGAAACATGTTTTCTGCATAGAAAATATCCATTGAGTAGGCATTAAATGCGAAAGGGGTTGAAATGATATCATTTCAGTAAGCATATACTAGAGTAACAGGATTAAAGAGGGCACAATTTGCCAATTAATGAAAATCGATTTGCACCTACTGGGCGAATGTTTTGCTTAAATCTACTGGAAGCAAGTGTGTTCCCCTTCTCCTGAGATGAAATCATTAAGCCCAACTTAAAGGCATAAATTTTTAAATTTTGACTGAGATATGATAGCTTTGACAAGTCCTCAACTGTTCCTGAATTTAAATGATGTTTAATTCTTTTAGCTGAAGTCAAGTTTTAAATGAATTTTTGCTCAATATACTGTGAACTATTGTATGACAGGAAGTTCTTGTTGTCAGCAACCTTTCACTTTTTTATTACTAATAAATCATATTGAAAATTAAGAACTTTTTAATTGACTTCGACAATATTTCACCCGCTGACTTCCCTCATTTCATTTGGACATTGCTTGTACTGTTGCCCTCTGAAGATCTACGATCCTATGGTACACACTTGATTACATTGACTTTCCTATTCCTTTGCTTTATCCCAACAAACTCCTCCATCCAAAAGTCTCTTCCGGAGACCAGGCCAACTATTTACTGCATCAAATCCCTCCCCTTTCCTAAATCACACCTCAAAAACCTCTCCCAAAAGGAGGGGTCTTTTATGGAGGGAATGCACTGGTGGTATGTGCATCTTTGTCAGTGAACTAAAGCTAAACAAATTTGATTTTTCATTAATTGTCATCATTTTGGCAGTTTCTCCAGTAAGTCTGGATATTTAGTCTATAATTAGACTGGAAACCTTCATATGCTGTTTGATTACCACTTTGAGGGATGTCTGAACCAGAGAAATGGTTTATTGACAGTTTGACCACTACCAGGTAGAATCAAGAGAATGTGTGGAGCCTGATTGAGGCCCATTGTCTTATATCAGAAAATAGAATTATACAATTAAATTAGAAGTTTTACAATCTTATTGTATTTCATGAAATATTTCTAAAAGATTATCTGTTAGAAATTTGTTTTCACCAATCATGATAGTGCTTCAAGTTTTCCAATTCACACTCCTCTATTGTTGGAATCGGTCAAAGATATGAAAAAGACACAAAAACCATGGGAATATAACCAAATTTTAAGCCACCCTTAAATTTACCCAAATTAAGAAAAATTGCAAAAATTAATGTTTTGAGCACTCTCTTAATGATATGAATCTTTCCTTTATGATCCATAATGAACTGTTCCAGATTACACCAATATTTTTTTGGAAGGTCTTTGTAGAACACTTTTGAGCTATTGAGCCCCAATGATTTACAGCATCATGTAATTTTCATTGTAGCCTAATGGATGAGAAACGTAAAGAGACAGCTGAAACGGATCTGTTCACCACTATGAGAAACATAAACATTCTGGAGTCGGGTGCCAACCTAGATTCAATATTGAGAGGACTCACTACACAGCCGGCCGAAGCATTTGATCAAAGTTTTGCTCCAGAGGTAAGCAGGAAGTGTTACTGAATACCTAAGGACAATACCCAAAGCATTACATTTAAGATTCAACAAACCATTACAGTGTCATGGTATAGCAGAAATTGAGTTGTCCCAGGGATAAATAAAGAGCTATCAAGGTCATCCAGGAAATATGAATGGGCAGACTGATAGAGTGTGCCTTGAAGTAAAAATATGGACATAATTATTCCATTTTTATTCAGATATCGACCATTGCTCGTAATATCAAGTGAAAACACTGGGCTTTGTGTTCAAGAGTGTACTCTAATGAATTCACTTTGCATATAAATCATAAGGAAACAAGCTGAACCTTCGGCATTACTTTTTCTCTTACTATTCTATTTATTTAATGTAATTGTATACAAATCATGGTCAAATTGTAACATATATAAATTACCTTTATTCTGTTACCTTTCATTATAAACACCGTCAAATAGCCAAGATTTTTTATTATAATGGGAAAATTGCAATCTTTACTAATTTATTTTATACTGTCCTGTTATTTTATACTTCCTCAGCCTGTGTCACAATCATGCATTGTTTCATACTTGCTCTACTTTTTAAGGAATTTTTAATATATTTCTTGTATAGAGGGTCCTAACTGCATTCATTTATGAATCTCTTGTTCTATCCATTCCCCTGAAACTGAAAATTCACTCTTCTCTCACATTTCTGTTCCATAGCTCAACTTTTGCCTATTCTCTCAGTGTAAGCACATCAGAAGAGTATATTCAATTGGTGCATTCAATCTCCATTGTTTCATAATTGACATGTTCCTCACTCTATATCTCATATTTTTATCCCAAACACTTCTCTAGTAACATGTACTCGCATCATTTAGTCAATAGCAATGCAATTCCTAGCACAATGAAGTTTTGAATCCTTATATTAATGTCAGGAAGAGTACCTTTAATACACGCATACTTCCTCAAATAATCATTCAATTTTCATCCACTTCACATACTACCAATATCCTTACTGCAAGCATTCACATAGTTTCAATGTCTCCATCTGTTCTAACTTCTTTCATAGATATTCTGTGGAGATACCCATATGAAATCATCCTTTAGCTCATCATTTGGTCAATTACAATCACGACGATATCTTCTCATGCTACTTTTTCAACATGACTCCTTTATTTATCCTCAATTGCATTCTCTCTGTTACTTCTCTGAGCCATAAATCTGTTAGACCCTCAGCTATTAATAATACAATGGAGGTATTAGAAGGACTTGTGAATTTAAATCTCTTATAATTACTCCTATCATGGTGATCCACCTGTCACATATTAGCCCATAACACATTGAATTACCATTGTGACATAAGCCACCCTTGGTCAGCACAATGCTTTATTTGAAATCAGTCACTCCAAGTTCCATTCACTTATACACTGGCCACACACTTTTTGCACATGTTCCACTTTCATAACATCCTATATCCATTCATTTCAGATTCATGCAAATACTTCTACAAATGTTCTCTTTTTACTCTGTCATTTGACTAACATACTAATCCTCTTACCCATACCCTTAGCACATGCATTGATTACTCAAGTGAGCACTGGCTGAAAAGCAAATGATGAATCATGCATTTCCTAAAATGAATCAAACCACTGTGCACCTCTCAGGCTAATTTTACCTTCTATATTCTTTCAATTATCATTTTACTAACAACTCTTAGACTGACTCAACTGACTAATTGTTCTTTAATTCTTATCTTTTATCTTACTTCCTTTCGATTTACACAAGGGAACTATTACTGCATTCTTCCAGCTAAGAAAATCACACAGACAATTGAAAAGGAAATTTCCCCAGCATGTAAAATTTTCACTGCACATATCATTTAGTGTGCTTGTGTATATTCCACTCATCAAAATTTTCACTGCTATCACAGTCATTATTACTCACATAAAATGTTCTGCATCATTTTCCTTACCTAATACTGAGTGACATAATCCATACCACAATTATGCAAATATTAAATCCCTCCACTACATATTTTCTAACTCTGCATTTCCCCAGAGCAGTTAATACTTCCTAATATTAGTTTTCATTAACATTATGTTTAATAAAAGTGACATTTTTTTATGGCACTCTTATGAAGAAAAAAATTTCTACTCAAGCCAAGACTGAATACTTATCAGCTAATTTAGCATAGTAGTTCAATAACTCAAACATTAGAATAATTCAATTATTTTTTATTTTTTATATCCAATAGAATACACCATTGCTTTAGAGAACATTTGTGGGGACTATAACTGTGAACTAAAAATAAAATTATCTCCTCATGTAGCACATGGAAAAAGTACCTATCTGACCAAATTTTTTGAATCTGGAAAAATTAATGCACATCTCTAACTCCTTAGGAAAAGTTAGAAATGAACCATATTAAATTTCATTCCTTGTATGGACAGTAGATGTGAATTTTTTTCTGCTCAACAATAAACTTTTGAATATATATTAAATTTGCCCTTAATCTCTAAACCTTGTGATGAAAATCAATATTTAATTCTCCAGGCAGTGATTCTTTAAAAGGAAAAACGTTATTCATTTCCTTATATTACTATTGATCCTTTTTTTCAGTTCCTGAGTCTAGAAGTGGAAGCTAAAAATGGAAAGCTTATAGGAATGGACCAGATAGCATATGATGTTCAAAGGGGACGGGACATGGGAATTACTACATATAATGATGCCCGAGTGTTGTGTGGTTTGAAAAGAGCCAATTATTTTGGTGAATATGGTGACACACTGCAGAAAAAGGTGAGAAATATCCAAATAAAATCATTAACTAGCCTGTGCTTCATGACCTGTCTAGAATTTGTTAAAAATATTGTCAAAGGTTAATTTTTTGATCCATGCTGTAATTCCGAGAAACTGTGGAAGATGCCATGAGAGTAACTGTTAACGGAATTATCTGCTAAATGTGCATCACAATACAGCAATGTCAGAGTGTAAAAATCACTCACCTTCACAGGGATCTGAGTTTGAATAATGGACAAGACAAATGATTTATACACTCTGAAACTGTTGCATTGTTATGTTTGTGCGGTTTTGTGAGACATCTTTAAACTCTAAGGGAAAAACAGTTTTCATTTTGCCCTCCTTTTTAACCTTGCTAATTCAACTTTTCTGCATAAATCTAGGGATAAGACCTCATTAAAGCATATTCTAGAGCATATTTCTCTGTGGTATTGAGTCATGGACACTGACAATGAAAATGAGAAGATTGAGATTATTGGAAATGTGACGATAATGATGAAGATCAAATCAATGGATTAAATAACATATGTAGATATAAGTAGCATGAGAAGAATAAAGGCTAATAAAAACTCTGGAAAGAAGGGAAAATGGATGCTCTTATTGGGCACATTTTCAGACATGATTGTCTGATTGAATAATTGTTGAGAAAAAGTGAATTTGAATATAAACAGTAGAGGACTCTGAATGAGATGTATTAAACAAATCATGATATATGCCATAGAGAAAAAATATTTGTACTTGAAGACTGGATAGATTATTAAATAGAAGAACTGAGAGGAGGGATACATCATACATCTTAGAATTTATGACCAATGGAGAAGATGAATTAATAAACATAAATATATTCATGCAGATTATCTTAAAAATATACTAATCAACACATTCACACTTTAATCTAAACAAGCATTGAAAATAGTGTTTCATACTAATTAAAGCCAGAAATCTCCTCATGGGCAACATCATTTGCCCTGCTGCTAACAGGTTGAACATGACTGACAGATAAATACATACATTTCAATAGCGGGAAGCACTGAGAGCAATGGAATAAAAGAGGCTTGAGTGATCTTTTGGTTTAAATATTTGTCTGGACGTCAATGCTTAAATTGAACAACAGTCAATATATGTCCATCTTGTAATTAATTTAGGTACTTCTACATAATGTGGTTCATCAAGAACCACTTTAAATGACAGCTTTATTAAATTAATAGCCTCTATAAGCCAAACTGAATGACCCTTGGACCAATGATATCCAACTTCATGGTTTTTCAATCACAAGATTTGTCCTTCCCATGGAAATACATTAAAAAAATATTGAATGTCTCATAATTTTAATAGATATCAACTAGTGTTAGAGATATCCACTAAATTGTCTCTAACAGGCATCAAATAACTCATATATTATTTTAAGAATTTTGTGCTCAATTATTTTAGCAGCTCCACAGGAATTAGTGAATAACTCCTATAATAGCTGCCTACATCCATACAGTATGCCTATAAATTGTTGGATTATTGAATTAGTGAGCGGCAATTCATGTATTTTCAAATATATTTTGGTGGCCACATTAAAGGGTATCATCTTAAATATTTAGAGAGATATTTCCAATAGATTAAACAATACCTTCAGGGCAAGTGTATTTACATATATTTATGGATGGATATACTATTTTTTATTTCCCGAGCCATCTGTGCTTTATGGATCGTCAAGCTGTTATTCGGATGAGCCAGTTATGTTAATTTCTCTTGTCCTTGTTTTTACTGTTTGTTGAAAATGGAAATTGACAAAATCAGCAAGGAATCATCATCAAGTTTTTTTGTGAAGTGCAGTAAAAGTTATCAAGAAATTACTGAAATGTTGACAACTGTTTACAGTGATAATGCTCTGAAGAAAACATCAGTTTTAAAGTCGATTAAGTATTTTAAAGATGGTCGACATGACATAATGCAAGGCTCAGATGACCTTCAACCATCTATGGCGACGACAGCATTGACCATTGTGCGGCCCCTGGTCCTTATCAATTGTCAAAAAATTGTCCGAAATATAGCTGATGAACTGAATTTTGGAAAATCAACAGTGCACATTATTTTAAATGAAAATTAAGTTTTAAAAGATATGTGTGCAAAAATTGTACCCAAGCTGCTGACGCCAGATCAAAGGTTGAAAAGAGTTTTTGACAGGAAAAATTAACTTGAAAATGATGCTGGATTTCTCAACAGGGTAATCATTGGTGATGAATCGTGGTTTTACAAATATGAAATTGAAATAAAATTGCAAAGCAAGGAGTGAAAAGCAAAAGATGAACCTTGAAGCAAATAATCTAGAAAAAGCCGATTAAAAATTAATGTCATGCTCCTGGTTTTCTTTGATGTCGAAGGTGTTGTTCTACATGAATTTCTTCCTGAAGGACAAGCAGTAAATGCGGAGTTCTACCTTAGAGTTCTCAAGCATTTGAGAGATCGCATGTGTCGTTAGCGACCAAATTTGACTCAAGGCGATGGATGGATCCTTCACCATGGCAATGCACCTGCATATTCAGCATTGATTGTTTGCCAGTTTCTGGCAAAAAATTCAATCACCAGCCTTGATCATCCTCCTTATTTGCATGATCTCACCCCCAGTGCCTTTTTCCTATTTCCCAAAATGCAAAAATGTGATGGGATATCACTGAGAGTTTTGCAAGGGTTAAGCTATGCATACCCAAGAAAGTGAGTGATTGGTGGGCCACTGGCACAGAGGGAAACCTCTCAAAAGCCCTGGTTTTGTGAGTGCTTGTGACTATCAAGGATCAAAGCTATTTAGTAAATCCAAGCTAAAGAGTACGTGATTAATTTGCATTTATTTTATTTAATTATGCATGATCAGCGGGCCGCTTGCGTAGAGATAATTCTGTCATAAGCCCCTGACTAGTGAGTGTTTGATAAGGGTGAGGGTCAATGCTATCTAGTACACCTTATCCAGAGCGTTTTTTATCATATTTTAGTTCAACCGTTTTCTGTTTTGAATCCCCCTATATCATTTTATTTTATTTGAGTAATTTACTTATTTACTTTATCTTTACCCCCTAATTTCCCTCACTCATCCTTCACCCATTTATAAGGGTATGGCTGAGGTTGACTCTTCCCTTAATACTCATATGATTGTAGTTATTGTTGGCTTTATACAAAGTTTTTATGGTCTCATTTCGCTCATTTATTATACAGAGTAGAATGGGAGGCATATTCAAAAAGTAATAGTGAAGTAATTGTCGGTCCACAAAAAGAAATATTTTCCTTACAAAAGATTTTAATTTATGGCTTTAGTTTCCTAAACACCTACATCACTTTTCTTCATGGTTGCTGTTCACTTCTAAAAACCTTTTGTAATGCTGAACCGGCTTCTTTGATCCATGAGCAAAAAAGTTTGTCAATGGGGAATTGAACCAGGATACAATGGTGTTCTTAGGTTCTATTCTGTCTTAAAATCATTGCCCACCAAGCTACTATTTCAAAGATAAAAGGAGGCAATAGGTGTCACTTGGTATAAGGTCAGGATGGGGATAGAGGTCCAAAAATGCTCGTCCACTCAATATTATTTGCTCCTTGTGTTGATCAATAAACATTTTCAGTACTCCCGTTGTACATATTTTGCAATACCTGATCTTTTCTGTAATAATTGGGCAAATAGTGGAGTATTTAACAAGAGAAAATTTATTAGCAGAACATTAATCATTAAATGTCCTTCAGATCACTTTTATTGGTCCATTTGTTGAAAGATTTCATTGGTCTGGATATTAAGCCAGCCATCCCGCTCTTAATCATGCACCTTTCTGCAGCTACTTTTTAAGTCTTGAGACCATTGTCTAACCTCTCCTTTCTTATTATAATAGGTCCAAAAAGTAGGCACAGCTGCCAATTATTTCTCTGTTTATCCTTTTGCATACAAAAATGACAAAACAGCATGCACATTCCAAGTAGCAGAAGCAACAACTTTCCTCAACATTGACATCTGCATCCACCAACAGGCATTTGACTACTGATTCAAAACAATAACTTGAGGGACTTCAGAAACAATCAATAGATGCTGCTGCACTGAATCACAAAGGAAGAGAAAAAGTTTTTCAATCAATCTCCTGGAGAAACGACATTTTTTGATAAAATGAAAATTGGAAAAAACTCAACTTTGATCCATCAGTATATATGTATACATGGAAATGGGGTTTCTCTTTTAAGTATGCCTTGCCTATGCAATGCACCAAATGTTCACTTTACCATAGAAGTTATAAATAATATTGACAGCAAAAGGGATTATACATGTTAATGCTCGATTAGGGATTTGTAGATGAAATATTTAACTTTACCACTGCCCTACAAAAGCTACTATAAAAGTCTTTGAATCTATGTATTGCTCTCAAAGAGCTGCTCTAGTAACATCAACCACCCCCGTTCCTTTAAGTAATTATGCTCCAATACATATATGTACACTGGTTAAATAAAATGTTTATTTTACTTATATATATGATTTTCCATTTACATCTTTTCCCAGTCAAAACAGTACCTGAGTCGTGTGTATTCCAGACCCAATGATGTGGACTTATTGGTTGGCCTTTTTCTAGAAGTACCTTATGATGGTGGGATTTTAGGGCAAATTGGTAGCTGTCTCTTTGGTGAACAATTTGCCAGACTTCGTTTGGGTGATAGATTCTTCGCCAATGCTAAAGGATTTAAGCATTCCTTTAGTAAAGGTATAGTATATTATTTTTCTCATCAAACACAAACTTTTCTTAACATATTCTTCTCCCTCAGTGTCAAAATGGTATGAACCTAATCACTGATTACACTTCAGAAATCATGGGATTTCCCATTGTATTGCACATTTTAACAGTTTGCAGTGAGCTTTGTAAAATAAGCCAAGTCTGCACACACTCATACTGTAGCAGGGTGAGTACTGAGGAGAGAGATGATAAGACACCAAGCTCTAACTGAACCCATCACCACACTAGTCTGAAATACAAGTTAATTTCTTGGCAGCCCTCATACTTAATATATTACCTGAAAAAGCCTTAACTACATATGCAGTCTCTTTTATTTTGAATTTTATAGAAATCCATCAATACTTATTTCAAGTAGGCCTTTGTGCCATTTCTTATTTATTTATTTTAGTACCCTGCAAGCCCCCACTAGAGTGTGTGGCAAGGGGGGGAATACACACCAGACCAATTTTTACCTGGATAAGACCCTATTGTGATTGGACAATGTTATTCTGATCCTTTATCGTTCCTGGAAAAAATGACATCTTAAATTTATCTGTTCTACAATTAACCTCTATAATATGATCTTACCCACCATAGGACAATGTGGGTAATAATGCATTTTCAACATCACTGCTCAAGAGATGTCCTTCCAATAAATGCAAGAGGTTTGATCTGTAATTTTACCATCGCTTCATGTGTGATTCCCAGCATAGCTACTCTAATATTTTGGCTACCCTACTCAGTTTATCATAACAACAATTCACAAATGTAGTTCCACTACGCTGCATATGATCCAATTTGATGATTAATACAACTTTCAGAGGATCGTATATACTTGCAGCATATTCTGAGGCCTAACCAGCAAAAGATAACATTTCTCTTTGAGAAATTTTCATGATTATGCATAAATGCAATTGCCACTGGAATGAAACTAGTTTATTATGACTTTAACTTGAATTATATTAATTATTTGTTGAGATTTGTGGATGAGTCCTCTTGTTCATAGTCATTCATCCAGAGGTTGGGAGAATTCATTAGAAATGTATAAAAATGTATTGATTTTTTAATGGTGTAGAGAATATGTATGAAGGATTATATCACTGCATAATTATTAGCACATGTGCATTACTCAAGTATTTTATAAACTGGGAATATTTAATGCCATATAATCTTCAAAAAGAATATGGTAACTAAATACAAAATTCCTTGTAAACACATTGTCTTTTGAAATATATAGCTTCTCAGGGAATATTAATGATTACATGTTCAAACAGGATGTACATAAAAGGATGAAAAATATGATGAACTGGAAAAAAAACAGGTCAAAATCCATATTTTCAATTTATATGCAATCATGGTTTTGCCACTGCGCAGCATCATGAAATGGAAACTGTTTTACATAGCACTGTTTTTTCAATTGATGATGGTACACTGAGGCAAAACCGTGGTCATGTATAATTTGAGATTTATTTCTCTTGTTCCTTATGATGGAAATTCCACCAGTTAAACCAGAGAGTGTCCTATAGGATAGCAAATATTTAACAAAATTTTGATGTGGAATACTGGCCTACCTGTATATGGACTCCATGAATCCGGCATAAATTATGCTGATGAAGTTCTTGTTTTGAACGGTTTCTTTGAATTATTTACATATTAATTAATCACTAGTATTCACGAACATTTTGATTCACCAATCACAAAAAACTAGTGAAAAACCTATTTGTTTAGATGGTAAAATTGGCATAATTCAAATATCTTAGAAGCTTAAATTGAGGCATTCCTTTTAGTATTTAAAATGGTACAATTTTAGTCATAAAACTACATGCTTTGATTGCATGCACCTATAATTAATATATACATTTTTTCTATCCACCAGATCAACTGAACTCAATCCTTGCTATAACATTTTCCACCATTCTGTGTGACACCTCGGATGGTATATCTTACATGCAACCAGATGCCTTTAGACAGCTTTCATCAGAGTATGTATGCATGCAAAACTTGGAAAAGCAATAGCCTGCACAGTTTTGTGGAATTTAGTGTGCCACTTTCTGGTTTCCACTACTTTGGTGGTATTATGTTAGCAGGGTGTCCATTGTCCAGCATTCATGATATTGCCTTTGTTTTTCAAGGGAATATTTTTAGCTTTCTGGGATCTTCTACATCCCCAAACAACTTTATTCTTGGTTAGTTTTTGGCCCTAAATTAATAATTATTATTTACTATTTAAAGTTATGGTATAAACATTTTGTCCTGCAGATATTTTTATTTTATGTCACAATATTTTATTTTGTTTACTTCATATGTGGCACCAGTACTTTTTTAATTTTTGTTCCTGAGAAATGTTTCATTTGTTTCCCAGCCTTCCAGTATTCAGGAATGATTATAGCTGAAATGATTTTCTTGTATTTGTGAGTGCTATATCAGTCTTTCTCTTGAGCAAGAAGAATGGCAAAAATGTTATTCTAAAAAATAGATACTGCTATCTGCCTTTGAGTAATACTTACTGTCAATTTAACTGCCACGCCAAGGTGAGCCTTCAAGGAGGTGTTTCATAAAAGTTTATACACAGATGACACACTTATCATTTATCAAATTGGCCTTACACATACATGACTCATTCAGTAAGTCCTTCAGAAAATATAGAAAAACAAATTATTTTGGGCACTTTTTTTATTTTCAACAAATCTCCATTTAGCTTGATACAATTCCCAGTGTTTCTCCACTTTTTTTTTAAGTTGTACAAAAAGTAGTATTTAGGAAGGCCCTCAAAATAGGCATGTGTGTTGACAATGATCTCCTCATTTGATCAGAATCATTTTCCACCCAGCCATATTTCCAAGTGCAGCAATAAAAAAGTATTTATGTATTAACCAATTCCACCAACTTTACCTTCTTCAGTGTCTGCAGTGCATTTAAAAACCCACTGTTTTGACTGTTTACTTGTCCCTGGAGTTTAGCAATGTATCCATGTTTCATCCACAGTTATGAATCGATACAGGCACTTAACAGGATTGTGATAGAAAAGTACCTAACTATCCTCAAAATTGCCCACATAATTGTGTTTATCTTTTACTGAGAGAAAATATGGCATCCATTTTGAGAAGATTTTATTCAAACACATTTTTTTATGCAAAATATGTAACACTGTACCCTGTAATAGGCCTGTGACCTTGACTATTTTGCAAATTTTCATTTGTTGACCAATATATCGATCAATATATAATTATGAATTTTGGCATAATTTCTGAGGAAGTCACTCCAAAAGATGTTCATAATTTGTGGATTTACAGTCAGATTTCAACTCATTAATCTAATTAAAAGTAGTCAGAAACACAGAAGCAGATGTGCCATGAACTTCATCCAACTCGGCTTTGATCTCTTTTGGTGTCAACCATTGTGGAAGTGTTTAATCATCATATAAAACTCATTTTTTCTCATGTACTCATGTATTATCTGATAACATCCTTTATGATTAGGTATACTATGCTACTGACTCTACCCTTTTGAAAATATTAAGTTCAGTCAAGTATGTAGAGGATTCTTAAACATGCTTGTGAAATAATAAAGCCTTGTGACTGAAGAGAAAGAAACGTAGGAGAATGTGAATGTTTGTCAATAACTGTAAAAGAATTATTATTATGATATAAAATTTCAGAGATTTTTATGGCTATTGTATATAATAATTTACTTAATATTATACTATCATATCCAATTTATTAGTTTCCTTATGGAAAATACTATGACAAAATGATAGAGTGAATAATTTTTCACTTGAACTATTGTTCTCTAACTAAAAGTACTGGTATTCTATCGATCCACTCCTGTCAATTGTGTCACTAGGTTAAACTCAGTTGTCAGTAAGGATTTTTTAACAGTGTTTAGCTGTAGCATATGGTTGATGACCGGAAATTCATGTTTTGGAGTTGTGTAAAACACATTTGATTTGTAACCCTATGTCATCTGGTTTCTCCTTCGGCATCCACTTAACCTATATTCGTACATTTTTGCCTTGGATCTTTTTGAGAAAACTTTTTGATCAACACACCCTTACCTTCCTTGCTGACAATTCTCTAACCAGATCTCTTTTGAAACCATGAAATTCTTGTCTGTTTGTTTCATATTCAGCACCTGTCATTGCCCATTTGTCCTTCACTGTTGCGCTTAGAATCACCCATTTGCCACCCATGAAAATGAGTTACAGATACTGGTTAACCAGATATTCCTGACAAATAATAATGTTTCCACGTATACCGCAACAAGTTTTCTCCGTAAATTCACTTGAGAGTCATAAATGAGTGTATCATATTTAAGAGGTATCTCTTCTGACAACATTTTAACATTCCTTCTAAACTATATCTTCCAGTCATATCTCCTAATGGTGTAATTCTTCCATTTGAGTCAAACTCATTCAAAAACCCTACTTCTCCCACATCTGATTAATATTTTGGATTTTCAGCCTCATCATACACTGGTGCATGAGTGTCTATAATTAAAAAAAACCTACTTTAATGTGAACCCTGAGCAATCTGGAAGGCAAGAAATCATAATTGCATTTAACTTCCACATTCAAAGTTAGTTCTGCTCACATTATCATGAACACTATAATAAAATGTTGTAGAGCCCACCAATTTCAACACTGTCACTTCTTGTATCACATTCACAAAGGTATTTCTATGTCTCACAATCATTTCATACATACACTCTTGTGCCTTTCCAAGGAAACCTCTATGTAATATGACACATCCATTTCTTGATGGGCCAATTTCATCATCAACTTTAGTTGGTGCCTTAAATACACTGTAGCTAAAAGGTGTGCCGTAGTTCATGTAGTTCCTACAGCTATGTAAAATATTAGTAACCAGATGCATTTAAAATTCCAATTTGTACAGTTCTGCTCTAATAAGAAATTTCATTCACACTATCCTATTAACATCCAAAAAGTGTATAACAGATAAAATGGAGGTTATGTAACTAATAAAGTTATATTACTATGAAGGTAATAAATATAGTGTTATCTTAATAAAGTTGTCACTTTTAGTTAATCTTATCATCAATTTTACAGATAAAAACTCTTATTTATTGCAGGAACTGTTTGAAAAAATGCAGTCATATACAAGAGTTGGACTTGAGGCCATGGAAAAACATTAAGTTACCTTCAAAAAAGTGTAAACCTTGAAAAGCTGAAATTAAAAATTAACTAATGAAGGATTGATTGCTTGGATATAATTAATTAAAGCATAAAAACTATAATCTTCACAGTACATGTTCATGTTTACAAATATTAATACATATAATGCTATAGACATCCAGTTTTTTCTTGCATAAAAAAACATTTTCATCACTTCATATGTTTCCACCAGTTATTATGTTGAAGGTATGATTCTGATACATGCAATGGAATATGTGTACCAGATTTGGTACATCGTTGGTAGATTCCAGCTTATTAATTATTGAATATATGTTGATTTTTCTCCCAGGGCTCTCATTCGACTAGTATCACAAAGTACAAAAACCAAAACAAAAATATTTGCTAAAATTCACTCAATTCTACTCTGTTGTATTATAAAGGCCACAAAAAATAGCATTCCTCATTCTCAGAGTAAGCTACAAAAAAAGATAACTAAATTTTCTTTTTCTAAATGACTCCCTCAAACACCTTTTAAAAATCTACGAAATAGGCAAATATATTCTGACTGTATTCTATGTTCCTCTCTATTAGTGACCTTATTACTGAGATCGCATCATGTGGGCCTCTCCCCTTCCCGAACCCAAACTGATCATACCCTAAGTAATCATTTGCTCTGCTCTCTATCCTCTTATTGATTATCCCCAGAACCATTTTAGCTGGGTGTGAAATCAAACTTATATGAGGGGAGGCTGCAAAGTATATGCATACATGGCTATAGCACGAATGAAATGACCTTCAGAAGCATGCCTGGTATCACGCGGAAGTAACATTCCTCTTCAATACTCATGCACAGGTTTGAGGTCGTTGTGTTTATCCAGTGTACTTCGAGAAGCCGAAGTATGGAGCTGTGTTCTAGTGCTTTGTCAAACCGAGTGAAACAGTATTATAATGGTAAAACAGTAATTCAATAACAGTAAAACAGTAATTCAATAACAGTATAACTGTTATTGAATTTTAAATGCTAAAAAATTGACTTCAACTGAGATTCATCATTGTTTAAAGTCTATTTATAGTGACAATGCTGTTGATAAGTCTACTGTAAATCGATGGGTATTAAAATTTCGTGGTTGCGAGCCTGGAAAAGTCATAATTGTTGATGAAACTTCTTTTGACTGAGTTTTGGAATGCTCACTGAGTTTATGTGACCAATTTTCTGGAACATGGGGCACCAGCGGATTCTCCTCAGTATAAACAGAGTCTATAGCACCTCCAGCATCCAGTTTGTTGTGTTAAAGGCAGCCTTGCAAGAGCAATCTTACAACATGACAATGCTTGTCCATAAACCTCGCGTGCAACTGGAGAGGCTCTGCAAAATCTGAAATTTCAACCAACTCCACACCTTCCTTATTCTACCAATCTTGCTCCTTGTGATTTTTATTTTTTCCTCAACTTAAGAGACACCTCAAGGGTTATCATTACACCTTGGACAATGAGGTGAAGGCAGCTGTCATGTCCTGGATTTGAGAAAAGTTCGAAGAGTTTTCCAGTGATGGAATGAGAAAACTTGAAGAAATGTATTAGCCTTAATGGAGGCTATGTTGACAAATAAATACATGATTTTGAAACTTGAAAATTGCACTTTAGTGAAATTTTTGCCTGATCTTACTATTTGTTTTTGCTCACACTCTACAAGCATGTGTGCATTACTTTTCCGCTCATCCTCGCCGTTCTATAATCCTTGTACAATGTCGACTTTACTTTTTTGGAATGGGAACTAACTCTGATCTGAATAAGTCTTCTGGCCAAATTTCCCTTTCATAAATGCTATGAATCAGCCCAAGAAAACTCTTTCTCCAACCATTACCTAAACCTTAAAGTATCCATACTAAAAAGAAGGACTCGTACTTTTCCACAGATTTTATTATACGGTACAACGCGTTTCACTGACTTGCGTTGTACCGTATAATAAAATCTGTGGAAAAGTACGAGTCTTTCTTTTTAGTATGGATATTAAATACTTCCACTAAGTGAAGCCTGAAATAATAAAATATATAAACCTTAAAGTGGTCGCATGGGAATGCTGTCTATGCCCATGGACTTATTTCATTTCATTTCCCTTAATTTCTTTTCTATCTCACAATAAAGTAAGCCCAAAGGATAGGGGTTATTACTGGAGTAATAGTTGTAGAGTAATATGCAGCATAGGGGAAGAGAACCAGTAAGGGATTGCCATAATATTCAATAGAAAGGTAAGAAGAAGAATAGTCAACATATGGCAGGTAATGATAGAATATTACTAGTAGAGGTAAAAGCAGAAAGGACAAACTTAGAAAATGTTCAAGTATACATTCTACCTAAGTGTTGATAGCCTTATAATTGGTAGATAATAACACTAAGTGTTATTATCTACCAATTATAAGGCTATTATATAGCTACCAATTATAAGGAGAAAGAAGTCAATAGGGTACATGATCAGTTATGAGATATAATCGCATGTGTTCCTGCAGCAAAACATTTGATGTGATGGGGGATTGGATTGCGGTGGTAGGATAGAAGGACGAGATGGTGATGAGGTGGGTGATTGCCATTTAGGTGATAAGAAATGACCATGGGGAGAAAATATTGAACTCTGTACGTGACAGGGGTTAATCATCACCAACACTTGGTTTAGTAGTAGTAGTAGTTTTGAGGGGAGGCGACCGACAGCTAAGGTCATTTGCGCCATAGGGGATGGATAGGAAAGGATGAAGGGTGGAGAGAAACCCGGCGTCGGCATTAGCCTACTCTTTACGAAAGGCGCCAAGGGGTCCGCAGTTTAACGTCCCATCCGACGGACGGCGTACTCACTCAAAGTGCCCTCCACAAAGCACCTCAAGTAGGGATCGAGATACCTCTGAAAAATATTCAACACCGCCGGGATTTGAACCCGCGCCCTCATGGTGGGAAGCCAGTACGTTAGCCCCCGCACCATCTCGATCCCCAACACTTGGTTTAAAATTCACAAAAGCCATAAGTATGCATGAAAAATACCACGCGGCTCAGAAAGGTATCTGTTATATTATATCATGGTTGGACAAAGAATTAGGAACAGCACGATCAATTTGTACTATTTCCCAGGAGCAGTTGCAGACTCAGATTACAATTTAGTATTTTGGAGTGACACATCCAATTCAAAAAGATAAATCAGGGGAGGTAGGTTAGGAAATGAAATGTAGAAACATCAACTAGATTGAAGCGGAAGGAGTATTACTGGACTGTTGAGAAAATCATGAGTGAGGGAAAAGAGCTGAGGATCATTGAGAAAAAATAAGAATATATCAGACAGGAATATTGAAAGCCTTAAAAGAAACTATAGGAACCATTAATAGGATAAGGACAAGTAAACCGTGGATCACAAATGACATTATTAAAAAGCTAGAAGGGAGAAGAAGAATGTAAATACAGAGATAAGTAGAAGGAAGAAAAAAGAGTTAAATGATAATTTGAGATGGGTGACAAATGGAGCAAAGGAGGTGTGGGAAAAGATGCAGTGAAAGGATATGGGAAATTCACAGAGGAATGGTGAAATTGGTGTGCTATAAAAGAATGTTAAAATGCTATTGGAAAGTATAAAGGGAAGATCTGTGTTAACACTTAAGAGTTAAGTCAGGTAAGACAATAGTTGAAACAGAAAAAATACAAGAGAGATGGAAGGAATATAAAGAAGAACTGTATCGTAAAGAACTTAGGCAAGCAAGGTTAGACATGGAAAGACTATGACAAAGATGAATATGAGGTAGATGAATATATCTTAGGTCCAGGCATACTCAACAATAAGATAGAAAGGGCATGAAGGGAAATGAAATCAAATAAAGCCATAGTGATAGACAATATTCCCGTGGAACTACTGCTATTTAGAAAAATGAGGGATGGAGAGAAAATGAGTCTTTCTGGAGTAATTCATAGCATTAATGAAAGAAGAATTTGGCCAGAAGATTTAGTCAGACCAGTATTAGTTCCTATTCGAAAGAAAGTAAAGTCAACATTATGCGAGGAAAACAGAACAGTAAGTTTGATTTCCCATCCAGCTACAATTGTTCTCAGGATAACCAATAAGAGGATAGAGAGCAGAGCAAATGATTACTTAGGGTAAAATCAGTTTGGATTTGGGGAGGGGAGATGCCCTCGCGATGCGATTGCAGTAACGAGATCACTAATGGAGAGGAACATGGAATACAGTCACGATGTATTTGCCTATTTTGTAGATTTGTAAAAGGCATTGGATATAGTCAAATGGGAAAACTAACGGTACATTGCAGAAAATAGGTTTACAAGGTGTGATCAAAAAAAGACAGGACTGATTTTATTACTTGTTTATTTCGACGGATAAAGCTTAATCGAACTTGTCGCCCTCCAAGTACAACTGACGACACACCTTTGCCAATGTTTCTGCCAGCTTTCGAAACCTACCTGGTAAGCCGCCTTAGGGATCCTCTTCAGGTCCGCCGTGCAATTAGTTTTAATGTTCGCAATAGAGCCAAATCGGCGCCATTTCAAGGTTGATTTTAACTGTGGAAACAAAACAGAGTCTGATGAAACCACAATTGGAGAGTAGGGTGGCTGCGGAATCACGGAAGTTCCGGTTCTGACGAAAAACTCTGTCACTATCAGCGCCGTGTGTGCCGGCGCATTATCGTGGGGCATTTTTTCTCGACATGTCCGGGCTCTTTCGGCTCACTGCGACCCTCAGCATCTTCATAACCTTTAAGTAGATATGTTTGTTGACGGTTTGACCCTGAGGGACGTATTCGTAATGAATCAGCCCTTGCCAATCGAAGAAACACACCAGCATGACCTTCACATTGGACCGGGACATTCCAGCTTTCTTTGGTCGCGGAGAATGAGGACCTTTCCACTGACAACACTGGGCCTTTGTCTCAATTTCATAACCGTAAACCCAGGTTTCGTCACCGGTTACGATGGTTTTAAGAAACTCTGGGCCGGCATTGGCTCCCTCTCCATTGGCTTTTCCGGACAAATGTCCACACATTTTTGTCTCTGTTCATCAGCCGGACGCGGGACGAATTTTGATTCGACGCGCGTCATGCCCAAAATGTCTGTCAAAATTGTATGACAGGATCCAAAACTAATGTTCACTTCCTCGGCTACCTCCCTAACAGTTAAACGGCGATTTGCGCGCACCAAATCGTTCACCAATTTGACATGTTTGGGGTCTGTCAAAGTGGAAGGCTGCCCCGATCGCGAATCTTCATCTGTCGATGTTCTGCCCGATTTAAAACCACCGTACCGCTGAAAACCCTGGCTTTGACAAATAGCTTCATTGAAAAAGGCTTGATGAATCATTCCAAATATTTCCGAAGCACTTTTGCGAAGTTTGATAAAAATTTCACGCACACAAGCTGTTCCTCTAGCTTCTTCATTGCTACCGTTGCACCCGGCGACGAACTGGTAAAGACACGTACTACTGCAGCTGCTTAACGACACGGCGTAAACAAACACAACACCTCTCGTTTTAGTCGTCGGATGTGTTGGTAGATGGCGCACTATGCCTTTTTTGATCTGTTGAACGATTTGCGCAGAATAAAATCAGCCCGGTCTTTTTTTATCACACCCTGTAGAGTGGAGGTGTAGGAGGCTAATCCTCAACCTTAATATCTCAGATTGCCTAGGTGATCTTGTGGGTTGGATAAAAGGCTCGATAAAACTTTGATATGGACCATAGTTATGTGTAGCGTGGAAATTGGTCATTGAAGCAGAATGATAGCCGCAGATTGGATGATCGATGTGAGCACTTGTGCGAACACCTTCTGTCTTCGGTATCTCTGCGGAGAAGCCATTTTTAGTTTCAAGTGTGGCCGACGTTTCCTCTGGAAACATTCTCATCTTTTCCCTTTGGAAATTGATTAAGTTGCCGACCTTGAGACTTTTTTACTGGTGAAGCGTAGGATCAGCTCCTCTTTTGAGTAAGTGTCCTTCGGGACCGAGGAGCCCTACGACTAAGCCAGGGGGTGAGGAGAGACTCTTGAAGGGGGTGGGTAAATGAGAACCACCTTCGAGTGGTGCTCGACAGCTTAATTAGGTTGTCTCGTTTGGGGACTTGAGGAAGAGGGCCTTGGCACTCATTGCACTCCTCTAGAAACCAAGCGGGTCCACTTGTCAGGGAGTAGCTAGGGAACTAGGGCCCGGAATAGTGGGGGGGAAACTGGGCACAGACCCACTGTGCCCGCGCTGCTTGCAGTCGGATCGGTGGGATTGCTTTCGGAACCTCTTTGCTACCCGGACTATAGAGAGTAGGTTAGAGAGCAGGAACTTGATAATAAAAAGAAATTCCAAACGAGTAGGCGGGAGCGATTATCTCTACGGAGATGATTCGCTCGCCCGCAAAGAAAGAGACAACCAAAATATCGAAAATGGCTGCCCAGGAGAATATGCAAAGGCATATTCCCTTACAGCAGGCGATTTCGACGGTCTTCTTCAGGAGAGAGGGTAAAACTGACCCCAGAGTAGAGAAAGTTATGCAACCCGTAGTGGTGAAAGTTATGCAACCCGTGGAACAACAGCGCGATATATTTTACGAGGACGACGGAGAAACGATAGTCGATCAGGAACACGAAGAAATGGATACAAACACCGAAGAGGGTGGAATCTTCGTAACGGTTGAAGAAACACGCAACAAAAGAAAAAGAAAAAATACATTCCTTACGACGACGAATAGGTACCAGCCTCTCATAGGGCAAAATACTGAAGGGACAAGGACTCCTACCGGGAAAAATACATTAACCGAAGTACCAAAAAAGGGAAAAAGACCGCCACCAATAATAGTTTATGAAGTCAAAGACCATGCAGCATTTGTTAAGGCTATCAAGGACAAAGCAAGGGATCAAATGTTTTATTTGAGACAAGGAAAAGAAGGAAGCCGATTGCAATTGACAAATGATGCCGATTACGTTACTGTCAAAGAGTTCTTGGACAAATCTGGGGCGCAATATTCAACCTGGGTGACAAAAGAGAATAAAATTGAAAAGTACGTATACATGGCCTCATACCAAAAATGGACCTTGACTACATTGTAGAAAATCTAAAAGAACAGGGAATACCTGCCCTGAAAGCTCTGCCCCTGGGAAAAAGGGAAGATATATACACCGTAACGGTGCAAATGGGTAATGGACTTCAGGCAAACAAAATAGGACAGATAAATTCAATATGTCACTACCAAGCCAGGCTCAAAGTGTACCGATACGACACACCACAAATGTGCTATCGCTGTAACAGGTATGGCCACGGATCCAAGGGGTGCACGGCTGCACCGAGGTGTTACAAGTGTGCAGGGCCACACGAAGGGCGTCATTGCACTAAAAATAGGGAAGAGAAAGCAACGTGCTGCAACTGCGGAGGAGAACACATCTCCTTCGCAAACATATGTCCACTAAGACAAGAAAAAATAAGAGCATATCAAGCAGCAAAAATGTCTAAGGCAAATCCCGTTTATGAGGAAGCACCACCGCCGGTAACAAATGCTTGGACCAAAAAGCCAAGCATACTTGTAGAGACCCAGAACAAGGAGAGGGAATTAGACAGTGACCCCGCATCGACGACTCCAGAAAGACCTGGACAAACAACTGACAGGGGAAATGAGGAATTAAGGGCAATGATGACGGCCCTAACTGAACTAGTCCGGAAGATGCAGACACAAATGACTGCCATCACTTCCCTACTGATGAGGCTACTACCCACGAACTAATTATGGATAATACGCTCACAATGGATAGTGCAATGACGGTGACCATCTGGAATGCTAACGGTGGTTTAATGGACAAGATCGAGGAATTGCAACACTTCTTAGATAACAAAAAGAGCACAATTTGCCTCTTGAGTGAAACTCATCTCAAAGCTTCTGACAGTTGTAGCATTCCAGACTGGTCTATAATCAGAAAAGGCCGAGATGACAACGGGAAAAAAGGTGGAGGTGTTGCCATCCTGATAAAAAAGGGAATAGAGTTTGACTACATTGAGCCACCAAATACGAAGACAACTGAGACCGTAGGAGTGAAAGTGGCGGGCTGTAGGGTATACAGCTGTTACCTTCCGCCGTCAAAAACATTACAGACAAATGACCTAAAAGAAATATTCACCGGCGAGCCTACAATTGCAGCGGGAGACTTTAACGCTAAAAGCCCCGACTGGCATTGTAGGACAGAAAACAGTAGGGGAAGGAAATTAAGACTTTGGACTAGGGACAACGGGGCAAGAATAATAGCGCCAACAAATAGTACAAGGCCTACAAGAAATGGAGGTGGTGATGTCATAGATATAGCCATTCTTCAAGGCCTTGTATTAAGGGCTAAGGCTTGCACAGCCATTGCACTTCCAAGTGACCACCTTCCTGTCATCCTGCAACTAGGAAGGGGACCAGTTATGCCACCCCCTTCGACTAAAAGATTGATTTATGGAAAAACTAACTGGGATCTCTTCCGGAAAAGGGTAGCAAACATACTTCCAGAACAAATCGACAAACCGGAAACCCCCGACGAATTAGACGCTATGGCGAATACTATTACGAACGCCATACAGAAAGGAATAGAAGACACGGTCCCCCGAGGGACTAAGAGAAACCCTGACTTCCTCCTTCTACCACCACATATAATCAAAATGATCAGAGAGAGAAATCGTCTCAGGAAACAATACTCGCGTTATGGAACCAGCATCCTGAGACGACAATATAACAAAATAAAGCACCAAGTGAGAGACGACATAAGAGAGCTTAGGCGAAATAGATGGGAGGATAAACTAGCCTCTTTAAATATGCAGGATGGCAGTATATGGAAAATAGTCCGAGAAGCCAAATCAAATGCATCCGGAAGAGAAAAAAGTACTACCCTTAGAGCGCCAGACAAAAAGTTAACTACTGCCGAAGAGAAAGCTAATCATATGGCAGCATATCTAGAAAATGTTTTCACAACCCCAAACTCACAGGATGACGACGGAGAAATCAGTATTACAAAACAATCATGGATGACGATTTCACAGAAATAAATATTGACGAAGTAGCGGCAGTGATAAGAAGATTACCGCTCAGAAAAGCCACTGGGAATGACAACATACCGAACGAGATCCTCAAGCGCCTACCAAACGCCGCAGAAAGTTATCTCGCTGAAATTGCCACGTCATCAGTAAGACTTAGTCATTTTCCGAGACCATGGAAGAAGTCAGTTATAGTATGTATTCCAAAACCAGGAAAAGGCCCATTGACGGCAGAAAAGTATCGACCAATCTCACTCCTCTGTGGTCTCGGGAAAATATTGGAAAGTAATTCTGCCAATGTTTTTAAAGACCAGTAAAGACAAAGGAATCCTCCCGCCAGAACAGTTTGGCTTCCGGGAGGGAAGAGAGACGGAACAACAGCTGCATCGGGTAGTTGAATTTATTGCCGACAGCTTTAATAGGAAAGCACACTCTGCCGCGGGGTTCCTCGATATATCCAAGGCGTTCGACAGAGCGTGGCATTACGGACTCCTTAGCAAAATGACCGCAATGGGCTTCGCTTATTGGCTGACAAAACTTGTTAAATCATACTTTAGTGACCGAACCTTTCAAGTCAGGTGGGAAAATGTACTCAATAGGGAAGGTATGATTTCTGCGGGAGTCTCAAAGGGAAAAGTCCTCGGTTCATTCCTCTTCAACCTATTTACGGCAGACATCCCTAAAATATGTAATAACGGCAATACCATACTCGCTCTTTACGCTGATGACGCGGCCATTATCTGCCTCAGCGTACAAGTTATTCTATTGCCGAAGCCGCTTAAGTCCTCTCGGAACGTAGAGAACTACCGCCCGATCGCCCTGCTAGCGACCCTGGGAAAGCTGCTTGAGAGGGTACTGCTGCCGCATCTCCCGAGACACATCGCGGCCTACTCAATCTTGCCGGCATCAGAGTACGGTTTTCGAGAGGAACACTCCACCACACACCAGCTCGTCCGTCTCGTGGAAGAGGTGACGGCCGGATTCAATCGGCGATGCTGCTCAACGGCGGTGTTCTTTGACATCAGGCCAGCCTTTGACCGGGTATGGCACGCTGGCCTCAGGCGAAAACTTGCAAAACAGCGGTTTCCAAATTGGCAGCGCCGCTTGCTAACATCATACCTGACAGGAAGGACTTTCGGTGTCACCTGGGGACGCGCGCTGTCACAGCCGAAACAGGTCCACGCAGGCGTGCCGCAAGGATCGGTGATCGGACCGATACTTTTTAATCTATACACAGCGGACCTCCCGGTGGACCATGGACGACATACCATGGTTGCCCTGTATGCGGATGACGCAGCAATAGTGACCACTTCGCGGAGAGCACAATGGCGGCAACATACCTGCACCGAGCAGTAGACAAACTGCTGGAGTGGTACGCCCTGGGCGAATCAGCGTCAACAACGCAAAGAGGCAGACGATTCTTTTTTCACCTGGAGGACTGCGAGAACCAGGAGAAATCCTCGTGGGCACTGAGGAGGCGCCATGGAAGGAAGAGGTGACCAATCTAGGCGTCATAATTTGTAAAAGACTGACATTCAAAAGTCACGCCCTCGCTGCCACCAGGAAGGCAAGTGGAAGACGACTGCAACTCTCGCAGCTGCTGCGTTAACCGTCCCTCTCCATCAAGACAAAGACGTATCTATACGTGGCGGCAGTTCGCCCAATCTTGATGTACGCTTCACCGGCATGGAGCGGCAGAATGACTCCGACGGCCTTCCACCACAGGGAGGTGACGGAAAGAGGGGCACTCAACAGTATACTTGGGCTTGGATGGAGCTATGCCGCATAAATTCTCCACGCCTTAACTGAAACTGTGCCCATCGGAGATGTCATCAAGACTCGCGCGACGGCCTTCAATGAGGAGCTTGAAGTCAAAAAAGAAAAGCACTTGCGGTCGATCGGCGGCTTAAAACCTGTCTCCTGGGAAAGACACAAACGCCCAAGAGCAGCTACGGGACGGGACGACGACCAACCACCATTGAAAAGGAAAAGGAGTTGATTGGACCCTCCTTCATCGACGGGCTAAGAACCCGAAAACACAGCAGCTGAATGATTAAATCATCGGGCAGCTGCAAGCCAAGCGTCAAGAGGGAACGTTTTGGCAAAAAGAAGACGAGGAGTAGATTGGAGGCTTTTGAAATATGGGTCTGAAGAAGGAGGAAGAAGGTTAAGTGGACAGCAAGGAAAAAAAATGAGGAGGTGTTGGGTATAGTACATCCTTGGGCAACTCCGGCCTTATTTTACGATTCAGCAATTAACTTTTATCAGGATAGGGTACGTTGATTGCTGAAATAGTTATTTTTATATCAGTATAGCAATGCTTGTGCTAATTGATGTATTCCAAATGCTATCCTTCAAAGTCATGAAATTCGAATCAAGGTTTTTTTAAAAACTTGTCTTAGTTCTTCCCCGATTCCTTTCTTCATTTAAACCATTTTGACAGCTTGAAATTATTGTTTCCTTTTCTTTTTCAGGAATATCAATAGGCCAATCAACTAAATCAGATTTTCTTGGAGGTGATCTTCATGTGATAAAGAAAATAAAAAAGCATTGATGTTTAATGTTTCTAAATTGCAAGAAATAGAAATCTTTTAAATATAACTTGAAGGTGACATGACAGATAATGTCAACGATATAGGTACATCGTATGGTGTCAGTGGATGGTGAAGAAGCAAGAACCCGTTCTTTCACTTTTCAAAACTGGCATAACTGAGTAACTCTTGCAGTAACTCCTCTGATTCCGCAAATCAGTAAGTTCACATTTATGTGACCATAATTTTAATCAAGAAATCTTTTCCAAACTATCCTATTCATCAGAATTTTTGGTGATTCCCTTTGAAAGAGAGAAGAATGAAAATTTGCAAATACATTATATTTACATTCATGTGTCTATCCTGGAACCTCACTGAAAAGGAAAATTTATTACTGAATCTTACCCTATTGTGAAACTTTTGCAAAGTGAAACAATTTTTCCCTTATAAATTTATGTAAAATATGATCATATATTCCATGCCAAAAGGATTAAATTAATAGTAAGGTTTATTTTAATTATATACGAGGTCTATCCAATAAATACGCAAACTGGTCTAAACTGACAGTCATGACGTGGACTATAGCCCCCGCCCACTATCGGCGCTAGTTGCATACAATAAAGCAAAAAACGACGAGATAACCAAAAAGCCAATGCCGGGGACTTCCAAGGCTGGTTTTAACCTTAGAAAAGAAGATGGAATAATTGCATAGGAACAATGGAGATTGCTTTGAGGGGGACAATATCGATACAGACTAAATTTTGTAAAATAAAGTTTTGATGGCCTCAGTTCCCGTATTTATTGGTTAGACCGCATATGTGGTTTGATGTTACATTATGAATACATTGCTTAGGAACATAAAACATCTCTTTATAGGTTTGATTTGGTGTCTTTTTCCAGATGAGACCAGTTTCATCAAAATTAAAAACCTGCTGTGGCATTTAACCCTCAGAATCGATGAGCTTCTTGAAATCACTGGCATAGTTCTCTGCTGCCTTTGTGCTGGAGCTTGTTACTTCACCATGCCTCACGATGCTGTGAATGCCAGCTTTTCTATCAAATCTCTTACACCACCCATGGCTTTTTCCGCTATTGATGACCCTAGTATCCTCTTAACGAGGTCAGGAAAAATCACTTTCACCTTCTGACAAATTATATTTTTGTAAATATTTTTGCATTGCAATTACTTTTCGTCCGTCCAAATGAAAAGCCACCTTTTGATGCCGTTGAGAATATAGTAGATAACATTGCAGAGATATTCTTGTCACTCCCTTTTAAGCATCAAACTTCTTAATCTTTTACTTGCTCCTGAGGATAGCGTAAATCAGTGATGTCAACTTATTATACACTATTACTGTGCCAGATCAGCCAATCTCATATCACCTACTTTCTTTTCAATAATTTACCTTCTCCTTTCAATGGTTATTTTTATTATCTAATGGCTGTCTTATCCTGGTTTTTTTCTATGGGATATTTTTTCAATGTTTATTAAACTTTTCAAAAGATAATCACAAATAATATATCTGAATACAAGTTTGGAAAAATGTGTGATCACTAGCAACACTACGTTACTAGCTGAACGAGTGCTAAACAGTCTGAAGCAGTAGGCATTAGGATTAGCAGTATAAAAAAATATTTCGCTCATTATGTGAATTACTTGTTATACAAGGTGCCTGCTACATGAGGTGCTCATTACTCAAGGTTCCACTGTAATTACTTATCATACCTTATTTTTATAAATAAGCTTGGAATTGTAAATATTTATAATAAAGCCTTAATATAAATTTAATATATTTATAATAAAGCCTGGAAATGGAAAAAACAACCCTTCAACGAACCTTATCGCCACCACCCCTCTCAGGCCCTTCCACCCCTCCCTACTCCCACTCTGTCCCGAGTGTACATATATATTCTTGCACTGTTTGTTAAGAAAATTTGTACCAGATGATGCCGCAAATTGGTGAAACGCGTTGTACCTTATGATAAAAATCTATGGAAAAATACAACGTCCTCTAGCATGGATGCCTTATTTTTACAGAATCACCTTTTAGAGCTTTGTTGCTTCCATCTTACGATATAATCTGTCTTAAAAGTCAAAAATATTTCTCTAAAATCTCCCTCTATTCTCTCATAATCCCTTTCTTCTTGGAGTGTGAATGACCCTCGAGTCATTTGCTTCCGCAATCTTCTTGAAAAAGGAAGCACCCTTGCTTCAAACTATAAAGATCTATTATCTCTTTGAGAAAACAATAGTTTATTCAAACAGAATATATGAAATATGAGATTCATTTATTTATAGCATGCATATCAGAAGTCTATTTGCTCCCATTTACTGTATAAAAATGATCTCTTCTTATAATGTTTACAACTTCACATCGTAAATCATTTTCAAGTTTTACCATCACAAATATTTTTTTCTTGCATAATGCTTCCTTAAAAGCGTTCATTCTCATTTTTCTTCATAAGGAAATAGCTTTGGGCATAATTAACATTTACTTATTAAAACATATTGACAAATACTTAGAACATTTCATCTAACCTGAAGTAAAGACAATTAGTTCAATTCTAAAACATAGTCTGCACCATGAAATTATTCATCAACTCACAGGAGCATACAACCCAGCTATTGACTACTTAAATACTATCATGCAAAGCACATTTTGCTACCAAGCTTCAAAAAAATGCTAAACATATATAATCTCTGAATTAAGGCTGTAGCTTCAATGTCTTTTAGATTATGGCTTTCTCTCAATTGATCTCTCAAGTCGTAGTAGTTGCAGTATTTAGAGGAGGCGACCGACAGCTGAGGTCATTTGCGACATAGAGGATGGATAGGAAAGGATGAAGGGTGGAGAGAAACCCAGCGTCGGCATTAGCCTACTCTTAACGAAAGGCGCCAAGGGGTCCGCAGCTTAACGTCCCATCCGACGGACGGCGTACTCACTCAAAGTGCCCTCCACAAAGCCCCTGAGTAGGGATCAAGATACATCTGAAAATTATTCAACACTCTCAAGTCTTGAATGCAAGTCACTTCTTTGGTGGCAATAATAAGCATGGCTACAAATCAAATTAAACTGGTGGTCAGTGGCAAGTGGATTTATAAACTCGCTGAGGTGAAAAAAACAAAACAATATGTGTACACATTCAATTCAGGTGATCTTAAGTATAACATTTTGCTTTGAAGCTTTTACAAAATAATTCATCTATGCCACACAAACTTTTTTCCATGCGAATGCATCAGAATGTAATGACTGCCAAAATCCATTCAAAGCTCAAACGGCAAATAGGAAATAAATGAAAAAAGGCAAATTAAACCAATTTTGGTGTGATGGAGGAAAATGTCGGAGGCATTCAATAAAGGCTGGAAAAATTGATGCAGTACACATGGAATGTAGACAGTTAAAGACCATGGTAAAGTAAAAATGTTCGGCAGAGGAGGTGGAAGCAGGAAAAAATAGGCACATTGGATGAAAGGAAGGGAGATAGAAAGTATGAGGGGTCAAAGAATGACTTATTGTAATGAATGTTTCTTATGTAATATTCATTTAGTGCTGCATTAGACTGTGCTGAGAGATGTAGCTGAGCTTAGACATTGGGTCCATCAAAGACCAACCTGTGCAATAGGCCACTTAAAAAAAATAATTTTAAATATTTCTTTGATTTTTAAATATAAATGCTTCTGTAATCGAGGAATTTGCTGCCTGGGTTTTGCCATAACTAAGAACAGATACTTAAGTTGCAAAACTCATAGCACTTAAATTATGAAGACAGAGTTAAGGAACGCATAAAGAAACCATCATAATTTATAAACATATGCAAGCCATTAAACATAGCCAGCTTGTGGAAGTAAAATTTTATTGAACTATTAGAATTGAATTAAGATCCATTAACTATCTATTGGTGACTCAACGAAAATGTAGACCTCTCCAATCGCCAACTTCAAGCTCGGAGAGAAGAGAATGATCGATTGCTTAAAGGATTGGCGGATCAACAACACATTGGTTGGCTGCAACAAGACCGTTTCCAAACGCAAATTACGGAATTTGCTGGCAGTTTACCGCGCTGCCATCTCTCTCACTCTCAATAACTCCCACCGTTCTAGCCTGCAAACCCAAGCTAATGGTTTTCAGAGCGTGTACTTTCGGATGTCACGAATGAAGTCACGGAATTTCATCATTAGGTTCCGCACCTATATTCACGACCCTATATCTGGGTAAAAGATAGCATTGAAAGTCTGCCTAGAATTAGCTCTTTTACGTCCCTCCGCAAAAAAACCAACAGAGCAGCCTTCTGTTTCGGAGGGACAGCATGCTTGCCAGCTGGTCAGCGATGAATTACTCGGAGGTCGTAAATCCACTGCAATATCTCTGGTAGTTACCCCCTCCTACGGGCATGACGCAATGTCAAGATACTGTAAACAGTCATGGCTTGAGCACTCGCCTCCCCATACCAAAGAAATTTCGACGGCGCATTGTCGGCTGGCTTTCAAGAAATTATCAGAACTTGCCGAAAAAAAGATTATTGAAGTTTCCCCGGCTCCTGTACCAGTTGCTGTCCCTTCAGTTTTTCCGAAAGAGACGGCTATCTAAACGAAGCCTTTTGAAACAAGTTACTGAATTGCCTTTCGTGAATGTCGTCACCATCCTACAGCCGATATCAAGACCATCCACTTTTCGCATAGGAGACTGGTGTTGGTATCACTAAAAGTTCCAAAAAAGAGCAAAGAAAATGGTGCCACTCTACGGGAACCGATATCGGTGTACAGAGGGACGAAAAAGCCGCACTTCCTTCACTTTACAGTCTTATCCACTTAATAATTATCTATACTTAAAAGGTTTCTGGAACCAAAAAATACACATATAATTATTTCAAGGTGATTTGAATGTGTTGCAATTCCGCTCCAGGCATATTTTTCTCTAACAAATAAGTAATTTTGCAATTACAAATTTTCATTGGAAGAGCCTCATATATACCCATATAAAACTACCTTGATGAAAACAGCCTAATGAAGAACTAAGATTAATAACTGTTTTATCTTTTCCACACATTAAAGATTTTCCTCAATTTGGTATGAAGTATGTTCATACGACTTTGGCAAACACATCGCGTCTTAGCTAATTAATTAATTTAGTGCTTATGAACTAAGTTTCGAAATCAGTAAAGAAAATCATCGACAAGACAACCTAAAATTTAAAAATAGACGTCTCTTCTCTTAGATGGTCTCTTAAATCTCTCAAAAACGCTAAAATTCTTCCGATAACATACCTGACGGCAAAGAAAACGTGTCTGTGATCTACTCCACTACTGTGAGAGTCGTCGATATATCTGGACGTACAAGCTTTTCTGTCTCCGCGAATCTACGAGTTTTAATAGGAAGGCCGTAGTATACTGTCTGTAGAGGGACACTTATAACCTTGTAATAAAATCAATCCAAAAATTGCGATTTTTTAAAAAATCAATGTAATGTTATAAAATACTGGCTAGTCCCATTCTCTTCTCATAATTGGATACATTTTTGAGGGGATTCCGATTGATTCAAACAAGTCGGCGTTACTTGAAAGCTACACTTTTAACTAAAATACTCGTTCCAAATTCAATACGTTTAGTTTAGATATAATTCATTCAGCCAATGAACTTCTCTTTTGAATAAAATATACACTCTAGGATATCTATCAACCATCTGCTTTGTTTTTGTCCGTGTTTTTTGAAGTTAAGCCGTAAGTCTTTTAAAAGTTGAGCAAAAAACAGAGCACACAAAGGCGTGACACCTGGACAGTGATTAATGTGGGCCAATAAGTGATCCCTGAGGCAAACGCGTAATTCCAGCGCCATTTGATACGCAAACATATTTTCGGTGGCGAGTGTGACTTGTGTATTGGAATTGAGGAATTGCCATTTTTCACTTAACGTTGTTTGTCCTTGAGGAAAGCTAAGGTTTCTCTCCCCAGAGGGAATTTGGACGCGTATTACAAATCCGTAATGCAAAGGGTGGATTATATTTTTCGCGGGGCGATATATTGTGTGACTCTTTTTGGTTTGTGGCAACAATAATAAATCGCCTTATGAAAATTATTCTTCCCATCTTGCTTCATTCATACTTTTAATACGTAGGCACTTATTTTAGCTTTAAATGATTGAAAAAAAAACAATTAATCCACTCCCCACAATAAGACAAACTATAAACACATTTGTCAAGCCGAGGGTGGATCTGATAGGTGATGTTTAAGTTCATCCAATACTAAGCCAAACGGCACGCATATGAAATGCACACGCCAGGATACGGGGGCCATATTCTTTCCGTGCCGATTATGGTTTTCCAGGAAGTTGTAGTGCTGAATGAAAAAATGGCACAAGTCGGGTGAAGTTGAAGGTAGCCGGGAATCGAATAAGAGCGCTCTGGTCAGTAGTGTAACGCTCTACACCTGTACTACCACGTCCTCCTCATCATCATAGGTCATTCAATCCGACATGTTAAACAATACAAATGAGAGGTTGCAATCCCTGTTTAACCTAGTTGTTAATTCTAGCCTCTATATGGCTTCCATCTCTCATTCGCATTGTGGCTACTTGCTTCTTGTATAACTGATAGATTATTTTTCCGTCGTTGTTATCTATTCCGAGTTTTTCCAGCATTCAAACATCTTGTTCCCTTCAAAAAGGGAAAGTTGAAAGCTTTCTCCAAGTCCACGAATGCCGCATACAGTTGCTTATTCACATGTATTGTTTTCTCCATCATGATTCTCAGAAAGAGTATGGTTTCCTTGGTTCCTCAGTTCTTCCTAAAGCCAAATTGGTTTTTCGATAGGTTATCTTCAATTTTCCTTTCCATCCTTCGACTCATTATTCGCATTAGTATTTTTGATGTATGTGGCACAAGACTCAAGGTTCGGTGTTCCTCACATTTCTCTATCCTATTCTTCTTTGGTAACGCGATCATCCCACACTTTTGAAAATCTTTAGGAAGTCATCCGTCTTTGTAGCTATTCTTAATTATTCCATACAGATTGTTCTTGGCTTTGTTTCTGAGTGCCTTAATGATGTCTCCGTCAATTTTGTCTTCTCCAGGAGCTTTATTAATCTTTAGGTATTTCACTGCTCTATCGAATTCGCTCCTCAGTATGTATAGGTCCTGGTTTTTGTCATCCGTTTCACTCTCGTCCTTCCTCAGGTTTTCTCCCAGCGGCCTCGGACCTAGGTAGAGTTCTTCGATATATTATCATATCATCATTTATTCACCAGCAGACCATATGGTATAGGTTTTCTCCAAGCAGAATACATACATATGTATGTTAAACAATAGAGGCATGAGGGAACATTAATTGATTATAAGATATTTATTCATCCACACTATAAAACATTCTTTTGAATAAAAAATACCCTAATTTACTCATAAAGATCACTAAACGCATATTAGATTTCAGAAACGAAGGAAGTTTATCGCACAAAATAAGTCCCATGCTCTTGGGCCCTTGATAGATGCATCTTAGGTGCACCAAATTGACGTGTAGATTATTTATATTGCGGGTACTGTGATTATGAACGTGAGCGTAGTAGGGAACGTCTTTAGGTTCATTCTTGTGTATAATACAGTAGTAAAAATATAAATATACGGAAGAGGTAAAAGATTAAAGGTTTTGCTTCCATCTATTGTTAATGTCTTCCCTTTCTATCAGCATATCCCCGTTTACATCCCTGATAATGTTGATTTTCATTTTCCTTTCCACGAAATGTTTCTCCACCAGTCTGCATGCTCACATCCCAAAACAGTAATTGAAACAATAAAAGGCACCTACAAGAACACTATTATGCGTGGTAATATGCTTATGGAACAATTTTAGAAGGTTCTCTTACTCGTGAATGGATTAAAATGCCATGGTATAAACCTCACTCGTATCACGTGAATTCTTTTCTTCTGTATTTTAAAAAATCTCATTGCTGAGGAACTTAAAGGATATAAGGTTCATCATCATTTTATGCATACATGTTATTGCCACAATAGTTGATGTCTTATATTTAGTGTATCGGAAAATAAAGTGATAACTTTTGTGAAGACAAATTTCACAATTTCCTTAAACTCCATTTGGCCGCTGCATTACTGCCCTTATGGAAGCCATGTGACAATAATTAAATTGGATTCATCGTTAAAGAGGCAAGAACTAATAAAGGATGAAGGGGATTACATATACTCCCACGAGTTATACCAGAAGAGAGAAACGCTAAGGCAATGAATAAATCAAAAAAAATCCGGCAACAGTGTCATTGACTAGGTAATAAACAGTTAGTTTCGTTTTGCTGCGGGCAAATTTTATTGGCGGAGAGAGAAAGGGGTTTGAAGTAAAGCCTGGTAAAAGTAATGACGTTGTACATCCTAAATAAAGAAACAAAAAAACCAATGCAGTATAAGGACAGTAGGAAAACAAAGTAAAAACGAGGAATCGAGAACAGGAAAAAACGAAAGAGTGCTTGCAAAAATTTGGTAATGGAATAACTTTAACAGGAAAATCGTTGAGTGGTAAAGTATCAGCCTAAATAAGGTGCAATGGTCTGGCGCAGGCAATCGCCGAGAGGAAAAACGACCTGAAAAAATACAGGACACCTTCATGTGAGATATAAAGTCAGATAATTGTGCCCCGCCACACGCCCTAATGAGGTATCATGCAGATGTGTTTGTAGACCTTAACTATTGGAGAATTAATATTATCAGAGTCGATAACAATTGTGAAAATTAACTTTGTAGCTCTTACAATTTAAAATAAAAATTACAAAGTTCATTTTCATTCTGAATATTAGTTTTTATGAATGAAAATCATTAGATTTCACAACAAACATTCGCAACTGGCAGAGAAACAAAATCATATGCATTGCGAAAATTTTTATATGAACTTAGAAAAGAAATCAATATTACCAAAATGTAATGCTACCGATGCACTCGGTTTGCATATTCAATATGAACTTCATGACAGATACGGAGATCTTTACAGGAAAAAACTTGAGAAGTCTTATTGCTTAAAGTACAAAAGTACAAGAGGTAATCTCTAAAGTAATTTTCCTGCCTGCTCATTGAACGCCACTTAGTACGCCAAAACTTCGTTTGACAGCCATTGAAAAATAAGTCAGAAAAATGATTGTATCGACTTGTAAATCATGCTAAATGCGAGGAGAGTGGGATTGTCAACGCCTAAATAGCAGAATAGTAATAGTAGGTTTCGGGTAAACCTACTATTCCTGACGTAAATTTATATAGCGTCAGCGTTTATAATTTAGAATCAATTCATTAAAAAGAGCGCTGGCTTAGGTGTCTAATTTAAGCAGTCACACTGTGCGTATGAGTTTTCAAAAGAGGACTATTCAACAATTCATACGTATTGGCGTCTCAGACATACGATCTTCACGATTCATGATCACATGCCCTTACAAATTTTAAAATATTCGTTCTTAAACTTAATCTTAAATTGCTCGTTTTTCTCGCTCTTTCCGCTACAAGCAATTATCAGACTGAGAGCGAGTCCCTGAGAGTTTTTTCGCATTTGTAAGCATCTGAATTTTCATGCTAGATAATTCCTTTTAATGCCGATTCTTTAAACATTTATTTGGGAGTTATTTCCACCCTAGCTCCTCTCCTGGTACGCATGGCTCTACCCTATAATTAGCAGATTTCAAAAACGACTTCGACAAAGTACTCTATGCGAATGAATCACACAAAAAGCTAGAAGCCCTTGTTTTAGTTAAAAATACCTTGGACTGGAATGACAACTGATTGAGTGGTCGAGTGAAAAGGCTAATCAAAGATGGCGCTAGCTCTAATGCAGTAGAGGTCACATCATGTGAAGTGAAGTGTTGTCGGACCTCTTTTATTCCCTCCTGACGTTAACGAAATTAACTCGGCGGAAAATACGTAGTAAGATACGCTTAGTTACCAACGACGGAGTGACTTACGGATATGTCCGTAATCCTGAAGATAACGTAGCTTTGGCAGATAACTTAAATGCAATTCAACATTAACAGGACGCTTGGAAATTGAAGTTAAACTTAAAAAAGTATAGTCCTTTTCTTACATCATATATGAAATATTATATTAGATTTTTGTTGCGGTATATGTAGAGCACATTTCTTCTCAACCATACATATGTTATTGAAAAGATTGCTCCCCAGCAAAAATTGTTATTCTGTTTTCTTCTATTGCCTCTCCTACATAAACAGTTAAACTAAATATTCATTCGTGTGAATAAAATGGTACCAGTTACACTAATTGCTATTATTGATTAGCAGGATGGGCGGTTTTTCTTCTATCTTCTTAAAGAAATTATCTCGACTTGTTCTTATCGGATACGTGTCTCCCCGGGGGACCACCCCAATGTCTTGCAGTAGTATACTGCGTTTGAGGCGCGGGGATTGAGCGGAGGCGAGTGAGGAACCCATCTGTTCGTCTCGTTCCCGATTCCAAGAGATAGTCTATGCAGGCTTGGCGAAGGAGTTTGCAGCCGCAGAGCTGTTTCAACTTGAAAAACGCGATTATTACATTCTAAAAGGAAGAATGATTGTCCGATTGCATTAATTATTTGATGTGCTTTTTCAGGCTTCTTAGAACAAATTTGGAGTCATAGTTGGAAAAAACGTTGTTGAGGAAAAATTGTTCTTTTTTATGATATTTTTCCTATCTCCTAAATTTTAACTCAAATGTTATTTAACTGACCTAATCGCTTTTATTTAAATTAATGTCGCGTTGAGATTTTTAGTTGAACAGGAAAACATATTTGTGCAACAATTGTGTACTTTTATATACATATTTTCCATATCTTTTAAAATATAAATTTATTATTCTTCACTGAAGTTATCCTGATAAAGACAATTAATTTCATTTTAATATGTATAAAAGTTAACGAAAAAAATATATTTAAATACCTATATGACAAAATACCAAGGTTATCACACAAAGAGTTACTAAGTACAATGACATGTGAAATTTATACATCAAGGTATGGAGGCCAGTTACTTTCCTTGTGTCGTCAAAATTAGTGTGTGCATGTATATATATATATATATATATATATATATATATATATATATATATATATATATAATATCTTCGAAATGGAACGCTCTTCGGCGACGCACAAATATATAAAAACACAGATGTAGATTTTTAGAATATAGAGACACAAAGAAAGGACACTCACAATTTGTTATTTGACGTTTCGACAGCACGGCTGTCGTCTTCTGCAGACGACAGCCGTGCTGTCGAAACGTCAAATAACAAATTGTGAGTGTCCTTTCTTTGTGTCTCTATATTCTAAAAATCTACATCTGTGTTTATATATATATATATATATATATATATATATATATATATATATATATATATATATATATATATATATAAAGAGAAAGAGAGAGCGTTGGACTACTGACTGGAGGGTTCCGGGTTCAATTCCGGGGCAAAGCCCTCTGGGTACCTGCAGCTCCACCCCAAGCTTTGGGATTTTTTTGGGTGCCAAATCTTCCTGGGAAACCATAGCCGTCACTGGAAAAGGAAACGGCCCCCCCTACTCTGATGTCGGGCTTAGTAGTGGTTGAACTCTGGCATCACCTAACAAACCAGCCTTTGGGTTGATTAGTGTGTTTATGGTTTTTTATATACATATGTTTATGTGTGTGTGTGCATACACACATATATTACAGCACATACACATTGTTGAACAGTGAAGTTGACGGCCACCCAGAATAGAACCTAGGTCCTCCACTTAGTAACAGCCAAAGTAACATGCTTCCTCAAGGAATCATTAATAACCATGATAAATCTTTACTCAATATAATCCAGTCCACTTGGTCATACTGCCACATTAGAGTTGTTGTCATTAAGGAACTCTTGACATTTAATAAGAGCATTATTCATTTTAGAATACCTTTAACCAAGATTATTTTTAAAACACTAATATTATAGTGATATTTTATTACTACAGAGCAGCAATGTAGCAATGGCAGCTGCTTGGAGAGCTTCTGCGGATCATAACAAAGATACATTCCAATGAAAAACTATTCCACAATAAAAGTATATCCACAGAAAAACCAGGTTAGCAAAATTACAGCTACATAATACAGAATGATAGATTAGTAAAAACAAAATTTTAGTAAAGGAAAACAAACAAAACATTGAAAACTGCACTCTTTCCCACAGTCTACATAGAAAGATTAATTATAACTCACTGAGCCATCATCAGGTTCATCTTTTTATTGATGATGACTCAGAAAGTCAATATGCATTCTTTTTTGCAATAAAACATTTCCAAGTTATCATAGGTCTTCTAAAATAAGTAGAAATTACAAAGAAATAATTATTTGAGTTTTATACGAAGTAGATGGGTCGTTCAATAAGTCTTGGGAAAAAAAGAAAATCAAATTATTTCAAGTAGATTTTTTTATTTTGCAACATCATCCTATTTGAGCTAGATACACATTCCTCAGCATTTTGTGAACTTTTATAAAGCTACCTTAATTGTAGAATTTTGTAAGCCCCTGAAATTAGGTATATGTGTTGGCGATGACCTAGTTTCATATGAATATTTTTCTACCATGCTATTTTTTCAAGTTTTAAATAAAAAAAGTCACTGGGAGCCAAATCTGGTGAGTACAATGGATGTTATAATAATTTCAAATTTAATTCCATAATTTTTGCCATTAAAAAAAGGCAGTTGTGCATTCAAGCATTGCCTACATGGATGAAATTTTTTCTTAATTTCTTGGCTCAACCAGAGCAATTACAATGTATAGTACTCTCCATTTATCATTTGACCTTGAAAATATGTACTGCCATTAGTTAAACGAATAACACAGTTCTCTGTAAGGATTCTTTAGCAGTGTTAATCTCTAGCATATGGTTGGTGACAGGAATTTCATGTGTTGGGGTTGTATAAAACACATTTGATTTGTAACCTTACGTCATCTGGTTTCTCCTTCGGCATCCACTTAACCTATACAGGGTTCGTCCGAAAGATAAGTGTACTGAGCTCAGGAAAAAAAATTTATTACACTTTTACATATCTTAAGCTAATATTCCTCAAAATAGGACCCTTGTGAGTCGATACACTTGTTCCAGCGGCGTTCCCATTCCTGGAACGCTCCCGCGAAGGCATCATCGGGAACCTCTCGAAGACACGTCGTCACGGCCTCTTTGACGGCGTCCAAAGTCCCGTATCGCCTTCCTTTCAAACTCCTCTTTATCTTCGGGAACAGAACAGTTCTCTAAAAAATGTGGATCATTTTTGCAGTGATCCGCAAGTTGTGTCGCGATTTCCAAACGATTGAGTCTTTGATCATCACTGAGCACTTTCGGCACCAACTTTGCACAAATTTTTCGCATCTGTAATTGGTGCCTAAGAATCTCGTGCACTATTGTTTTTGGCACATTACACTGCTCTGCTATCATCCGAACACTAAGACGACGATCAGAGTTCAGTACATCGCGAACTTTTCGCACATTTTCGTCGGTGAGTGTCGTTGATGGGCGTCCAGGCCGTGGTTCGTCGTCGACCTCTTCTCTGCCCTCCACGAACATCTTGTGCCACCGAAAGATCATGTTTATGGACATGGCTGACTCCCCGTAAGCCTGGTTAATCATACCGACAGTTTCGGTAGACGATTTCCCAAGCTTTACCGCAAATTTGATGGAATAACGCTGCTCCAAAAACTTCGGCATCGCGTTCCGTGACGTGGATCGAGCGTGGGGGTTCGCGTTAACAGAGCTCCTCACTACACCACAGCTCAGAGCCGACTGCCTTTTTCAGCGTCGCTTGCCAACATACCCCCCTCCAATCGCAGCCCGTCAGAGCGGTGCTGGGCGCGCCTGGAGCGGTGGGAAAAAATCAGTACACTTATTTTCCGGACGAACCCTGTATTTGTACATTTTTGCCTTGAATCTTTTTGAGTTTTAAACTTTTTGATCAACGCACCCTGACTTTCCTTGCTGACTATTCTCTAACCAGATCTCTTTTGAAACTATGAAATTGTGGTCTGTTTGTTTCACATTCAGCACCTGTCATTGCCCTTGTGTCCTTCACTGATGCTCTTAGAATCACCCATTTGTCACCCATGAAAATGAGTTACATACTAGTCAAACCAGGTATTCAAGAGAAATAAAATGTTTCCATGCACATACTCAACAAGTTTTCACCACAAATTCACTTGAGGGTCATGAATGAACTCACCATTTTTCAGAGGTATCTCTTCCAACTAGTTTTCAACATTCCTTCCAAACCAACCAGTCATATTACCTAATGGTGGAATTCTTTTATTTGAGTCGCAATTATTCAAAATCCCAACTTCCCCCAGATCTAATTGATATTTTGGATTTTCAGTCCTATCATACACTGGTGCATGAGTGTCTATAATTTTTAAAAACCTACTTTTGTGTGAACCCTGAGCAATCTGGAAGGCAACAAGATCATAATTACATTTAACCTCCACATTCAAAGTTATTTCTGCACATATCATCATGTACACTATAATAAAATATTGGCCACAATGCCAATCAATTTCAACACCGTCACATCTTGTTACACATTCAGAAAGGTATTTATGTGTCTCATGACAATACCAATTTCATCATCTACTTTTGCTGTTGCCTTAAATGAACAGGATGATGTGGTTACTAATGTACAGGCTTCCCACTGAGAGGGTACAGGTTCAAGACCTGGAGGCAACAAATGTTTTTCAGTGGTATCCTAATCCATACTCAAGGTGCTTTGTGGAGAGCACTTTGAGTGAGTACAACATCTGTCAAATGGGACATTAAACTGCAGACCCTTTGGCGCCTTTCTACAAAAGTAGGCTAATACCGATGCCTGGTTTCCTCCACTCTTCCTTTCCCATCCAGCCCTAATGGCTTAAATGATCTTAGCTGACAGTCGCCTCCCTTAAATACTGATACTACTTAATACACTGTAGCTAAAAGGTATACCAGAGTTCATGTAGTTACTGCAGTTATATAAAGTATTAGCAACTAGATGCATTTACAATTCCCATTTGTTCAACTCCACTTTAATAAGATATTTCATTCACACTATCCTGGTAACACCCAAGCAGTGTACAGATATAATGGAGAAGGTTATATAACTGATAAAGTTATATTACTATGAAGGTAATATGTGTAGTGTTATCTTAATAGCAGTTACTTTTAGTTTCTTTAATTATCAGTTTTACAGCTATTAATTCTTATTTATTGCAGGAACTGTTTGAGAAAATGCAGTCATATTCCATAATGAACTTGAGACTCGGGGGAAAATGTTAAATTACCTTAAAGAACTGTAAATAATAAAAAGCTGAAAATTTAAATCAACTAAAGATGTCCATTACTAAAAAGAAAGAAAGAGTCGTACTTTTCCACAGATTTTATTATACGGTACAACGCGTTTCACCGCCTTGCGGCATCATCAGGTACAAATTTGCAAAACAGACAGAGCAAGCATATATACCCTCAGGACAGAGTGGTGGCGGGGGGGGGGGTTGGAAGGAATTGAGAGGGGTGGGGGCTCGCAGGTGCGTTGATGGATTGTTTTGACCATTTCCAGGCTAGTTTTTCTGAGAGGAGTGGGGAGGGGTATGGGAACAATTGCTCATTACAAAGTGTCGTGTTGGGGTTTACCAAGTGCCTTCTAATCTCTAATTGCTCGAGAGCGTCCATTTTTAATCCTTTTGGGAGTGTGTGTAATATCTCTGGGACAAAGTCACTGCTGTGGTTGAATTCTAGTAAATGCTTGGCGAAGAGAGAGTTGTTATTCTGATTTTTGTGACACCTAGCGTGTTCCTTGACTCGTAACTTGATATTCCTGCCGGTCTGACCGACATAAACGCTGTTGCAATCCTCGTATTTCAGTTTATAAATGCCTGATTTGAGAAGGCTATCCTGGGTGTCTTTTCCATTGGCTAGAAGTTTGGAGAGGGTTATGGGTGGGTAGAAGGCTGCTTTGAGTGAGGTGGGTAGGCAGTTGGAAATCCTATATGAAAGATCTCCCAAAAACGGGATCGAGCACCACTTAAAATCTTTAGATACTGCGGGCTGTGATACGAAAATTCTTTTTATGGCCATTGCTTTTTGTTTTTTCCGTAGTAATGTGTCAACTAGTTTGGGGTTGAAACCATTGTTGGTAGCTATATTAGTGATATTCACGAGTTCAATTTTGAAGTTTTTGGGGGAAAGGGGGATGTGTAGGAGGCGGTGGATCATGGAGTGGAGGGCTGCGTGTTTGTGAGAAAAGTGGTGTGCGGAATCATTAGAAATTATATCGTCTGTATATGTGGGTTTCCTATAAATTGCAAATTCGTGTCTATTATCCCTAATTGTGATTGTCAAGTCGAGGAAGTTGATGGTGCCGTTGACGTCTTTTTCCATGGAGAAGGAGATATTCCGATGAAGAGTGTTTAGGAAATTAAGGAAGGAGTCTAAATGTCGGTTGGTTCCGGTCCATAGGCATAGTATATCGTCAACGTAACGAAACCAATAGTCCACGTTTTTGTTATGCTGATTGTCAGCATTAAAAAGATGTTCTTCTACAGAATTGAGGAAGACTTCGGCTAGGAAGGGGGACAGTGGGGAACCCATAGCTAACCCATCCGTTTGGCTGTAAAGGGTGTGGTTGAAACTAAAATAATTCTGGTTAACTGTCATTTTGATGAGGGGGACCAATTCGTCTGAGATATTTTGGGCAATGGTGGAATCCTTGAGTAGTTCTTCCACCCTAAGCAAAGTTTCCGATATTGGTACGCAAGTAAATAAATTGCTAATGTCGAAGGAGACTAGCCTCGCTTTTTCCGGGACATCAATATCTTTCAATTTTCGGGCTAGCTCTATAGAGTTTTTAACTCCATATTTAGGTTAAAAACCTGTGAGATCTCGGAACAATACGTCTAATTTTCGTGCCAGAAGGTGTGAAGGGGCGGATAAAGCTGAGATGACAGGCCGAATAGGTATGGCTTTTTTGTGTAATTTGGGGAGTCCGTAGAACCTGGGGGCGGAGGGGTTCATTTGGATTAAACTAAATTTTTCCCTAGCATTTAAAAACTTACACTTGGACACTGCACGTTTCACTTCACTTTGGAAACTCGCGGTTGGGTCTTTGGATAACGGAGTAATAGGATTGTTGTTGATGAACTCAAGGCACTTTTCCACATACACTCGTTTATCCAACACTACGACACTAGATCCCTTGTCAGCTTTCTTGATGATGAGGTCTTCCTTGCCAATAGTCTTCCTCAGGCGGCCTAACTAAAGATGGATTACTAATGTAGATCCTATAAATCAAGGAATACAAACAAACAATCACTACAGTAATTACAAACTTATATATTATATTCAATGCTTTTGAAATTCTGTTTTTTTGTATAAAAATCATTTTTATTACTACATATGTTTCCACCATTTATTTAGTGTAAAGTATGAACCTGAACCATACACTATAATGTGGGTATCAGATATTGTGCATGCTCGGTGCATAGCTTCATTCTGCATTAGACCCTGAGGCCAAATAACAAAGTTACACAAAGTTTTAATAAAAATTAAACATCTGTATTGTCGTGAGGTTGAGACTAGATAGTCCATTCTTCCATCTAACTCAAAGTGTTGCATCTACTGAGCATAGGAAAAAAATTAATGTTACAAAAATTATTATACCTTAGAGTAAGAATGACCCGCCAGTTTTGGTAGGTGTTAGCCTATTGAGGTATGCTGATATATATACTACCCATCATTCACTTCTACAGTATTTTTCATAAGAAGTGGCATTTCTTATTTACATGTAACTTATATGTATTCTAAAAGAAAATGAAAGCTACACTAAATGTCAATCATACATAATAACTTCACTCAATTTGCCCTGAATTTAATTTGCTCTTCAATAAAACTGAAAAATTAAAATGAGATATTCTTTGTATAAGAAACTCAGAGAGAAAATAGCTAAAATTATTTCTCATCATTGTCAAGATAAAGGATGATTTGTCTACCAAAAAGTGGCATATCTTCCTTATCAACGATTTTTTTGCCAAATGAATAGTTAAACTTCTGTCCAATCTGGAGTAGGAGATACACATGGAAGATTCCAGGGAATATGGCAATATGCCAAATTGACTGCATACTAGTCAAAACAAGATACAAGAACTATGTTAAATAATATACGAACTACTCTGGAACAGAGATATATAGCGATCAAACCCTGGTGGTCACTGGCTGCCAACTGTGATACAAGAAGATGAAGAAATGAGCACAGAAACCCTAAGGGAAGACAAAGACGGGAAAGCAAGAAAGAGAAAAGTCCACAGAGACCTTCTACAAAAAAAGAATAAATGAGACTAGCATAGAAGGAAGATGGAAGGAAATAAAGAATATAATAATCAAGTTTGAGGAGTATTTTTAAGTGAGTGCCAGATTAAATTAAAAAACAAGTTTATTTTGCCATAGCTTTTGAACAAATTGTTATTGAGGCAGTAGAATCTAAGCAGGCATGGATAAGAGCTCAAATTGCCAGCTCTTAGATAACAGCTCAAATAAGAGGCCTCACTGAGATGAGAAGAAAATACAAGAATCCAAGATAAGAAACTGAGCGAACCTTTTTTAAAAAGTTTCACAACTAAATGATATAAGAGCGTAAAAAGACTAAGGAAGAGTGAATAGTAATCAATGAAAACTTAGTAGAAAGAGTAAGAGTTATTAACGGGTGAAGACATGATTCTGAGAAAGAGGAACAAAATATCACAAAGCCTGAGATATAATTAGAAAGATACTAATTGAGGAAGGCATTGGAAAGAAATGGAAGGAATATATTTCATATTCTATCAGGGCCCAAACCACTTTAAGCTGAATTGATTAAAGAAGAAATCTTGATAGAAAAAGACAACCAGACCCTGGGAATACTGAAAAGTACATTCAATCGAACTTTGAAGCACTTGAAGAATAACAAGGCACCAGAAGTTTACAAAATAGACAGAAATAATAAAGACAATTGAGGTCAAAGAATGGTTGAAATAATCAAAAATAGCCATTGCAGTGGAAAATGACCAGAGGACTTCAAGAAGAGTGGGATGATTGCAATCTTTAAGAAACCTAGAACAGAATAATGTAAAGAACAGAACATGGAACCTGATTTTTCACACATCAAAAAGGCTTACTTTCATATAACCTGAAAAATAGATGAGAAGCTAGAAGAAAGTCTTATGAAAAACCAATTTAGATTCAGGAAAAATCAAGGAGCAAGAATGGCAATAGCATGCTACAGGGTACTGGCCCAAAAAATGATATATTTGAGCAAGTTATCATATTAGGTATTCATTGACTTGGAGATGGCCTTCTACAATGTTGAATGCAAAAAGTTGTTCAGGAGACTAAAGGCATTTGGAATGGACTCCCATTAGAGAGAAATAGCCCATTACCTGTACAGGTAATCAGGGACAACCATGCAGATGAAAAATGGAAGGAAAATAGAAGTCAACATAAACAAAGGAGTTGGACAAGGATGTAAACTCTCCCCAGCACCATTCAAACCATACCTAGAATAGGAAACCAGAGAAACACAAGAATTGGGCATCAAAGGAGCAATATGAATGTGCAAAAAACAGCATGCTCCAGTTTGCCACTGAATTTGCAGTAAAAGCAGAAACCCAAGAAACCATATTATGGTTATGCACAAATTTAGGAAGAACGTGATCAATTTGCACAGTGTTCTGGGACCGGATGCGGACTCGGATAACAATTTGGTACTAATGAAGTGAAACATCCGATTCAGAAAGGTAGTAACTTCAATGGGGTCATTCATTGATCTGCATTAAAATGCAGCAATTTCAAAGCATAAAAATCATCCAAATTCCGATTCTACCCTAATTCGATTCCCAGTCAAGGCGAATGATAAGTATACTTTCAAATTAGTGTGTTTCAAACCCATTTAAATGGCATTAGCATTAATTAACCCATTTAAATGACAATTAGCATTATAAACTAAGCTAAGCGAAAACCTTAATTCCCAATAAATTTTGTTTTAGTTAAAATGGATAGAATTTACTTTAATTTTAATCTCATCAACTTAATTGAGCAAAAAAATAATATTGCGGAAATATCGTATTAAAAATGAATTCATTTTTGGGAGTAAATATGAATATTTATATAAACTCAAGGACAGTGATGAAAGAATTCATATTCCACTAGCAAAATCTACATATTAACTAAGTCATTTCAAGTTCTTCGGATGATATATACTCGACCGCTTCAATGATAGTCAGTCACCAAAACGACCTACAATCATCAGCTATCCTGGTGATAAAATCGATAGGAGTACATTGGGGACAAACACATTTTCATAAATTAAGTAAAGTGCATTTTTCGGTCTTTTCGTCATATCTTCTTTTGCTTCACATAGGAGGCCATCTAAAATTATTTTCATGAGAATCCCCTTTCGTCGGACGAATTAACATTTAACACGGAAGGCATCGCGTTAAGTTTTATCTAATAAAGTAAAATACATTCTTTAAGCAAAATAACAGAGCGTGAATTAAACAGAGGGACAAAAATTTATTCGAAGAATGAACGCGTAAGCTTGAGGTATTTAGGTTGAATGTGTTATTATCCAAGTATGAATACGCTGTAGTTTTCAAATTTCTTGTATTACCCTACGAACGTTAAGAATACGAAGATCCCCGATCATATATTTTGGTCAAGCTACCCTCTTCATGTCAAACAATGAACCAAAAAATACTAGAATTTTAAAACTCGTTTGTATCATATAAGTTAGATTTTGTGTGTGTATATATACATATTTTATAGGTTTTTTATATTGGAGAGCAACAAACAATATAGAAACACATAAAAAGATCACTCACACGTTATTTTTTGATCATTTTGACGGAATTCTGCTCCGTCTTCATCGGAAGATAAAGAAGTAATGCTTCTATATATATATATATATATATATATATATATATATATATATATATATATATATATATATATATATATATATATGTATATGTGTATATATATGTATGTATATATATATTTATATAGGCGCGGTAGTCTAGGGGGTAGATGGTTGTACATATGTATATATATATACACACACATATATATATATATATATATATATATAACATTAGTGGAGGATATATAGTGGGTCGCGGTAGTCCAGTGGGTAGACTGCTGACCGGAGGGTCCTGGGTTCAATTCCCGGGCAAGGCACTCTGGGCACCTGCAGCTACAACCAAGCTTAAGTGATTTTTCGGGTACCAGGTCTACCTAGGAAACCATAACCGGCACAGGGAAAGGAACTGGTCTCCCTATCCTGATGTATGAATTTCACACGCCGTCGGGCTTAGTACTGGGTGAACTCTACCATCACCTACCAAACCTTCCTAACAGAGTGTGTAATTTTAAGAAAAATGTAAGGAATATATGTAATAATTTGATTGATGTGTGGTGTGTTGTATTATATGCAATAGCTTAATTTTTTATTTATCTTTTTTTCTTGCTGATTGATGGATGTTACACCACATTACATTTAACTGCCCTTTAATTCCGTATTTATTCTGCCTCCTTTCATTCTGTCCAACGAGTCCATAAATTTCCTCCCCCATTCCTCGTTTACCGAGTGCACTCCCCTTTAACACAGCCTCCAATATTCCACCACCTTGAAATGTGTTTCATATCCACTTCTCCGGCCACCTTTGGGTTTCTGTCCTCTGTCCTCCCGCAACACGCCCAGGCCCTCTTAGCTTATTCTCTTTTCCGTCAATTTCACTTTTTTCATCCTTCTCCAAACCTACAACTCAAAAGCCTCCAAAGTGTAAGCCCATCATCCAGCTTCGACAACCAAGTTCGTTTCCTATTCGTCCACTACCTCTTCTCCCTTCCTCCCCAGGCGCATTTCTTCTCCGTTCTTCCCCAGAGAACGGTATTCTGATGATGACGGCCGTGCCGTCGAAACGTCAAAACTACTCGTGTATATGTCACTGTCCTTTCTTTTTTAAGATATTTGAATCAAAGTTTATATATAAGTGAGTGCAGACATCTTTGAATCGAGTCTGTATTGATTAAGTATTTTTGACTTGGGTGGAGTTGAGGGTGGTCAGAGGCGCGTGCTCGGGAATCAAACCTCCGGCCAGTATTCCAACGCTCTACCCCTGGGCTATCGCGATCCCTGCATATTTATAATTGTATTCATATTTTAATTCCGTAAATCGTATATTAATTGTTCCATTACTACCTTGCCTTTGCTACCTTATGTATCCTTAAATTTATGCTGCTGACGAATGTATTGACTTTATTTTTTAGTAAGTATTTAACCGAGAAACCTTTGGCTGAGGGAAAAAAGTTTTGTGCTGATGTGCATACTAATAACCATTCACATAGAAGCACATAATACGAAAAAAAGTCCATCATCATCGGGAAAAGGTTAACGCGTCTCCAGGAGACTCCATAAGGTGTATATACATTGAAACCCTAAGTATTTAAATTTCTTTAGGCAAAGCAATTAAAAAATGGAAAGTATATCTTCAAGTTTTTACTAAAGTTTTCTTACATTGACGATAAAATAAAACAGAGGGATCTCATCTTAAGATATGTCTATTTTAATGTAAAATATTTACACTGGAGGTTTTATGAGTATTCCTGGAATAAAAAAGCAGAAAAACTTCTTTCCTACATTACTACTATCCAAAACCTTCACGCCGTGTAAGACTTCATGATGTTTGATAAAGAGTCAAAATTAATGGTAGCTTTTTTCTAAATGATAAGCTTAATGTACAACAGGGTGATATAAAATTAGAGAAACCATATTTCATCTCAATGTCTATAAGACAATGCATATCTATTGCATTTGTACTGCATCAGGAGTGATTTGGTGAAATTTTCCCATAGTGGCATGATAGAAGTTTTTCCTTAAAATGCTTTCATTTCAACCAATTCCTGCGCTGTAAATCATTTTCTATGACAAGATTTAAACTGAAAATTATATGCACAATTTTGATTTTTACCTCAATAATCTTGCAAAACCGTGGAATAAATCTAAAAAAATCAATAAGTAGAAAACTAAGAACTTTCCGTCGTTGCTGGATCTACAAATTATAGATTGAATGCAATAGCAATTGCTGACTGTTTTACTGAGGACTTTGCTGAATTATATTGCTACATAGTTACTATCTTTGCTCCATACTCTGTATCACCGTTCTTAAAAATCTTTCACACCCCTTTCATCACCCTAGATCAGGGTTTTAGAAATCTTTTCCGACACAGGGAGGGAAAAATTGAGATAGACCTACAAGGATAATAAAATTGCATTAGAATTTACGGTTGTGGATATTTTCTCCAATTATATTTTACTTTTTTACAGAAATTTAGAAATAAAATGTCTGTTCTTAGTATGGCCTCGTCTTCTATAATGGCGGAAACATTTTACTTTGGTAAATAATTATAATCCGTTAACTATTAATATAATGACGACGAATGCTAAGGAAACAACCTCCATATTTTCACTGATAATTAAAGCACGGTTGATCTTTGCACTGATAATCTTGTTATATTCTTAATGTTGGAAAGGAAATATCTCCTTTGATGCGGTATTGAGATATATCTCCTATGCATTCTTGATCAACAAAATTCCAAAGAACTGTCATGACTTTCAATGCACAAGGACGATCAGCGGCAAGCCATTAATCCGCCTACGCATGAAATAATCACAGTGCGGTTAATTTTTCAAAAACTTAGCCATAGCCGACCGTACAGAAAGACATCTAAGATGAATGCTAAAGTGAATCATGAACACATTGGGATATTTTCATATTAGATTATCATATATTTCTGCTAAACTTGTATTCGTCATAAATGCGTGCTCTCTCACAAAATTACATGTCACGTTCAGATTTCAGCTGAATTTTCGTAACTTTAAAATCTCCATTCCTGTTATTCAAGGGAGATGACCCCTATTTAGTCGCAAATTAGTATTCAATAAACCATCACTCCAAACCACAGTGCATAAAACTTAACATCCTTTCAGTATGCCTATACTCCATGTATTACTACATATATAAAATGATTTAAAAGCAATTTAACACATTTATCAATTCCTCCTTTGATTACTTTTCTTGTATTCTTTATATCAAATACGTGATGCTCTTCTCAACTGCCAACCAAATTAAACGCTGCACAAAAGTGAAAAAATAAAAATTAGAACAACTATGTCAGTGCACCAAAACCCAACGGAAAGACATAACTCAAACGATAATCAACTCGAAAAAAATTTACTTTCGGCAGTTCTTATCGGTTTCAAAGTACACCCACCTCAAACGAATCGCGAACATAATGGGGCCGCACAAATATATAAATACATACGTGAGCGTCGTAAGACTTGCATTGCAGTGAGCAACGGAGGGCTCACGTGGAAGAGACCGGCGAAAAATATCTTCCGAACACCGTCCAAAGCAGCTCAGCACCGCAGAAGCAGCGGCAGAGGTGAGGTTGACGGAGCGGATAAACACGAAACGGGTGAATCAACGTGGTTTTTTCAGAGTGATCGCGCTAACTCTTCGAGAAAATTAACATTAATAGCACTTAACCCATGATTGAAATTCGCCACCGACTGTATGCGAAACAGACGGGCAATAGAGTATGAGTTTAAACGATCAATACCATAATATTGGTGAATCTGAGAGTATAGAGGATTAGAGGGAAACTAAAGTCAAATGACTCTTCCAAAAAAGGGTTTTGGTTCATTGCTCTCCCTCCTCCGATACTACATAGACGTTCGGGGGGGTTTGAGGGAATCGGCTGTGCGAAAATAAAGGAAAGAGAGTACAAAATGTATCGTTTTGGTGAATAAAAGTGGCCCTTTCTTCGCGAAAGGTTTCCTTTTCCTCGTGAATTTCCTTCGTGTTAGTTCTATTCGTAGAGGACCTTTGATTGAATTACCTTCAATTTCTTGATTGAATTTGAGCAATTTGATACTTAAATTTGACTGATTTTTTTGATGGAACGATTGCACTTCTTTGGCAAACTGTATTTTTGACTAGCAACACGTGCCTAGAGTTCCACTTAACATTTTTTTTAATTTCTATTATTTATTAAATCATTTTTTCACAAAGTCATGAAATACATCATTAAGTGGATATCATCAAGCATTTTTAGTGTCATGTTGCACGCCTAAGCCGTTTTTAAGTAATTCGCTTAAGAAGAAGAATGTAAGAATATTTTTACGCACTCTTAAGCCTTTTGGACGGGAGCATTATAATGTGAAAAAGGGAAAATGGGGGGTTGGAGCAAAAAATCATATACAATTGCAAATACTGTCCCACTCCGTTGTGTAGTACCTTCACCAATGTGAGTCGCAAATACCCATGCTCTTAGGGTTTTTAATAAGATTCTTTCCTTCAAGGACTCCTACGCTAGTGCTCCGCTAATAGTACTCAACTTAATAAGAAAATAAAATGTAATAAATGAATTACCAAGCTAGATATGCTCACGCACTCCCTCGGTGACACTATTGACCAAACGCGAATACAGTATCACACACCGTAGGAAGGGAAGTGCCCAATAAACCTGACACTAGGTTTCATTTCCTCTCTAAAGAGGCCTGTTTTTCAGGTGAAACCCATGGTATCAGGTTAATTGGGAACTTCCCATCCTTTGGCATGACCCTGTGTGGTTAGTTACACTCACAGAGCGCCTGTAAACATCTAGTCTAGCCCGCTAATTACCTTTTACGTATTTTCCTATTAAGTTCAGTACGATTTGCAGATCGCTGCCGTAGGAGTTCCTCCTCGTAAATCCTGATTTCGTGTTTGATTTCGACTAACGAGTGTCACAAGCCGGAGTGATATACTGCGTACGTTTCATTTTCTATAGTTTTCTCTTACCCGAATTCAATCAATTTAGGTACGAGTAGCAGGTCACTACCATAGGAATGCCTCCTGGGAAACCCTCAGTGCGTGTACATTTTCGACTCACAAGGGTTAAGGCATGGCGAAAACCTTAGCGAGAGTGTGTCTTTAACTCATTCATTTTTATTATTTTTATCTCTCCTCGTTTTTATTTTAACTGCGTTCAACGAACTCATGTACTACACAAGAGTATTTGTTTGTTCCAGCTTTCCCTTTTTTTCATTCATGAATGATAACCCCCTCCCCCGAAAGGATTACGGCCTATAGAGTTCTTACCAGTCGTTGTTTTCACGTCCGTAATAAAGTTCTGCGATTCCACCTTCAGCTTTTTCTGTAATATTTTATAGCTCATTCAATTCTTTGACAAGAAAGAGTGAGTGGGAGCGAAATTGCTAATTAAATCAAGGGCTATGTTCTTATGTTACATGCCTTGGACATGGGCCTATTTCCTATATTAATTGGCCGAATTAGATAGTACAGAAAGCCCGGCAACGTATCAGCCATTGGAGATGCAGAGCGGAACCTACTATGTAGGCCGACTTTCGATGCTCTATCTTGGTAATTATGCCGGGCCGAAGAATACTGGTGGCTCACTTTCCGGTATTGCGGAAAAGTTGCCTTTCGACAGTCTCAATGATCGTAAAAAGGCCTTATCACTGCTAACTAGTATCTCTTGTCCTAAGAAACCCTTGGAACGTTGAAACTCTTTTGAAGGTATACAAAGGTAAAATATTCCTGATTTCTCTGTTGGGTCATCACGAAGTGTTGGACGAATGCTAGTGCCCAACATACGAAATTCGTAATTTTAAGCATGCTCCTTTGATTGTTATGTTCTTATAGATTTCCGAAACGGGGTTAAATATTAGATATAAGAAGTTTTTCAGCGGAGACTGTTCACTGTGTGCGCCTAAGCATTAAAGTTCGAGGCTCGTGAATATTTTGGGGTAAGGTTAATTGACGATGTGTATCTTAAACGCCATGGAATGCCTTATACTTCCCCTTAATTCCTGTAAAGGTCCTTTTTCAATGCCATTTATATTTTGTGCACATTAAAAAAAGCAATGATGGCAGAAAAAATAAAATGGTGATACTTTCTGTGATACTAATAATACTGTGGTGATTTTCGACTACAGGTTAATCATGAAGTGGTGTGGACTCCTTGTATTGGCTCTCATCCTCTTAATAGAGGTTGAAGTCATTCAAAGTGCGCCCAGAAATGGAAACAAATTAACAACTGCTGAAGGTTAGTATTTTTTCTATTTTGACGTTATATATACATGATAGACGGTGGAACATTATTTACATGAATTAGAAAAATTGCACTGTGCAAAAATAATATTTATGATCTGATCATGGACAATTTTGACGAAAGTGTCGTAAAATATTGCAGAAGGCATAAGAGATAGCCGTGTTATTCGGATTCCGTTAAAATGCAAAAATAAGGTTGGCAAATAATTAGATGATTATTTTTAACTTTCATGTGACATAACATTCCAAAAATATTAATGGCTATAAAGATTTTCTCGTTGCTTTCAACTTAACCACTGCGGAAATAGCTAGAGTGGGTTAGGAAGCGTCAAGGGCGAAAATAAAAGTAAGATGATATCCATTTTGCGGGTTAATATGCATATCACCCAGTCAACAAATGATTCACTATCATTGAACAACGCAAGTACAGCGCGAGGCTTGGATGAAGATGCATCATGAATTGATCAAAAAATGGGAATCCTATTTTTTAATGTAAACGATCTGCTTAGCATTAGAATTGAGTGGAAGAAAACAAGGCGTTCTGAACGAGAGGAGATTATGTTTGCAATATTTTGAGGGAAGAGGTTATGATACTAATTTAATTGAAAAATGATTGCCTCAACTAATGTATAATTTAAAAAAGGGAGAGGATTAAAAATTGTCCCCCTCTGGCACCATTCGTATGCTAAATGTTAACATTTTGTGAAAAGGTTGATGCTTTGCATAAAACCGTGGGGTTTACATGGTAAGAGTTCCGTTTGAGCTATGAGTAAGGGGGAAGGAAATGGGGTAGGCAAGAGAGTGGGTTGGGGGGAATTCCGGAAAGAATGAGAAGAGTGGGACAGAACGGAATATTGAAAGATTTCATAAACCGGTAAGAGGGAATATTTGGTTTCGGGGACTTAGGAGACCTGCATTCCGAAATATGTCATATTGACGAAACAATAGTGTTAGAAATGATGAAAAGCTGAAGAAGAAAAGAATGCACCTCAAATGGTGTGGCTTCTGTTTCCAGATTCATGTCATAAGTCGTAAGGCATGATTCACTCAGGGATCATTCTTACCCTACACATCTCTGCACGTAGGACAGACATCTAAAAATACTAATATGGTCGATTTAAAAATTGCTACTGGTTGTCAGTCACACCGGAGTTCCTGGTAGTTTTAATTTGAAGGGTTGAATAATCTGGTTAAAATCACCTGGCAAAAAATAGCTGAGAGGGCAGAATGGGGTGACTTTTTGTCACATGATGGTTGTCGAATGAATTTGGACAGCAGAATGGTCGCTGGAGTAGAAAGCTGCTCTCAAAGGTGACCTCAAGTGGATGGTGATCCATCTCAGGTCAAGTTCCATTCCACGAGATGACTTGTCATTTCTATACTGTGGTAATTATTTTTCCTATTTCCTGAGGCGCTCGATTTTCTGATCATTTCAGACAATGTGGATACAGAAACATCAAAAGACTCCGGTGAAGACCAACCCCGTTGGCTATTTGGCTGGGAGAACCATCAGGTGAACCAGCCACAAATAGTACCAATTGATAACTTTGAAACCGGCGAACACAATCGGGATTCATCTTCATCTTCGAGCTCCCACAGTTCTTCAAGCAGTGAATCCTCTCATGGAAGCTCGTCGACATCGGAAGAAAGCGAAGAAGAAAGTACTGCCACGGCCAAACCCAGCTCGGAGAGCGAACATTCCAGCAGCAGTGACAGTTCGTACGGAAGTAGTGAGTCACATGCAGAGAGCTCGGCCCATTCGAGCAGCTCTCACGAAGAGAGCTCGGCCCATTCGAGCAGCTCTCACGGGGAGAGCTCGTACCATCCGAGCAGCTCTCACGGAGAGGGCTCGTACCATTCGAGCAGCTCTCACGGGGAGGGCTCGTACCATTCGAGCAGCTCTCACGGGGAGGGCTCGTACCATTCGAGCAGCTCTCACGAGGAGAGCTCGTACCATCCCAGTAGCTCTCACGGGGAAAGCTCGTACCATCCGAGCAGCTCTCAAGAGGAGAGCTCGTACCATTCGAGCAGCTCTCACGAGGAGAGCTCGTATCATCCCAGCAGCTCTCACGGAAAGGAGCCGTCCCACTCGAGCAGCTCACATTCGTCATTATCATCATCCTCGAAGGAAAGTTCAGAGGAGTACACAACGAAAAAGCCAAAGACGACGACTACGACACATAAGCCCGCGCCAGAAAGTCACAGCAGCTCTTCTTCATCGTCGTCGTCGGAGAGTCATGAAGACTTGAATATCTGCGTGAAGCATCCACCCATTAGGGATAATTCCGCACATTACGAAGCAGGTAAGTCGTATGCCTGAGTTCCTGCGCTTTTTTAATTTTGCAAAAATATCTGGTAAACCCTGACTGGTAACGCAAATGGATATTGGTAAGCGAGACTACTCTTCGCCTTGTCCAATACACTTACTCAAGATACTCTGTATAGCTAAACACAGGTTTTCGACGATTTTAAAAGACTTTTTAATTATGAAAATCACGGGAACTTTATCTTGCTTTGCACTGCATTGCTTCATTCTTCGTTTATCCGTAACTTTTGCCTGAATTAATGCAGTGTAATAAGCTTGTCCTCTTCCTTCCTCTACTCCGCTTACTCTAAAATCTCCCTTTCATCACAGTCTTTGACATCGCACTACTCTTCAGTATTTTCTCCATCCCACTTCTTTGTTTTCATTTTGAATTTTCCCCAACTAATTCCCATCTTCTCACGCTCTTTTTTTCAAAACATCGTTTGCCTTCTTCTCTGTTCAACATTGTTTCTCCACTTCTAGCTATAACCGCATCTCGAAAGCCTACAACCTACGCATATCCTCTTTCCTCAAAGACCAGGTCTCACATCCATAAAGTACAACGCTCGATATTTAGGTGTTTTCTAATCTTTTCTTCGCATATTTACTCAGTTTTCACTTCTCTTACTCACTTCGTGCACACTGAGCGTGTAAAATTCACGCGTCAGGGAAGGGCGTATTTCCTTTCCTTGTAATAACTCCGGTAATACCATTCATCCGCTACAACTTAATTAAATAAAATATGAAATATGCGAAATACTTTCACCCCCAACCTCATTATGAAAAATGTTTCTGTTAAGAAATGCAGTATGACTCGTCTTTGAACGTATGGCCATGTTCATGGATTGAAGAATTTTCCACAAAATAGAGAAGCATTTTAAATTATTGTTTTTCACCGGGTCTACCAGGTAAAATAAATAATTCAAATATTTTAAGTCAGTTCAATTTGAAAAATTACATAAGCCTCAAGTCTAATCGTCTGACCAAGTAAAATTCAAGCCGTGGGGTGTCTACAATTCTATTTCTTTGCCAGCCTGCCGAAATGGGCGTCCTAGAGAGTAACCCTTTTCCCAATTAGTCGTATTATAGAACTCTATGCAACGCTCGCTAACAGGTTTTCGCAACCGCTCTACAACCCATGAAGCCTTCACTAGCTTCATCCTGACCCGCGGCGAACGGTTGCTCAGTTGAAAATTTCTAAGAGATACTCTCCGCAATCAACCGTCTCACAGAAATCTATGCCATGCTCGCAAATAGGTTTTCGCAACCGCTTTACAACCTATGTAGCCTTCACCAGATTAATCCAAATCTGAATGCTCGAGTGGTTTTTGCTCAGTTGACCTTCGTTTTTTCAGGCAAAAAACCAATCGAAGGGACAAGAAAACCTACCAAGCGGTGCGGTGACTGCCAGGAGAGACGCTGCAACTCTCCGTATAATCCCTATCGAACTTTCAATGGAACCTGCAACAACCTTAAGCATCCAGGGAGCGGCATCAAACAAATACCTCTCCGGAGAGTGGTAGAAGCGAGGTATTGTGATGGTGAGTTGTTTCTTGACCTACAGGAAAAAAATTGTGCATTACAGAGTCATAATACAAAAAATAGTGTTATATCATAATAATGGATGGCGTACTGCTGAAAAGAAAGAGCACCCATGGGAGATAAGGAAAAAGCAGAGGGACGAAATTTTTGAAGATTTGGAAGGGGGATGGATGCACACAAATTCATTTTTACGGTTTTCCGGGAAAGAAACCTATCAAATGTCTCTCGTCATCTGCCTACGTAATTGATGGTAAAATTCATCCATTCGAGAAGAGTAAAAATCAGCTCCCAATGATACACGAATTGTTTTTAATTATTGAAGTAAACTTGAGTGGTTTTCCCAAAAACACGACGGCACAGTTCGTACATCTAAAATTCTCCACGAAATCCGTGCCAATCCTACTTCAACACATCCGTTATGCAGAAAAAATATAATATCCTAAGGTTTTAACAAAACATTTAATGGAACGGGTATGTATAGATTTGACTATTTAATAATTTTTCATAAAGCGAGCAGTTAAAAGTTTTGCATTAAACGAACAAAGCATGTGAAACGATTCAACGTGCCATTCATTCCATAAAGACAGAAGGAAATTGCCCAACAAAGTGAGAAGCCTTTCGGAAATTTAGAGGGAAGAGATAACATTCCAATGTATTTGACCTTAACGTTGCGCATAAATGGGTTCATGCATTGTAAAATTTAACTCGCAGAGCTTGGTGTACTTGATACATCAACACAGCAATTGCTTAGATGAAAAAAGAGACATTTCATACTCATTTATTCATAAACTTGTCCATAACTTGACGCAACGATTTTGGCCATTTCTAAGAAGCCGTTATGATTTCAATCTAATTTAAACGACACTCTTTTCCCAACTGCACGGTTGAGATTGTTCATTTGAAAATAAGAGGGGGGAAGAAACTCCAATCGCCGTTATAATATGACGGCCAATGGAGTTTCTTCCCACCCTCTTATTTTAACGGCGAGGCCGTAGAGCTCATTATTTCTTGCTATTGTTCATTTGATTTAATGGACATTTCAGTTCTTTTTTTTAATATAACTATTTGCCAAACCCGGATCTTTGTCTAAAATAGTTGGAGGCACTATGTTCTAACTTTGTCAAATGCTCTATGAAATTAAATTTGTCTCCTTCCCGTACGCCAATAAAACTCTTCTGACTTCCAGCTAACAGCTCAATCCATTGCAGAACTTTAGACCACTGTTTAACTGCCTCTAGCTAAATATGATATTGAATTGCAGTGTATAATAAGGTCAACTGTAAGGTTATTTCACCATTATTATAAGAATTTTTTTGCATCAGACCCTTAATTTATGCCTATCTGCTATACAATGATGCACAAATTTACCTTTTTCTATTTAACTATCCGTTTTAGAAGAATCCAGTTGTTGTAGTAGTATTAAGGGGAGGTGACAGGCAACAAAAGTCATTTGCAAGAATTCAGAAATTCTGAACTAAAACATATTACCTCAATAAAATTCGAATGGGACGCAAGCGGCGGAGTATATGATTGTTTTTATTGTGTAAATATTGTAATCATAAAGTCCATTCCGGTATATATTTGTTAACTAATACATTGTTCTTCAATTCCACAGGAAAGAGTACTGTGCGAAGATCTAGTGATGGCAGTTACTTACCGGGAAGCAGGAAGATCACATCACACTTGTTCGGGACCAAATATGTCAAACACGAAAACATCACTCAACTTACTCCCATTTTCTGGATTTTTGTCGCCGAAGATATTTACCACGATAAACATCGCGGTAAGATACAGAAACAATTCTCTCTAGTTTGGAACACCTGAAAGCAAAAACTATTTTCTGTTCATTGAAAAAATGCCATTTAGTATATATATAGTTAACTTAGAAAATTTGCTATCGGGTGCCATGAAAGTCCTATCAATTCATCTTTAACCCCTTTTTTGAGCATATTGCATTTGATAATACTTTCCGGAAGGGTAAAATTGATGAGATTATAAATTTTGTAAGTTTAGAGAATTGTTCCACAAAAGCGCTAAAATATGGATGCTGAAGTTAAAGCGATCTGAAATTGTTTCTACATTCGATCATCACATCAGTCGCAAAACGAACCTCTTCTGGCACTTAATCAGTAAATGTGGTGTTGAAATTTGTGAAATGGCGAGACAGGCACTCTTATGGATTTCGGTCAGTATACTGAA